>NW_017728991.1:9066477-9083625 GCF_001723915.1 Gavialis gangeticus | reverse complement strand
CATCTCCTGCTCTCAGTTAAGTAGGTGTAAAACCAGAATGACTCCACTGATTTCTGAAAAGGGAACAGGATTCTCTGTGTCTAAAATGTCAATCCCCATGATATTTAGTGAAAATCAAATGAAAGAAAATGAGTCATTTTAGAATTTCATCTCATCCCCAGTGCTTCTCTTGTGCTGTCCTCCTTTCACCACATAAATTCTGTCTGCCCTTCCTAGTCCTTACTGTCCTCTACCAGCCGTAAATCCACCACCGCTATTGTCTGTGCTACTGTCATCTGGCCGGGTGGAAAATTCCACAAAGGAAATACACAGATATTGCCAGAAGCTTGGCCAATATTCATTTTGCTTCCAAGCGAAGAAGAATATACACTAATGGCATTTAAGCAGCCCTTCTAAGTGCATGTCCGGTTAGTGGCTAATCTGTTCTGTTTTCAGATTCCCAGCCCTGCTCGGATGAAGAAGGCTGCTCTGAAGTGTTTCTTCCAACTGACAGCGACTACGATTCCAGCGACGCATTGAGCCCCAGAGAACTAGACTTAGTTTATTCCTCCCCGCATGATATATCCCAGCAGGTAGGCGGTGGCCTGGGTGGTAGCGCACCTGATGTTCTCCAAGTACATGACATGAAGCCTTGTCTGACACTGAAAGAGGATCCGAAAGCAAGTAGTGCCTTGGATGCTAATGCTGAATATTGCACGGCGTACATAAACAGTCTGACGATAGCAGGGCTGACATCAAAAAGCACAGAGAAGACGTCCAGCTCCAGGCAGGCTCTGAGCTTCTTGGGGAAAAAAAAGCTGGGGAAGCATCAGCACTATAACTACTTCAGCCGGCACCATCGCTGGCTGCGCGTGCACAGCGAGACTCGGCCCGCGTCGCTCTCCGAGGGGGTGTACACGCAGCATCTCATGAGAGCGACCGAATTTTCCCAAGAGCCTACCTCCAGCGAGCAACAATTTCCCGCTGATGGGCCTCGGAGCACTTTCTTACTTCATACAACAAGCCTTCCAGAAGAGGGGAAAGGCAAGTATGAGGAATCGAGGCAGAACATCCGCAGGATATGTGTTGAACCTTACAAGACCACGCTGCTGGACGAAGAAGGCAAGCCTTGGGCACTGAACGCACAATCTGTAGGACACGGGGATTTGCACAATGCCACAGGACAAAAAACGGGTTTGGATGACCAATCGAATTCTCCCCTCTCTGAAATATTCAGTAGCACACTGTAGGAGTTTGTATCAGGTTATTGCACTGCCTCTCACTGCCCGCAAGTGGCATAGAGAGCATTTTGAATATAGCGCTGTATTTTCGAAACAACCTTTAAAATTCAGATCCTCATCTGGAATGCACACTGACTTCAGATGAGGATCCAGCCTTAAACACTGGTCCCTGGTGGCGAGCGCAAAATTGTTTGCATCTGCAGTTTTGCCGAACTTATCATTTTCAGGCACATGCGACAGACATTCATCATCTAACATAATGGTCTGTGACTTCAAATAGGTAATTAGGCATTGACATTTTCCTAATTACTCCCACAAATGTTGAGGCATGCAGAATTTCAGGCACAAATGATTTTGCCTATAAAGCTAGCAGATGCTCTCTGAGACATCTCTCCTCTCCATCTCTGGTTAAGGTCACTTGAAAAGGATAACAAAAGATGTGTTTTCTCTTCTTCCCTGTAAATATTTCCACTTCCCAACATGCACTTTCTGCAGATTTGGTTTGTAGACACCTAAAGGCACTGAATGGTCTAGCAAATGAAGATACCAGACGTACTTTTGAGTTTGTCCCCAGTTCTAGAGAAATTAAATCTAGCAATTTCTGCTACATACAGTCAGCACCAACTCCAAACACTGGCATACCCCAATGTAACTGCAGTCCTTCATATTTGTTTCAAACCCTTAGATTTAAAGGAACACAAATATCTGACAGTATTATTCTCCAAACCTAGAAGACTGATTGCCATTCTACATCAAGAGCCAGGGGAGTTAGCTAGGTTTGCCTGAGCTGGCCTGACGGGTCAATGAATAATACATTGAAGGTTTAATGGGATTTAAATGGAGCACAGGCCTTGTTCTGACCCTCTGCACAGACTATATACAGGTATTGTCAGTACTGTTAGAGATGAATCCATAAAAATTAGTTCCAAGCCTGTCTTTTTTTCAGGTCTGCCTCTAAAATTCCAGGGCGTGGGAATCAATTCTTTTATATTTGGACACTTAGAAATTTAGATCTACATCTAGATCGGAGAAAACTTGAGCAATTTGGATCTAGGGTGCTGATTCGGGTCCATATCTGGTCACTCTGTAAAAGGTCGTGGAAAAAGATAGTATCTGGACATGCTCGACTTCCCTAAGGACACCTCAAAATGAGTCCCATTATTTTATCATTTCCAACATGAAGTATGGCTTACAGACTCTTAAACTCCAGAAGATGCCCTAGAAAACTAAATGCGTATTAACGAGAGCCATAATCCCTGGATCGTTTTAGTGCAAACATTCTTAGGCTTTGGACAAATTAACAGAAGTGGAGAGAGACCCCCAGGTGCTGTGCAGGCATTTGACTTTTAATTTTTCTTATACAGTTCTTGAAGCTTAGTTTTATAGGTCACATTCCTACTGGTAAAATTCTCGCACTCCATGTTTGCCCAGCTTTCTCCTTTTTCAGTATTTCAGCCTCCACATGGATATACTCTAAGGCTTCCAATAAAGCTATTTGAGTCTAATATGAAGGTTTAGAAGTCCTTGAGATGAAGGTAAGCACTTGGCACATAATCTGTGCTCCTTATTAAACTAGTATTTCCATAAAGCCCCGGACTATTAAAACCCCATAACATTTGGGCAGTATGTGTAGGCCAAGAAAAGTATCTTTGTTCTGATCTTAGGGAAAACAGTTTCTCGGAGGCATTTACATTTGTAATTCCCTGTGTTGTTAGTGGCGGTTTTTTCATACATATCCATCTCTTTGCGTATCACACGGACACCATCCAAAGCCTACTGTGAATGGAAAGACTCCCATTCACTTGCAGAAGCTTTGGATCAGGCCTGCACTGGAAATTCATGTCGGAGGGGAGGAGGCAAGGAGAAACGCTCGGCCTGCTTACAGCTGGAAGAGTAGGTGTTTCAGGCTTTACCCCATGTGGAAGTACAGGATAGGGGAAAAACACGAGCCGCTAGAAGGCAAAGAGGTGCAGTTAGCCATGTTAGTCTGAAGTCAGGTAGAAGGCAGGATAGATCTGCGCCTTACAGTCTAACTAAAGTAGATTTATGTAGATGAAGCTTGTCTCATCGCATGCTGTGAAAGGATGCACACAAAGCAGTGTGTAAGGAGAGAGCTTTGAATACACCGTAGAGCCAGAGCAGGCTGTTGGCAGCAAAGATTGTGCCAAGTTGTTACTCACAGTCATTGATAAAATGTTCTTTATCAACAGGGACCAGGACGATTTGGTGCCTCCACTGTGCAGGCAAAACAATTTACAGTGCACAGTACAGCACCTAGTCCTGTGGGGGCCTGACCCATTTGACCGGTAAGCAAAAGGATCATAGTTATATTTAAGAAAAATAAACTTTTATTGGGCTCTGATCTCTATGATGAGATCTGATCTCTCTTTCATTGGGCTTTTCTAAAATGAGAAGTTCCTAAAACACATCCTGTCTTACTCTGGTGCTCCAAGGGTGCCCCCCGCAACTAGGGCTTGTGATCACAAGCCATCCCCCCGCTCCCCCGCAACTAGCACTCTGCTAGTTAGACAGAGATGATAGAAGACCTTTTTTTTTTCCACCCCTGCTCTTTATTTCTTCCAGAAGCAGCCCTGCATCTAATATAACTCCAATGACCAACTTCTTTGCTGCTGTGAAGGGGTTGATTTCTATGGAGTTTTGCCTGTTTGTACCAGCAGAAAATCTGACCCCGAGATTGCAAACTGAAGTTGCAGTTCAGCCCTACATCTTGATTCCAATGTTGTTTCATATAACTGTGTTTAAATAACATTCAAGGCATACTTCCTTCATCCCATTACCTCCATGCTGAGGTTCTCACACATACTTTAACTTTCAGAAGCATAACCACATGTCATCACTTCATTTTGAAACAGACGGTCAAAGTAATGAGTGATTGGTACTGGGCATAAATACTTCGGTGGGGGTGGGGGGGTAAGACTTTGGGTTGTCATTTGATTTAAATATCTGTCCTACTAATTACTGTCCCTAGGTATCAAGTCAGTCATTGGGTAAGCCAGTGCCTTTTAAGAGTGTTAGCAAGTACTCAGTAATTTAAATGAATAGTTAATAAAAAAAAAAAAAAAAAAAGGGGGTTTTCAAAAAAAAAAAAAAAAAAAGGGGGTTTTCAAAAAAAAAAAAAAAAAAAGGGGGTTTTCAAAAAAAAAAAAAAAAAAAGGGGGTTTTCAAAAAAAAAAAAAAAAAAAGGGGGTTTTCAAAAAAAAAAAAAAAAAAAGGGGGTTTTCAAAAAAAAAAAAAAAAAAAGGGGGTTTTCAAAAAAAAAAAAAAAAAAAGGGGGTTTTCAAAAAAAAAAAAAAAAAAAGGGGTTTTTAAAAAAAAAAAAAAAAAAAAAAAAAGGTGTCTTTCAATAATAAAGAACAAAACACAGTCAGAATAGCAGTTATAATGCTTTGTGCTTCTGTAGCACTTTATGACAGGGTGTCTCAAGTGCTTCATAAGCGGTGATGCTGATTCAATCTACTTAAAAGAACCCCCTGCAGAGTAGGTAAATCTTATCCCCATTTTAGAGTTTGGTAAATCGGGGCAGAGAAGTTAAGTGACTTTCCCAAGATCACAAACCAGTCATGGAGCCAAAGGCAAAGGCCCACAGTAAAGAACAAAACCCAGGGATAAATCTTGGTCCCCGGATCCAATCACTAGACCACACTCCCCACAGAACACAGTCTTTTCTGTAATGAGCCTTGCACAGACACATGACAGGCCAGAGGTCTGTGCCTCCTGTGCACCTGAATATTGCTAGCTAGATCATCAGCTGCTATAAATGAGCACAGACATAGGCCCGAATAGGCTTCCACACACACATCTGGATAAAAATCTATTATTCACATAGGCTAGGTATAGACATTCAAAAAGCCTGTGGTCAAATCGATCTAAGTTGCATAGTTTTCTGTAAGGAGCATAGTTTAGATCGGTAGCAAACAGAACGCACATTTGGCCAGGCGGACACAAGTCAGTACACTGGGTCCTGCCATTTTTAAACCAATCTGTGCGCCAAACTTCTGTTCTGTTATGGGTGTAAACTGGTTTCTGATCACTTATCCCAGTAAAAGTGTAATGTCTGTGCCTGGCCCATAAAGCCAAGTGTACCCTATTCATTTGGAGTATTTCACAAAGGAGTATAATTTCACCTGGGCCACCCCTTTTCCATTTGCAGACATGATGCAAGAAAAATGTGCCTTCATTTTGTGTACCCACGAACGAATTGTGTGGATCCATGTCTTCACAGCTGTAGATCTAAAACTTCCCGATTTGTACTGGCAGTTTAGTAGCCAGATAGACAAGTACAGAGACTTGCACCCGTAGTTCATTGCATCTGCAAGAAGGTGGTCTACCCACTGACAATTTGGTTCAAAAAGACCTATCGCTAAAAGCATCCATCTTCCATGCTTGTGTGTTTGCTTTGTGAATTAACCTTTACACATTAATTAATGATTGGACTTGCCATATAGCAAAGGCACACGCACAGAAAGCTATAAATTACTACTTCATTGCTGAAGTGTAAATATTTTAAAATGGAGCCAGTAAGGGGGGTGGGAAGAAGGGAATGGAATATTTTATCCTGAACGTTTTATGTTTGGAGTATTTAAATAGCAATGTTTTGGAAAGAGATGGTGCATCTTTACGTTCAGTGGGTTATAAAGAAATGCATTAAGTTGCTGGTCAACTCTTTTAAAATGTTTAAACACATGGCTCATGACTGTTATGTAAAAATTCAATGCAGCCTTACAAACAACAAGGGGTGTAGTGTATTTGAAAATCTGCTATACACCCTGGAAACTTGTTCTAAGTTCTTGATTCAGAGTGCTCTGAGGTGTTGAACTTTGCCATCAGCAAAAAGTATTTTTAGAAAAGGGCCATGAATTTTCATACAACATGGATTTCATCAAGTTCTGGTCTCTGTTTTTTTCCACTGTAGCAGCACATAAGTAGTAAGTCTATTCGCAAATACACACACACACATCATTATATATATATATACATATATATGTATATATAATACATAAAAATTTATCTTCTACTTTGACTACGGAGGATTCATGAGGCTAAATCCTGTCCTTGCTGGCAGAGATGAGAAGCAAGGATACTGGGCCATAGTATCCTTTGCAGGAAGTCGGGGCACGATTCCCCAAGATTCACACCATGGAAATGAGCACTAGTGCACGCTGCAGGAGCAAAGTGCAGGCATCCCTCCTGCCAGCTAGTAATTGCAGCCTTTCACCATTGATTATAGATCGGGCCCCACAGGTAGCTGAAGCTATAGGGGATCTTTCTAACCCACAGAGCAAGTCCCCTCAGAGCTACTGTGTATGAGTCTTTATATTCATTGTCTGTCTCTTACGGCACACCCCACTTCTTGGATGGGAGAAAAGCCCAAACATCTTCCTGCCTTTCTGCACCATCAGCAGGGGCAAGATTTAGCCTTTAAGCTGGTCATCTGATGATGAAGAATTTTTCATCTATAACATTTTTTTCCAACTATTTAAGTTGGTCTAATAAAAGATATCATATTCACCCAAAGAACCTTCTCTGCCTATGATGAAGGAGTACACTGCTATTAAGTTTATCTTATTACTAGGCAATGGAAAACCTCCTGTTTAGAAAGACGGGGTTTTCCTTTTGCTGTCATTGCCAGGGGCTGTTTAACTGATCTAATATAAGAGACTGTGGTTCATGAATGTTAATTAATGTTAATTCATTAATATTCATTTTCCTTCAAACTGTGAACTACTTAACAAGTACGTTTTCTGTTAAATTGCACAGATTTCTTTTTTTGTGTTTGCATTTCTATTAATGTCACTTTGGGCCACGTTCTGCCATCCCTGGGTCTCAAGTCCCCCATCTCGTGCTGTGCAAGTCAAGAGGGGTCCAACTGCTGCGGGTGCTGCAGATTTTCCAGTGATATAACACAGGGCATCTCCATGAAGTCCAAAGTTGCAATGCCAAGTTTGAGTTTGGCCCAAAGATTGAATCAGGAAACCAATAGATTAATTCCTGTCTAAAAATGACAAAAGCCAGAGGTGATCCAGGGCCCTTACCTCAGGAAAAAGTCACCTTGAAGTCAGTGGGAGTTTTGCCTGAGTGAGGACTGAAGGACACGACATACTGTGGTGCTGTGCCGTGCCATGCCGTGCATGGGCCAGTGCTGGAAACAAATATTGCATAATTAAAACACTACATTAAAAAAAAAAAAGGACCAAATGTGATTTTCAGGTTATGCAATGAATCCTCCATTAAATGCAATGGGAGTTACGTAGACTTGCCCCCGAGGAAGGTTTTGGTCCCAAACTTTTTAAATTGAAAAAGACTTAGGACTGCTGCTTTTTTCCTCAGACAAAAAGTAATTTAAGTGAAGTGTGCAAGGCAGTGTTTAATTGCTTCCTGCCTTGTTTGTACATAGCAATTTGGCTGTTTATTGGTTGTCTTTGTTCCGATTTTTATTGTAACTTGTTGCTATACATGCAACCAAGTGTTTGTTAAATTTGGTACATTATAATGCACAATTTTGTGTGCTTTAAATACTTTGTAAATACACAGATGAACAATGTATGCTGTGTTAACTGTGATCTTGGAACTTTACATAATATTTTCATGCATATGTATCTACAGTTTGAAAATATCAATATGTGTATTGAGGATGGCTGTGCGCCAAGAATAAATGAGCGCCGTATGACTCGTGCTTCTTTAATAATTTCTGGATGAGGCATGTACATTAAGTAAAATAGAAGATGGAAATAATTTTCAAAACTACAGGTATTTTTGATAACTTCAGATGTTTAATACTATTTTAGGGGGGAAAAAATTGGTCACCAAAAGAAAATATTAGATCTATTCGAGTGAATCATTGTCATCACAATGTTCTTAACATGGTATATTTATTTTTGTTTCATCGGACATCATGGAAATCTAGTTCTTTTGTGTTTTAGAAGATGAGAAGTGCTGTTGCATTCTTATGACTAACACAGACTCTTTTAGATAACCTTTACAGACCCTAAAGCTCAATATTACCATATATTCTTGTGTATAATCTTCACACAGAAACGTCCCACAAATCTCCTGATGGGTTACAAACAGAAGCTTCTCTGGCCCTTGATCTTCACCCCATCCATCCACTTATCATGGGGAAAATTAATTCTTCTCAAGCCAAAAATATCAAATCTGGGTGTCCAAATTTTGGATCCTGTATCCCTATTTGGACGCTTACATAGAATTGGCCCGAGTTGCTGGAGAGAGAAAAAAAAATCACTGAAGTCAATGAAAACTGTAAATGTAATACACCTTTGAGAACCCATCTGCTTACATTTAGGTGCCTGAATAAAGATCTAGGAGCTATGCTTCAGGATCCGGTTCTCAAAATGCTTTTTTGTTTAGTCTATCTATTCCAGAGGAGAAGGGTACTGTAGCGGCTACTAACACGCAGGCACGATTACTGCAAGTCCGTTGACATATTGGGATCTAGCCACACAGCAAACTGACTCTGCAAAAATCATTCTTTCCCCCAGGTCATACAGGCCGTATCATTTTCAGCTTTGCACACCAAACACACCCAGACGGACTGTTTCTGGCGTGAATCCAGGCTTTTAAATCACGTTGCAAAACTACAGTCAAAGCAATACGGCGGGTGTAACGTACAATCTGACTGTCGCCACGAGAGACGGCAGGCGTCGTCTCCTGGGAGTTGCCCCAAAAAAGAAATAACTGCCTTAACTTCTCTTATCCTCCCCTTACACCTCTCTGACGGATCCAGGAAAGGACTGCAATGCTAATCTGATAGTACTGAAGGGGGAGTAAGGTTAAGCCTATGGTATTCAAGCAAGAGAGCACCACTGTTGTTTTTAAATAATGAAATCAAGTGATTTCTGCATGAGACGAGTTTCTTTTACCGTAGTTTCTGAACTGGAAGGGTTGGCCCATCTATTTCATGCCCTTTCAGGGCCACCACTGCCATAATATTGAAGCATCAAACAAGGTTTCATATCTTATTATCCATATTTTCTAGGAGAAGCATGGGGGGAAAATAATGGGCAAAAGAAGAATGATTTCTGTAGAGCCACGTAGGAAGCCTGTGGCAGGACCCAAGTCTCTGGTTAGTACCCTAAGCCCTGGATCATTCACTTCTTTCTAGCAGGCACCTGTGCAAGTAGATATGGTTGTAGAAATCAGCATGTGCCCGTATCTCAGCCATGACACGTTATCGCACTGCAAGCTTCAGAACAACATCCTGCTCAAAATCCTTGGATGTTTTCATACGTTAGAAAAACACGATAACAAAATAGAGTCCAAGGTGGTGTTAGACAACAGGCAAAAAATATCCACAAAATGTAATTCGGTCATTTCTCCTTCCTTCATTACTGATCTCTGACGATTACAATTTTATCATTTGTGTTGAGCTAAACAAAAAAAATGTATAATTAACCATTTATGGTAGAACAAAGGGGATTTTCCAGAAAACAACACCACTACAAAGAAGGAATATTTCATGTGCATGTGTTTCAATAACTGTAGTGCATTCTTGCACGTATACCATGCATTTTTAGGGTATGGTTGTTTGTACATTTTTGCTGACTGGGTTTTGAGCCTTCTTTTATGCATAAGAAGATATCCAGGTGAGCGTTACAAGTCTTGCAAAATTTTACAGCAAGTTTGTCATGGTTTATTGAAGAGGAAGGACAGTGCTGTTGTATAATTGCCTCTATGTTGTTCACTGTTATACTGAAATGCTTTTAAATCAACTGGGGAAAAAAATAACAAATTCTTATTGGCATGTTTGTGACTTGTTCTTCTGACAGCAACAGAGAACCATTTTGTTGTTCTATCCAGATGTGTTATCTTTTCTTATGTAAACTGTCATCTTTCCAAGCAACCTATTATCTTATTTTTTAATTCTAACTTTAAATAAAAGATTTTTTTTTCCAACACACACAAACAACTTCTGTCTTTATTAATAACAGCATGCTTCAAATACTGTTAAATTAGGTAAGAAAAAGCATATTTATTAATGATCAATTAAGAAATAGCTTATTAATTGATTTTCAACTAAGGTTTGACAAATATCTGACTACCTTCAGATTAACCCACTTTATAGAAATTGAGCTTAGAAGTCCAGGGGACTTGTGATCTTAATTAGAACGGTATAAACAATTAATTTTATGGTCCATTTGCCATTGCCAAGAAGTATTTTAAAAAAATACTTCAGATTGACTGAAAATAATATTTTGGGGAGGAAAAATTCTTAGGGTTGAATCAAACTTTTATTTTTTTGAACTTTTTAAAATAAAATTTGAGTAGATTTTTAACAAACCAGAAAACAGGAGCATTTTGTTTTAGTAATACCAAAATTAAAGGTTTCCAGTTGGGGGTAGGCGCGTTAGCCCAAAACTGCAACAAATTCATGAAAAGCTTTGTTTCACCCCAATGTGTATTTTTCAAGCAAAAATAAGTTGTGGATGGAAAATTCTGCCCTGCTTTTCTGTTGCTCACTTAGACCCTTCTGAAAGTTTCATTCTGAGCAAAAATCTTCAAATGCTCTTTCCTAAATTTTAAGCACATACACGCAGATGCAGATGACCCCAGTTCTTAGTCCTGCCCCACACCTACAGCTCCCTTTAGTTTCCTGGTAGCTGTGGGTACTTCTCAACTCTGGGGGGAAAAGTCTATTTAATGCCTATTTTAATCTCACACATCTGAAAAGGGAGGTCCAGTCAGCTCACACCATCCATCTCCTTCCAGGGTCATGCATGAGAAACAGCCAGGCTCACCAGGTCCTACAGTTGGACCTGCACAGTGCTCATCCCCTCTCCTGAAGGACCAAACCTCATTTGCAGAGGACTGAGAGTAATGTTTTATCACTGTTTGCATTTCTTTTTTATTGGTTTTGCAGGGAAGGTGGTTTATTTATGCCCCTTGGTCTTTTCTGCTGAAACGTAAACCCAAAAAAGAGTCAATTCAAGATATACCTCCAGTGACTCAGAGCTAAGTTATTCGTGTCTGCTCTGAATCTGGCCCCAAAGTAGCAAGGCATTTTTTTTTTTAAAAGGGTCCTTCTGAGGCATGCTTTCTCCTTCTCTTTTTCTTGCCTGGTGGTTTTGTTCAGATCCCCTTCCCACTCCCAGCTCCATCCTGATCCCTCTCTGCCCTGAGTCTGAGTCGCACTCGGTGCCTCAGCTGTTCAGGCAAAGCGCAGTCTCCCAAAGGACTCGCGTTTTGAGTACAACCCCAGGATTGTCAGGCCAGGGGCTGGCAGTGCTGCAGAGGTGACCGTCTATTTTAATCTTCTGGAGCTCGGCCAAGCACTGGAATTCAGCTGCCAGCACAAGGGGCTCTGCTTGCTGAGCTTGACCTCCCATCAGGAGAGGCGCTGGTACTACCTCTGAAACGACTAGGGCTCTTTCATCAAGCCTGACCTCCCATCACAAGTGCTACCAGGGATCCCACTTTGACTACCAGGGGCTCCGCCATGCACATGCTGATTTGCTACTTGTCTCCAGATGTGCATAAGATGCACCCAGTGTAAATTCATGTGCCACAGGCTTAGTCAGAGACTGCAGCTTCAGGTACCTTTAAGGAACAGTCTTAGGGTATGCTGTTATAAGGCCCCTGTGTGATTCCCACCTGTCTCGAATCTCCGTAGGTTGGCATGCATTACCAACACTTTACACACACCATCTCACCCCTGTCAGGCTAAGCGTGAGTCTTGATCACAGCCGTGGGGAGTCATGCACCTCATATAAGAGATCCTTGGTTTGATCCCAGTCCTTACCTTAAAGGGAAGTACTTGCCTAAATGGGGCGTTACACTGCTTCTTTGTGATGAGTGTTGCAGGTAGAGGCCACATATAAATGCATGCTGAGCTCATCACACGTTGCGTGACTCTCCCTTGGCCAACCCAGGAGGGTGCGTACGCCTGTGACAGAACCCAGATACCCAGGCTGGTGTTTTAGCTCAAGCTGAGCAGCCTTTAACATTGAAGAGCCAGAATCCTCAAAGTCAACCCAAAAGGTTATTGGCGTCACATAGAGACCTTTTTACATATTTGCGTTATGCTATTTTACTTGAAACATGGTGAGGCTGATCCAAATCTCCTTTACAGGAAATCTTTCCACTGATTTGGATCAAGCCCCAGTTTTGTAGCTGCATGGCACGCTAGAATATGCTAGAATATTCCCTTCTATATTAGTTGCATGCATAGATCAGGGGTCCTCGACATTTTTGGACTCGAGGCACCCCTCCATAACTTTTGTGAACTGAGTGGCATCCAGTTTCAAAAACTCAATGTTACAGTGCTTGTCTCCTTACGCAGAGGCTGCGCAGTATGAGTGAGGGATCGTCCAAGCCTGGGCCTGGCTTATCTGTTTAGTTTATCTGCTTATCTCCTCACATGCACACTTCAAAGGATCTGGGGTGGCATCCCAGGGTGCCCCGGCCCCCAGCTGGAGACTCACCGGCATGGAGATGCTCGTGCAGTATTACAGGGCTACAGATGGTTGAGAGGGTACTTTTCGTTTATCTTAAATAAAATAACCTCTTTTTTCTCTCATCTATTATCCATGCTCTGAAGCAGTCCTTTTCTTCCCCCACCCTCCCATCACAACAGCTTAATGTACATTGAAATGCTAATACTTTCCCAAAATAAAGCTCTTCATTCAAGGAACATTATAAATACAGATGGCCACAGTCTCTTCTAATTTACGTTGGTTTAAATCTGTACTAACTCCGCTGTTTTTGACAGTTCGCCACTAAAAAGGACTTGATTATTGTGGCAATGAAGACAGCGGACAGAACAGAACAGTGTTAGTCTGAGTTTATACTGGAGCTGGTGAACGTATTTGCAGACCTCTCAGCAACTACAAAAGACATTTTCCATTTGCCCATATCTTCTCCCCTTGTGTTTGCTTTCCCTGACCATTTCTGTGAGCAAAGTTTCATTTTGAAGACTGAAGGCTGGATGTCTTCCTAAAAGATGTTCTAGTTCAATTGCAAACAACTCCTAAGAACCAGTCTCTAGTGCAAACAACCTGCCGTCTGAATAGATTGAACAGATCCACACACAAAAAAAATCACTATTGCCATTTTACGGCTGAGAAACCTAGGCTCATGGAAACCAAGTGACTTGACCAAGGTTATACAAGTAATTGTGGCAGAAATGAGGGAGTGCTCCTAAATCCCCAGGCTAGTACCTTTTCTGCAGGGTCTGGAATAGGCAACGTGTAGACAACAGACCAAGTTAGCTTGCCAGCAAGGGAAAGCTACTATCATCAGCAATCCTTTCCACATTGACATGATCCGCAGCAGACCCCACCTTGTAATCCAAATGGTTGTCAGCAAGCTTTAGGTAACCATGCAGCCCCAAAAGCTTTACATTTGCTACAGGTAAGGCCTCTCTCTCGTCTAACAACAAGGGATGCCACAGGTTGGACTTTGCCAGAGTATTGTTGTATCTCTCTCAACAACTGTGTATTTGTATTTAATTTAATTCATGTATTTTTCTTAGGAAAGAAAATAGAAAGAAAGGGGGGAAAAAGCCAAATGGAACCAGTTTTCCTGATTTCAACTAGCAACAGCTCCGGTAAAGCTTAACTCTTGCAAGGAACTAGGTTGAATTAAAACCTCAAGCTCCAAAGAAAAGTAGTATCAGACCCTAAGCTCCTTGGGGCAGAAAATACATATTCAGAGCTTGACTAGCAAGACTCCATCCCTGGTTGGTGTCTGGTCTTCACTGCAATACAAGCAACTAATTGATCTATTAATCAAGTGGTTCTGTGTCCTAATTAGAATGTTTTAGCATCACCACATCATGTGTATAAGCTACTACATGCTTAAAAATGGCTGCTGGGGCACTAACTAAAGCTCATCAAATGAGCTTCAGTTAAAGCATTCTGTGGCCATTTTTAAACGTACAGGAGCTTAATATGCATGATGCTGTGGTGTTTTAATTAGAGCAGCTGTCTAGGAATTGCTCTAATTAAACCCCCCAGCACCCGTATAGGCACCCAGAGCTCAGCAATTCATTTGTTCTCTGGGCAGCTGCAATGCTGCACCTCTGCCTGGTGTTTTACAAGGCTATAAAGCAGTCCTCCTTTGTGGCTTACCCATGCACGTTTAAAATGGCCTCCTTTCTGAAACAGTGTTGCCTTGGGTCTTGAATTCAGAGAAAAGCCAGAACTAGTTTCCCCTATGATCACAGCGCCTTCTGTAATGAAAAGGAAAGAGCATAGAGGAAGCCGTCTTTGCAGGATGTGGTGCAACAGGTATCTCTTTCTCCAGTATAACTTTGAGAGTTTATCCTAGGAATACAAATCAGTTGTAGATACTGGATTTGGGACATGTGGGTAATTCAGAACAATTTTGGGCAAGGTGTGCACTGGAAAACTTTCTGTAAGGCTAGAAATATGAGATCCAGTGTCTTGTCCCAGTTAAGAAATCTCAGTTAAACCTATGCTTGGGCACCGCATGCTCATTGGGGGTCACCGCAGAGCTCTAGGCAAGAGCTGTCAGGTTTCCTCCCTACCGTGGCTCCATGTTAGCAATAAGCCAAGCGATCTCCAAGCACTGTCCACAGATGCTGGTGAAGTACTTTGGGAGTCTTCATGATGCTGGTGGCCATAACCCTATCTGTGCCTATTCTTGGGAAGCAAGACCTGCCTACGCTTCAGCAATAATTGTCCTTAAAGGGGCACATTTGGCTCTGCCTGGGATCCTTGTGGTATGAGCAGATTTAAGAGGGAATTAAAATGCCTCTCTCAGGGAGGGCACACTTCATTTTCTTTAAGTTAGAGTTTTGCCAAGTCACCTTGAATGGACTATCACACTCGGTGAGTCTGTTTTGACTGCTGTTTGGAAATCAAGGCCCATTGAAGTCAGCAGGAGCTTTTCCACTGACTTCAGCAGCCGTTGGATTGGATCCCCAGGGTACCCAGGCCTGCTACTGCTTGCTCCAAGTCATTAGGAATCACCTGACCTATGAAACCATCCGAGTTCAGACCTGTGTGTGAGGTTTATTGACAATCGAGGGCAGCCTGTGTGTCCTCCCTATAGACTGCCTCTCTGTAACATGGCTTGTGTGCACATTCTTGGCAGAGTTAAACTCACAAAGATTACTCTGTTGGAGCGATTGCATCACTACAGGTTTCTGAGTTACTCCCAGCTCAAAATGCATATTTTAAGTCTCCCCTGCTGTTGCTGATAATTTGTTCCATATTTACCATATTACTTAGCACTTGCAAATGGGATTCTTTAGACTGTAAATGCTAATTAAATTAAGTAGCTGTAGTCACAGCAGACCAAACTCATCCCTGATACTTTAACTCTGCCATAGCCAATGGGGTTAATACCAAAAATGAGTTTGGAACCGTTGACTTTCACTCTGAATTGTTTCTGTGCACCTGAAAAACAGAGCTTGCTTTCTTCCCCTATATTTAAATCGAACAATGTTCTTTGCATGGCTGAGCTCAAAGGTGACTGAAGACTGGGGAGGTACCTGTTCAAAAGGACTTTACACTACTCATCTGGTTAGGTCTTAATTATTTAAGTACAATCCTGGACTTAGCCAAACTACCAAGGTTATCATGTTATTTCAAAATGCATGAGGAAATACTTGGGCAAAAATGTAGGCATACAGAAAGAAAAGCAACAAGCACTTGTAACTGCTTTTATGTTGCTGGAATGTGTATGGGGGTTCCCATTCACTAAAGTATATTTTGCTGGACTCCCCCAGTATCTCCAATACAAATCACAATTAAAAAAAAATACCAGCCATTCTCCAGCAGCCTTTCTAGCACTATGCATTACCAATTTCAACAATAACTACTAGAGTCTCTTTTTTTTTTAATAGCTGTGCTTTACAATCATTTCAAAGGGAATACTTACCTCATTCCAAGAGAACATTGTTAGCCAGCTGTTGATGCCCTTTTCTCCTGGGGGGCAAGATGCCAGATAGGGAAGATCAGCACAGCTGGAACCATTGGTATACCAGCTGGGGAAGAGTGCTAATTTTGTGCCTTGTGGCCTGGTACATAATTATCTAAATGTTCATGTACCTCATATGATTAGCCAAGCAAGTTCTGTGGAAAAGCAATTTCAAGTTCAATGCTGAAAAATAAAACCTTTCCCTGTCTGCATCTATTTTTCAACTAAGCAGATCGCTCAGCAGCATCCTTCACAGTTATTGGAGCCGGCAGGTGTTCAGCACTTCTGCAAAGCAATTGCCTATTTAGGGGCATAACTCTGGATGCAACAGCAGGATTTTCAAGACCCATATTTTTTTTTAAATCCTGGTTGAAATAACTGCTTTTCCCTGCTAGATGTTTTGTCCTGCAAGGTGTCACACATTTATGATTGAGCCATTCTGTCTTGACTTGGCTCCTTTTGTAAGAGATCAAACTAATCTACGTAATTCTATACTGGAGCATCACTGAAATACTGCATGTAGTTCTGGCATCAAAACTTAAAAAGGATGTTGATCATCATAATTTCAATGAACAGCTACACAAATGTTTGGCACGCACCCTGTATAATGAGAGGTTTTAAGAAGCTCATTCCTGTTAGTTTAGACAAGGGATGGTCTTAAAGTATGATGATAATTTCCCCACAAAATAATTTGTGGGCTGTGATATCTGATAATAGGTGGCTCTTTAATCAAGTGGGAGAAGGCATCCTCAGATCCAGCATTTGGAAGCTGAGGCTAGCAAAATTTAGACAAGAAATAAGACACAACACATCACTGCTGAAAACAGTAATCTTTGGAATATGTTACTTATGGGCAGTGGATACAGTAGCTTTTCAAGTCTTTACATCAAAACTGGCTGTCTCTCATAAATGTTCAAGAAGAAGGATGGATCAGGCTTTTTCTTTCTAAGGTGGCATAGCGTCAGGTACATGAAAGAGCAAGTTGTTTGGCAGGGAGTTTCATAGTTTC
>NW_017728991.1:9055058-9061477 GCF_001723915.1 Gavialis gangeticus | reverse complement strand
GAAGAAGGATGGGTCTGCTTCAGTTTTTTCTGAGGTGAGGTTCTTGGGACTATATTATATGCAGGGGATCAGGCTAAAGTTGCTGAGATTGTATGAAGTCTGTGAATTTATATTTCTCAATCTGCTTCTAACATCTGCTGGAGGTACAGATGGATAGAGCCTTGTACTGTCAGCTCCATTTGAGACTTGAACATACCTTGCAATTATCTTACAGAAGTTATTCTGAATTGTTGCAGATGAAGACCTAGTAAAGCAATTAAATTAAGAAAGCCATCTTTATAAACTACTTCCCTAATTAGACCTTCAAAGGTCTGTGGAAAGAAAAGCAGAAAGGTATAGATCTTCATCAGGCCATCACGACAGAAAAGAAGTGTATGGAATCCCAAGGACAAGTAGAGAAAACTATTTCTTCCTATCAGGGTTGATGAGTACAATTTATGCAGCTGTGTGGGGGGATTTGTTTTTAAGCTTAAGGGTGTATTTTGGTGGTCTGTTCTCAGCATCATCATTAGCTGCAGAAGTAAGACTCTGGGTTCATGATACTGCAGGCAGTCGCTCGAGATTTTAAACTGGCAGACCACAGAATCCAGGGTCAGGAAGGA
The DNA here is from genome assembly GCF_001723915.1 of Gavialis gangeticus. Lineage (NCBI taxonomy): Eukaryota > Metazoa > Chordata > Crocodylia > Gavialidae > Gavialis > Gavialis gangeticus. The sequence continues at coordinate 9,060,875 of NW_017728991.1, read as the reverse complement.
ATTTGCAAGCTACTTTTGCATCCTCCCAAGCTTGGACTGCTCCAGGGGCTGGAAAGGCCTGTCAGAATGGCCAATAATATTTAAAGGACTAGCCAAGAATAGGTCTGGAGACTATGGAAAGCAATGGAGAAGTTGGGCTATGTCCTCCACCTCCCCTTGCCTCTAATGCAGCTAGTCTTTGATGTACTGTATTCTGGGTGGGATTGCTATTTAAGAACTCCTAAGGGTATATTTTCATGCTACAAATTTAGCGCAGGTGATCGGCACATGGGGCTGAGCATTTAGGTTTGCTTAGCATGAATATAAGTGTGCAAATAGCAAGGCTCTATGTTGCTGTGTCCTCATTGTTTCTGCACTTACTCGAGGGTTTATCTCATGGGTCTATGTGCTGAGCGGGGCAAGGATTCTGTCCCTGTCTGATGTGGGAGAACTTGTTAGTTGGTCAGGAACTGAGGACTGGAGGGTGATCAACACTGGAGTGACCTGGCCTGCACGCTCACTGTGATATGGACGGTAATGCACAGCTCAGGGTTGAATCCACACCAATGCAAACAGAGATCAGAGTGCAAATAAGTGTGCACTTGATAGGCTGGAGCATGGCTGCTTGGGGGTGATGGGAGGGTTGGGGTAACAACACATGTATAGTAGCACTGGCTAAGACTGCTCTGTAGATGCACCCTGATGTTCTGGGAATTTGATGGCTTACATTGAGGGGATCTGTTAGGGGTTTTTGGGGCGGTGGTTCAAATTCAGCTTAGACCTTTTAGGAAGTAGCAGAGTTAGGCTCTTGAAAATCCCCGCCCTTGCCCTTCAGTTCTTGGCACAGATAACATATCTCTAACATCCAATGCTTGAGTCCTTTCTTGTCCCTAAATAGCTGCTTGTGCTCTTCCCACAATGCTCCTTAATTGTCAGTAGACTTTTTTTTTTTTTTTAATTACTTGCTGAAATATGTCTGGGCCTATAAAGTTTCTATTCAATAACTTTGCTCTTAAGACATTCTTGTGCCAAAATCCTGTCTTTTATCATCTGCTCCTGGCTTTTACTAGCGCTTTGGACAGCCTTGTAGCCAACAGATCTGTCTGTGCCACAGAGACCCCTAGATGCAAACTGTATGCTGTGTGTCAAGACTCTCTTCCCCGACCCCCCATCATGCAAGTTCATCAACAGCACTTTGTCAGCTGCAGCGAACATTTAAGTAGCTCAAATATCTATTCAATGAGAAGCCTCCCAGGTTACCAATGCGAGCATATTTTTGTGAAGAAATATGCAGCTAAACTTGTGGTGGCCATTGAGAAGCTGAGCTGCAAAAACATCAACACCACAAGGACACAATATTTTTTTCCTGATTACAACACGTTCATTTATTTTGGAAGCCTTGTGCCAGCAGAGGACTACAGGGCAGTGACAGTGGGAGAGTTGTCCAGGTGCCAAGCAAAAGAGAGAGCTGCATATGTACTCCTGTTCTGAAAAGGGTATACTAGAAAGCAGGGAAAAGGCTGGGTAGTGATTTTGAAAGAATACCCTTCCATAAACATTTCCAAGGCAACCCACAGATCAGTCCCACAGCACTTACCAACAATGCAATGAAATTATGCATAATATATTGCTGCTTGCTGGATTCCCCAGTTCATTTCAAGAGCTCTGAGTTCTGCAAGCTTAGAACTTGAAGTTTTTTTTTTTTAATTAAAATACATGCTGGCCTCTCAAATTACCTTTGGAAATGCGAGTAATTGTTAAGAGACTGGTTGCAGGGTATGTGCTTATTCTGCCCCCTTAACTTGAGGTCCTGATCGCCAATTGTGGTCTTTAGCTACTGATCTACTGTAAATAAGCATCTCAGATATAAACATTGAATGTAAAAAGTAAAATCAGCATCTCTTTCCTCAGTGTACACTGAGTTTTTTTTAGTTCCTAAAATGCAATACAATTGATGGTTTGATGGAGATCCATCCAGCACTATCCCGTTACTTAAAGGGCCCAAGTAGTGGTTCAAAGCACTAAGATTTACTTTTCCCACCATAAGGGTCTGGAGCTTAGATATGTATCCTAGTGAATACAGCACTGGACTGGGATTTAGGAGAAATACGTTTTATTCGTGCCATGGTCACTGCCCTGTGGAGCGCCCTTAGGCACCGCTCTGTCTCGGATTCCACTCTTACTTCCCTTTGTACGAGTTTTGAGGCCTCTGCTTGGGAGAGCGCTACATGAGAACTAGATCCTTGGAAAGAGGAGTTATTACAAGGGATGTTCTTCTTTGACATCTATCAACACATCAGGAACAATTCCTCCAAGTTGTTCCATTTTATATATACAATTAGTGTAATGAAGATGAAAATCCAGCCCACTGAGTATCATTTGATTCACTCAAGGATTCCAGGATAAATGTGTGAGAGAGAGAGAGAGAGAGAGAGACTTGTTTATTGTGTTACAGAGCAACAACAGCATTTTGGTCACACTGGGGTATCAAATGGATCTCTTCCAGACTGCCCAAAATCCATCCAATCCCAAACCCAGAGGAGAAGGACCGCTGGCCTAGCCAGAACTAAGCCAGAGCTCCAGTTGGAGGTGACCCCTGAAATGTCTAGAGCAGAGGGCACATCAACCAGTCAGTAGATATTTGTAGATAGACATGCCTGTGTCTCTGCCTGCTTGGTTTTCATCTCCCTTTCCTCGCACAGTTCCCCAGAACACTTGTATCGGTGTCCATTCCAGGAGTGAAAATGGGTTAATAACACTGAAACATCAAATCTCAAAGCCAGAGACTAAAGCGTGGGCCCCATTCACCTTTGCTTCCTCTTCCAATGTCAACCACAACCCCTGCTTTTAGACCTCTGTCCACTTACTTAAATGGAAGCACCACAGGCTTAAAAAGAAAATTAATATATTATGCGACGGGCATGTTCACAATAGTGATAGACGGGAGAAAAAGCACTTGGGATCCACGGATCTGTGTCCCCTGCTTTCAGCTCTTTCTGTTTTCAAATAAGGATGGCTTGAACACAGGGCCTGCCCAAAACGTTATACAGTTCTGCTGAAAAAAGGTGCAGAGCTCTTTGGATGCAATCATCCGTGCAGGTAATAAACACAAAGGTATGAATCGAGTCACCATAAACACAATGGTATGAATAGAGTCTTTTTATGTCATGAGTATGGGGAAACTTTCCCCAAAGCCTTGCTCAGTGAAACAAGCCAGGCCTCCACCACAGTGTTGCCACCAAGGACAGCGGCACATGCCAAACGCTGCGCTTCTCTGTACGGGCTACCTCCTGGAGGGGCAGCAGTGAAGCCAGACCTGCACCATGGAGAAAGCAAGCTCATTAGCCCACCTGCCATACTATGCAAATGCAGCTAGCTGGTTTTCAGTTCTGGAGGTAGCCTGCTCAAAGGGTGCTAGAGTATACCCCTGCTTGTAAAACTTAGCAGAAGTGTCTATGAACTAATAGGAAATTTGACTCTGTGCACATAGGTCAGGACTATTATCACATAACAGAATAACCTAGCAATTAAGTGCTATGTCGTCTACCTGTTGCAACATTATTATTCAAACCAGTCCGAATCCTGCTGCCAGTGATTTAATATCAGTTCCAATTTTTTTCCCCCTTTTTGAGATGGGGACACATTAATGGGTTGTTTAGATGCTCCCTGTAATACACATAAAAGACGGTATCTGAAGCCAGGGCCCCACTGGGGTAGGTGGTGTACAGACACAAAGTACAAGACAGTCTCTCCCCCGCTGAAGAGCTTCCAGTCTAAACAGACCCAAGAGACAGAACATGGGAACAGAGGCACAGAAAATGAAGCAAGTTTCTCAAGGTCACGAGTAGGTTATCAGCAGAGCCGACATCTCCCAAGTCTCAATGCAATACTCCCTCGCTGGTCCTTGCAACCTCATGTTTATGTTGTGGACTCTGCTCTGAACCATAGACACAACAGAGTTACACATCCTAAGGAGAATGGGCCCATAGAGCCTTTTTTCCCCTTATACTGAGCGAGCAGTTGCAGCGCAGAATGAATTCCCATGGTTGCAGACCTGGGGCAGCTAGCTCTAGCTGAGGTTGGCTGTGTAAGTGCCTGCAAAATGAAGCCAGGTTTCTGATGGGGCCCTGGAGTGGTGAGGATAATAATAGAATATGAAGTTTTCATGTGGTCCAAACCCCAGCCCGCGCTAGCGGGGATGGCGTATCATTAGCCTTCATATTACCTTTTCCCTGCAGGAGCTTTAAGCCACAGAAATCTGACATGTAATAAACTGAATGGCTGTTTTATCTCCATATAATATCCAAGCATAATTTAAAATGGCTTTATGTGGGTTTATCAGAACCCTGATCAAGGTATAAACTGAATTGCGGGTTGCTACTATTTATTTTTGTGCAGTGCCTAACAATGGAGTCCTGAGGGGTTTGTTTGTTTTTTTTTGTTTTGTTTTTTTTGGGGGGGGGCAGAGAACAGGACAGGACAAACCAAATGAGGTCTTTACTAAGAAATTTATATCCAGAAAGCCTCTATTTAACGTATGTTATGGCTGCATGGTCAAACACTGATAAGTGCACAAATTAAGATTATACTGTCATTCAGACCCTTCATGCATTTGCTTTATGATAGCCTTGAATTATGTGATCACACACTACCCTTGCTTCATTTAAGGTACAGGTAGATATTCTGCTATTTCTTGTATCCTTATTCAGTGTGTGACCTCAGCTCTTATTAACCACAAGGCAGTCAAACCTTGCAAAATTATTAATGCAAAATTATTAATAATTTGCTCATGGGTTCTCTGTGGTATCTGGACGTTTCAAATCCCCCTCATTAAAACTTTACTGTATAAGGCTGTTTGTATGCTGACCAGTATTGTCTCCTCGGTACGTCTTCCCAGCACGCACACAGACACTATTCACCCCTTGTCATGTCCTTAAACCACAAGCTCTTTGTGGGGCAGGGGCTCTTTCTGTTCTGTATTTGTACAGCACCTAACAGGACAGGGTCCTAGTCTATGACCACTGGCTCCTAATCACCGAAGTAACACAAACAGGACACAGGTATTTATGAATTTAGCTTCAGGGATCAGGGAAGAAGAGGCAGTATTATCCCCACTTTACAGCCAGAGAACTGACCCACACAACACTACAACTAAAATAGAAGTGTTCACCCAGCGCCTAACTTTTTCACAATCCTTGGCACTGTCCCAATACCTTGTATATCTGAAGAGCAGCTCCATTTGGCTTCTGCAGCAGTTGAGCCCACAGTGCTGTTGGGAGGCTGCTCCAGGTGCTTCACGTTAGGCAGCTGGAGAGGGAGGAACATGCAATTAGTGGCCACCTGTACACGGTCTAACTTCACTTACCACTGCAGCTCAGAGCCCAGCTCCCCAAAACATGGCACTTCCCCTTGCCTTCCTGCAGCCCCTCCACCTCTGTCACTGCATGCGTTCCTACTTTTGCAAGAAATAAGGCAAGGTCCCACCTGACAGCAGTCTTCCAGGTCAGTCCAACCGTAATCTCCAGCCTGTGCCTTTAGGGAGGTAAGGTCCCTGTTAAAGCTGGGGGGGTGGTGTGCATGGGGAGGTGTGAGTGCTCCTATGTGGTAGGATTAGTGTGTAGCAATGAACGGGTCTCCCCTGAGGCATATGTGTGTGTGTGTGGGGGGGTTGTGTGTGGGGTTTGTGGGGAGAGGGAATGGGTGGGTGCAGTGATTGTGGGGTGTGTGATTGTATGTGGGGAAAGTTGTGGTTGTGGGGTTTGCAGAGGAGGGTTTGAGGGTATGGTGGGATGTTCATGGGAGGCCCCACACATGCCCCCAGCCTGCAACGGCACAGAG
>NW_017728991.1:9047006-9050058 GCF_001723915.1 Gavialis gangeticus | reverse complement strand
ATGCCGTTAAAGACTGTTTCATGTAGGGCAGGTGTGGGCAAAATGTGGCCCGTGGGCCAGATGCTGCCTGCCGGGCTTTTCTATCCAGCCCACAGGGCCCCTGAAAAATTTAGAAAATTAATATATATCTGCCCCTGGTTGCCTGCCATGTGGCCCTCAATGGCTTGCCAAAACTCAGTAAGCGGCCCTCTGCCCAAAATAATTGCCCACCCCTGATATCAGGGATGGTGGGTCATTGTAGGCGTGGAAGATGTTACCCAGGATACACCACGTTCCTAGAAGGTGAAAGAAAAATTCTCTTAAAAAGCTGATACTGTCACTCATCCGCCTCACCAACACCCTTTGGTTGCCTCTTCCTACTGTCCCTTTGCTGATGAGAGGAGGGTCTAGAAGTCCATTGGGGCACCATCCAGCAATCCTCTACCCCCAACACTTGTACTTGAAGCACCAGGCCTTTATGGAAGAGAGGTCCTTTTAGTTAAGGAGGGAGAGAAATGGGGAATGTTGGGTTTTCTAGTCTTGCTGGTCCTCCGTGTTATAATCATCCCTCTGGACTCGGCAGTCATTCAGCTAAAACAATGAGAAGCCGCTAGGACGATAACAGTTAAGCGAAAACTAAGAGGTTGCTACTAAACGGCACCAGCCCTTGTCTTCTGCTGGGTAATGTAATCAGGGTTACTCTGGGAGGCCAGGCAGGAAGCAGCAGGGAATCTCACTCAAAGCACCGATAATCCTCCCAGTAGTGAGCTCCAAAGGGATGTTGAGCCCTCATTCCTGCTTCCAGAGGATTTCTCATGTGCCTTCTTTCTATGTTTGCAAGCAGCAAGAGCCGATCCTTCTGCCATGGGGATCAATAGGGAGTCCTGTCGTTCCTTCCCTTCCACGAGACCAGGCTGCACCTCCCCATCCAATGTATGCCTGACTCCCATTGTCACAAAATGAACTTAGAAAGTTGTTCCAAGGTCAGTTTGGGAGGCAAGATGTGTTTAAGGGAGGAAAGAAATGAAATGGAGAATGTTTCAACATCCATGGCATCTGGTGTTACATTAAATAAAGAACCACCCAGTCTTCCATTCAGAGGCACTTGTGCAAATTGCGTAGCTGGGTTAATCCCTTGGAGAGCTGATGCAAGATCACTTTGTGCGCCTAATTTGATGAACACTCCTCTTAAGATAGCTAAAATGAGGATTGCATACAGACACCTCTGGGACATGTACAAAACTGTAGTGCACATCCAAATTCAAAGGGATGCTAAGAAGAAACATGGGCTCTGATTTTTCTCCCAAACATCTTTGGTTTGGGATATGTTTGCGCCACATCTCACTCGAGAGAGAAACATGAATGTCAGGTCTAGAAGGCAGCATGGTCTGAACAACCTTTTTATTCCTAGTTTTCCACCAATGAATTGTGTGTCCTTGGGCAACTCCTTTTCCTTTGTGTCCTCATTTTGCCCGTCCAGCTTTTGTCTGCTTTCTCTCTTATGAAGGACGGGAATTGTCTCCTGCTATGCATTTGCATAATGTCTAATACGTAACGGGGTTCTGATGACAGCTGGCATGGGCTTTGGGCATGACAGCAATGCACATAATATATTGAGCTGATTGAACAAAACGAATTATAGACCAAAGAAGCAGAATTCGGTGAAATAATCTTGGAGCAGGATTCAGGCATGCATGCTAAGGATGATAAAACATTGACACAGGTGTGCGCGCCAGATTGTACAGGCTCTGCTGCATTCTTTCCCCAAAGCCCTCGATGAAGCTATCTCTAGTAGACCACAGGTATCCACACTTGGTATTGTGTACGCATTGGGGAATGCGCTGAGGGTCTTTGAAATAGCAATAATGGCTCTCACGGTTATGCTCCTATTCTGTAACGGTGTACTCTCGTCATTTGCCATGAAAAGATGTGGTTCCTCTGAGTCCTGGCCACCACAGTTAGTTCCTGCCAGCACAAATAGCTTGCTAAGGGCAGAAGAACAACTACCTAGAGTTTGGAGATCTGGTTTGGTTCCTGGTACTGTCTCAGACAAAGTTTGGAGCTGTAGGCAGTGTCTTTGTTCCTAAACTTCTGCTTCTGTGCTGTAAGCCTCTGCCTTGTCTATCTGGGCTATAAGCTTTTATTTTTTCCTGTACCTGTCTGATGCAGATGGGTGAGGGTGAAGAGAAGGTCTCTAGACGTTACTGCAATAGAAATCAGAATAGAGGCTGGGTGCCTGTTTCAATTGGGTGGCTCTGAAAAGGATTTTTTCCTCTCTCAAAACTGGGGCACAAGGGAGTTGAATCTGATCAAATACCAATGCGAACGACTTGAAAACTAAGCTGCCCCTTGCTTGCAGTCGCTGTTCACCTCGGCTGGTGGCTGTATGTTTGACACCCCTGCTCGAGGAGGTTGGGCTGGTGTTCCTGTTTGCTCGGTAGCACTGTTCGTGTCCTGGACGTGCTTTATAGGTGCATCTCTGGATGTACGTCTTCAACAACTGAACGGATAGTCTGATGTCTTACCTAGCTGGGCACTGAAGTGATCCATAAACACTTCACAGATTATATTTATCCTTCTGAGCTGAAAAATATGTTCATTGATGGCTCACACTGCCCTGGCACGCAAAAGGCTTGAGTGATTTACCCCGGTTCATGCCTATGAATAAAACTGACAGCGATGAGATGGATGGAAGCCTCCGGCTCCTTCCTAAGGTGCCGCAGAAGAGATTAATCAGGCGAGGGGGAAAACAGAGCCCAGGGTGGTCCTCCCTGAAGCTCCTTGGAGGCTGCCAAGGGGACCCCCACCACTTTCCAGGGCTTTTGCAGGCAGGGGGTTGGACTGGGTGCCCTACCTGCCAGCCCTGCTTCTCTCGCAGGGCCCAGCCTGAGGGGGGGGACGAAACCCAGTCTGAGGGGGCAAGGGCTCAGCCCAGGGGAGATGGACAAATGCTTGGGGTGAGGACCCAACCCGAAGGGGGCAGATGCTGGGGGGCCAGGGCCCGGCCTGGAGGGAACACATGCTGGGGGGTGGGGGGCACAGGCACAGCCGGAGGGGAGGTGCTGGGGGCTTT
>NW_017728991.1:9045288-9046701 GCF_001723915.1 Gavialis gangeticus | reverse complement strand
GCGCGGCCCGACGGGGAGGACGCGGCCTGGGGTCGGGCTGCGAACAGGCCAGGAGCGAGGGCGGTTGCGGGCATTTCTTTGGGGCTCGCAGGCCCCTCGAAGCAGCGGTAGGAACTCGTCTGCCCCCTGAGGCGCTTGCCACAGCCTCTGCGAGTCTCTGCTCTCATGCCCGGGAGGCGAAAGCCAGAGCGGAGCCTCTGGAAGAGGCCGGGGAATAAGACCTGGCTTTATGGGAGGGAAATGATCGCTGTCAGGGATGCTTTGCAGCGAACAAAGTGGTGGCCGGCGATTGTTTGCTCTCCTGGGGAGGGCTGGGTGCAGGGCCGGGCTGGAGAGAGGCTCTGAAAAGCTTTCAACTCGGTCTTGTCATTGATGTGTTGGCAATAAAGGGAGGGTATTAAAAAAGGGGGGCATTTTTAATGAACGCGAGTAAACACACCCAAGACGTAACTCTAGATATAAGAAAAATAAAAGCAGCCGGGGGGCTCCTGAGACATTGTTTGTCTTGAAAGTGATGAGAAGAGGCACCATCAAAAGGCTTGTTTTACTACAGTCATGCTTCATTATGGGGCTGGGGAGGGGGCAGGGGGTTTCCCTACGTGACCAGGTTGCCAGAAGAGAGACCCTAACTCCTTTACATGGCCTAACTAATCCCCAAACCCAGGCAAAGAGGAAGGCAGCAAGAGAAAATGTCAGATGTGTGCATGGGATGCCCGGCTGACTCTCCTAGGCTGGGGCCTTCGCTTCCACAAGGTTTGAAGCTGTCTGCCCAGGAGAAACCCCTCAGGGAGCTTTTCCACGTGTGTGGAAGGTCTGGTCCTGACTAGAGAGTCCTACTGAACGTCAGCGCGGTTCTCCCTCCTCCCGCACCATGCCTCGACCTCCATTTGCTACAAGGTGACCATCAAACCAATTGCAGCCAAAACCAAACTGTCGGTGGTGGGTTTTCTGTTCGCTTTGCTTTAGCGAGCCAGCCAAATCTTGGGAAATTCACGCTGGGTGCCCCTTACCTGGCTGTGAGAAGAAGAGCAGAGGCTAATGCTAGGCACGAAATGTGTCTGAAAATGTGCTTGATCCTTTCAACTCGCTGGGGGTTTTGTTTGTTTTGTTTTTTTAAGGGATCAGATTCCTTTAAAGGGGCAAAAGTGGAGCAACCAGGAACACGCGAAATGCAACCCCCCCAGAAGAGAGCTCCAAGTTTTAATCCCTTTCGAGTTGTTAAGATTTAGCCTTCTTCACAAATTCTCTACGAGTCTCTTAAAAAAAAAAGTCTATTAGTAAATCATCACCTTATCCCTACTCTATGGACTCTCTTCTGTTGCCTTTTACTCATCTAATCTACCAGAAATTCAGTTTGTTTGTTTTTTCCTCAACATGTTGGGCCAAATTCTGCTTTTTTTTTTTTTTTTTTTT
>NW_017728991.1:9037174-9040288 GCF_001723915.1 Gavialis gangeticus | reverse complement strand
TCTACCAGAAATTCAGTTTGTTTGTTTTTTCCTCAACATGTTGGGCCAAATTCTGCTTTTTTTTTTTTTTTTTTGTAGTACCACAATGAAAACCCTGGGGAATTTCAGTGAAATCATTGACATTATTCTAGATTGACACCAGAACAGAATTTGGCTCATGACTTTAGACCTTGGCACATGCTTTCATGCCCTAACCGGCTCTCAGGTAAGCATTAAAACCTTCCCTATCAGATGTTGCAATACTGCCTTTTTCCAGCTGGTTTAAAATCCCTCCAATACAGTGGTTTTCAGCCTGTGGCCTGTGGACCCCTGGGGGTCTGCAGACTGTCTAATGGGTCCACCACAGATGACTATGATGAATCAAGCATGTGAATGCCCACACTTACCATTCAAAGGGATCTGCACCTCCATTCAAAATTTTTGCAGGGGTCCGCAAATGAAAAAAGGTTGAAAACCATTGCTCTTAGAAGTTGGTCCGGGGGGCTGATCAAGAAGCTGCTAACTTGTGTGCAGATTGGAGAACTTACTTTGTGGTTTAAAAAACTTCATTTTCCTCCTGTGTTTTAAAACCGGAAGGCTCAATGTGGTGTAATGGGATTTTTTTTTTCTCTCTTCACCTCCGTTGGAGTCAGGAAAACGAAGTAGCTGAGAGAAAAGGGGTTGTCATTTTCTGTTACCCAGCAATCCATCATATGGCATTAGACAATTAGCAATAAAATGGTTCAAGGGCTCCGCTGATGCGAATAGGTCATAGAGGCCCTTCTGAATATCAGAGGTGGGAAATGTTCTGTATTAGGGTTATTCAGTAGCTGGCCTCAATGAATCACAGCACTTCAGTTTTCTTTTCATTGACTCTCTGTTGCTCTGTTATCTTTAGTTTTTAAAACAAAACACAAAAAACCCCCCAAACCTCTAGACTAGTTTCTCTTAATAGGCATGTATCTTATTAAGGAGAGGGGCTAAATAAATAAATTCCTAACTCTCTTACATATGTATGCTGCTGCAAGGAGTTTGTTTGGCTAGACAAGGCTGCCTGTGTGTAAATTCAGATCCCAATGAGGAGCCCTTGCTTGTTAAATGTAAGTGTCATATTTAGAAAACTGTCTTTAAAAAAAAAAAATCCTGGTTTCTGCTTCATCTTTGCCAATTCTCCCACCTGCCTTCATCACCATGATGAACCTGTCTGCAAACTGTGGGGCACATAACCAGCTTTGGTTTAGCATTTAAGTTTTTCTCCACTCCATGTTAATATTTGGCATGAAAACAGAAGGTGGGAGGGGATGGGAGAGCTTTGGGTTTACTCTGTTGCAGATCCTCTGTATGGGGAGAAGGGAAACAAGTCCTCTGCTGGTTCCTCCTGATGGCCAAGTGGGGCTGTAGCCAAGAAAGCTCCAATCTGAGAGGTTCAGATTTACTGCAAGAAGACACTGCTGAGACAGACACGATGCAATCCACCTCTCATGATATATAGAGCCAAGGGGAGGTATAAATACACTCCACTTCCCTGACCCCCCCTTTAAAAAAAAGACAAACACCCAGGATCCTGTCTCTGGCTGGCTTGCAGCAAGGCGCCCTCATAAAAGCTAAGATAAACAGTTTATCAGCAGATGAATGCACCAGCCCCGTGCCAAAGACAAAAGTCTATACCTTAGGAAAAATGCTGGAGCAAACGGAGAATGGGCCGAGCATCTGGGTGGCATGGTATTTTAAGAGCAGGAATGAGACAGGATGAGAAAAATGGAACGAGCCTGCAAGAACCCTGCAAGCTGTTTTCTTTGATAGCTGTGTGTGCATTAGCAAGAGTTGATCTGTAGCCTTTGCATTTAAGCCCTTGTTAGAGAGGCCTGCAAAGTAAGTGACACTGGGGGGGAGGGTCTCCTCCTTTTTGTATTTTCATTGCTTTAATTCATCAGTCATCTCAGAATTTACTCAACTCTAAAGCATTCGTCTTGGAGCTTAGTTTCAAAATGTTCTTTATACACCATTTATCACTGCAGATGCAGGTTCTCTGCCAGAACCATCCATCTATGTCTGCGCTCCATTGGGATTGCAAAGCAGAACTTTTTTCTCTGAAATACCCTTACCCTTTGCAAAGGATGATATTCACAATTGCTTACTTCAATGCTAGGCCATCGGCTACTAGCTAATTCATTGACAGCATCCTCTTACTAGCAAAATCTGTATGAATCTAGAAAACCTAGAGGCCCTTGAGGGAGTTGCACCGTATTTCAAAGGTGCTCCTCCATCTTTCCAGCAAACCTCAGCCTGAAAGATCCATCTTGAAAACTGCATTTTTTTTTTCTGATGGTCTGAGGGCTTCACACTGGGTTTGAGACTTGAAAGGATTCGGGTTGCGTCCTTGGGTTGACCACAGATTCCCTACATGACAGTCTGCAAATTACTTCCTGTCCCCTGTGCCTTGATTGTAGAACAGGGATAACTTCTCCCTGCCGTCCAAGCCTGGAGAAGGGTAAAATACATTATCAGTAATAATAATAATGGCAGTGCCAGTTCAGATGGGAGATGTTGCTGGACTGTGGATCTAAATGTTTAAATGAATGCAGATAGTTAAAATGTTTCTTTTTATGCATTGTGCTGTTGACTAATATTTTACTACAGTACACAAATAGCACTTTTCATCTTCGAAGTGCTTTGGAGACATCCTCTAACTAAACTTTACAGTGTCTCTGTGATGCTGGCACCTGATATTGTTCCCATTTTAAAGATGGATAAAGCCATTACGTGGCTTGTCCAAGGCCATAGAAAGGAATTTAAAATAAGTCACACATAAGACCAGTTCCATTGACTAAAACAGTAGACTGTGTTGGCAGTATAACTTTTATATAGGCCTATAACATACAGTCACCATACTCCCAGAAAAGAGGTTTTTTAAAAAGAAATACTGAAAAGTGATAAGGAGAACAGAAGGCCTGTTTGAATAACCTTAGAGGTAAATAGAAACAGGGAAAAAATATTCACGGGTATGATCTTCACCTTGTGTTCTGAGTCAGCATTGTGTCCAAATACTGCTGGATCTTTCAAGGTCCATCAGGTACCCCAGTTTTACAGCAGTGCAACTCCACTGGTATCAGTTGGATTACTATTTGTGATTTA
>NW_017728991.1:9027968-9032174 GCF_001723915.1 Gavialis gangeticus | reverse complement strand
GGAATTTAAAATAAGTCACACATAAGACCAGTTCCATTGACTAAAACAGTAGACTGTGTTGGCAGTATAACTTTTATATAGGCCTATAACATACAGTCACCATACTCCCAGAAAAGAGGTTTTTTAAAAAGAAATACTGAAAAGTGATAAGGAGAACAGAAGGCCTGTTTGAATAACCTTAGAGGTAAATAGAAACAGGGAAAAAATATTCACGGGTATGATCTTCACCTTGTGTTCTGAGTCAGCATTGTGTCCAAATACTGCTGGATCTTTCAAGGTCCATCAGGTACCCCAGTTTTACAGCAGTGCAACTCCACTGGTATCAGTTGGATTACTATTTGTGATTTACATTTAGCATGAACTGGTATAAAACGGGCCTTATTCAAAGCAGCCATTGAAGTTAGGCAGTGGATGTTGCACTGGCTCCTACATGTGTTGCCAAATCAGTGGCAAGATACGACTCAGAAGGCCAAGTGAGATTGGAGTGGACTTGATGGACTGGGTCCTTTATTAAGATACAGGCAGCACAGCCCCTCCAGACTGGTCTCCAGAGCACTGCGTTACAAACATGCACCCTGGCAGTCAGAACTGTGACGGTGTAGAAGTGGCACCTTAACACTGAACACATTGGCTCCCCATGTGTCTTGCAAGTTGTATTTGCTTTGTTTACTGAAAAAACACATTTTTACTACCGTCAACACTCCAGAGCCAATAAAGCTGTGGTGGAGAGAGTTGCATTCTCCTCCGTCTCGCACATCACTGCCAACAGACCCGCCAGCACAGATCCCTGGAGCCTGCTAGCCTGTTTCCCCATCTCTGGGGCTGACACCACACACAGTCTGAACACAGTTTTCCTCCGAGCACTAGTTAACTGATGGCACAAGCCGTTTTCAGCAAACCCCAGAATAGAACAGCTCAACATAAATCCAGCAGCTTGCTTTTCCCTGCCCCAGGGTCTTCCAAGCAGAGGCTCCGTGCTCCTGGTAACTCTTCTCCAGTCCCTCTAATAAGCTATCCACCTGGGAGTCCTCCTGCTACAGGAATCAGCCTATTTCCTCTAGCTTTCCCCTTCTTCAGCTGAGCTCTTTCAGGCTTTACAAGAATCAGGTGCTCATCAGGAAATCACCCGATCCCTTGCAAACTACCAGGCCCCAATCTGTTCTGAACAGGGTTGCGCTGTTGGCCCCCCCAGTCCTAAGAGGCAGGTATGCCCAGTTACAGTTCCATCCTATGGGTAATTGTACTCGCAGAGGTCAAGTCTGAGAGTCTGCAGGTGCTGGATCAACCCACCTTCTGATTCAAAAATCTTAATTATACCAGTGGGCATGAAGCAGGGGCAGGCCATTGCTGCTTCCCTTTCAGAAGGGAAGTGTGTAGTGTGAGTGGTTAGGAGAAAAGTATTTGGTTTTTTTACTCCTGAACTGAATTGATTTTAACACTTAAGTTACTGCAAGGACAGAAGTGTGGAATCTCAGTTTTTTTGACTGCACCTTGTTCCCAGTTTATTTCAGTCATTTGTACCATCTCGGTTCTCTGTTCTAAACACCGTGGTTTTTAAAATGACTGTAAAGTACTTTTGCCTGGGTACATTTTCCTGGACTGATGTCTGTAACAAAAAGGACTCCTCTTACACTTGCAATGAGATTTGCCCTTGCCTTCATTAGGAGAAGGGTCTAAGTCAACAGTCAAGCCAGCCTCTCAGAAATCCTTTGCAAAGAAATGCAAATGTATGACATATTCACGAACTGTGCAGGAGTCATGAAATGGCTTATCTATGAGTGTGTGAAAGGGCAGGCATGTGTATACTCAGGAATGGTGACACAAGTATACATGTGGACAGATCACGGGCACAACTCTGTTTATGGGAATTGTGTAATAGAAAATAATGCATTAAAAATGCACCTCGTTACTTAGCCATGGGAGGCATGGGATGACTTAACATTTGTGCCTGTGTACTCGTATTTATGTGAGTTTATGTACTAGAGGCAAGGATTTCTTAGGGTGGTATCTTTTACTGGACTAACGATGCAGTTGGGATAAAGTTAGACAAGCTTTTGAATGCAAGACGTCCTTCATCTAGTCTCTTCACTGTGTAACTTTATGGATTACCGGCAGCATACTGTGCTTGCTAAAATCAGAGGGGGAAAAATGGAAAAAATTAAAATGAAGCACAAACATGGTTGAGCTGGTTCTGGCTATCTACTCTGTTGCTGTATCTGTATTATTGTTGCATAAAGAAACTATGATCTTGGGCCACAATCAGAAGTAAGCTAATTGCATAAAGCACTTTCTCACTAGAGAAAGTAACTCTTTGCTCACCATTCAGCTATTCAGCTATCATTTAGCATGCAGATTCAGTGGGCCCAAGTCAGGACATTACAGTACCCCCATGTTTTCTGCAATTTAGGCAGAAAAAGGTTGGATATATGCAGACCTTGAGGGAAGCAACAAACCCCATCCTGCTCAGTGCAGCTTTGGCATGAGAACTTGTTGGATGTGTCCACGAGTCTAACTGCTAACAGGGCAGCAATAGTACCGGTATTTAAGATCTGAAGTGCCAGATTCTCAATTGCTATGAATAGCAAAAATCAATACCAATTTATGCCAGCTGGGGATCTGGCCTGATCTCTTTACAAGACTGATTCTAGAAGTAGCTGTGTCTATGTGCAGTAGCTTGAACTATATGAATCTTGGCACTTTCCATTCAAATAGGATACAGCAACATTTTATGTCTTGGCTTCTTGTCATGTTTATACCCCTGGTGTTTCACTTTAGCTGTGCTGATCATTTATAGGAAAACCTAAAGTGGGCGCTAACCGTTGTGTGCGAACCATTGCTGAAAGCTGAGATCCTGCATGCCAAGCTTCAGTCATGAGCAATGTTATTTTCTAGGGGTTGGTGGGGGGAAATGCTGGGAAACCACCTAATAAAATTCTGACTGACTGTTACTACTAATGGTGGCAGCAGGTGTGACTGAACCCTGCCTGCCATGTAGAGCCAGAGTGTTTTGCCTTCTCTGTATTCTCAGTTATTTCTATATCAGTTGTAGAGCTTTCTACCTGTAGTCAGCACATAAGCAAAAGTAAGGGGACGTCCTCAGTGTGGTGTTGAGCCTAAATTTATGAAATAAAAGATAACTGGACACGAAAACAAGACATTTGACAAAATAGGGATTGTTGTCCCATGTATAGTGCATGCCCTTGGAAGAGTAACCTTTCCAAAAAATGTAACGTTTTCAAAAGTGTGCATGTGATTTATGAGCCTAAATCTCAATTTCATAAGTGACTTGGGTACTTAAAAAGTCCCACGAGAGGCAGGCTCCAAGAACTAAACTTCTGAGAACAGGACTTGGGCACTTCTGGAGGTCTTGCACCACATCTTAACAGGGGGCACTGCCGTTCATCTTTATAATATAACTGCAAGAGCCAGATTTCTCTGGTGCTCCTTAGTGAGTAATTACTCTGCAGTGGTGAAACAGCACTCAGGATCACTTTGTAATGTTACTATCCCTGCACAGCACATTGACCCTGGCTTGCTCTCTGTTTTCTGTGTTGACAGTACCCATAACCTTCCTTTGCTCCCCTTACAGAAAAGTCCTATGGAATTAATAGGAAATCTTAACCCTTTCCATCAGCTTTTTTTTTTTAACCACAGAGACTTTAATGAAATACTATAGCCCTCTCCATAAACTTGATAGCAGCTCTTCATTTAAAAAAAAGGCTATAGACAAAGTTTTCACCCCCTCATCAGCTCTGAAGACTTCACGAGGGGTTTTCTTTGGCTCCATCTACCAGTACAAAAGGGCTCCTCTCTCCCAGACTTTATTTTCCTATTTATGTGTTTACAAAAACCAGTCGTGTCCTCCAGAGAGGGGGGGTAGCTACGTCTTCCACATTGTTTCAAGGTTTGCCAGTTGAAAAAAAAGAAGGGAAGGTAGGAAGCAAACGTTTCGGGTTTGTTTTTAACTTCCACAGCCTCCTGCAGAGCTGTTGCGTTGTCTTGTATTATTACTAGTTGTTGTTAATTGTTGTCGGCGTGGTTATTTCTGTGTCCTCGGGACGCAGGGAGAGGCGCTTCCCGGCGCACCACGGGTGTGTGCAGGGGGGGGGAGCGGAGCTGCGCCCGGGCGCGCGGGAGGCGGCGGCGGAGGCGGCGGCTCCCCCCGCAGCCAGCAGAGGGCTCGCGCCGCCCGGTGCATGCCAGGAG
>NW_017728991.1:9027225-9027895 GCF_001723915.1 Gavialis gangeticus | reverse complement strand
GGCGGGGGAGGCGGTGCTGCGCGGGCCCTACCGGGCTGCCGGCCAGCAGCAGCGCTCAGTAGCAATTGCATCACGGCCCCCAGCAGCCAGGTAGCGCTGAACTGGGCGAGCAGATCAATAAGTCCATCAATAAATGTCGGGGGGCAGAAAGGGGGGGGGGGCTCCGCTTTGCCCAGCTGCAGCCAGCCCTGCCTGGGGGTGGCGCGGCTGCACGCGGGGGGCCTCCCGGAGAGAGGAGCATCCCCCGCGGGCTGCGGGGCGGGTGCGTGCGTGCGTGTGCATGTGCGTGTGTGTGCATGTGCGTGTGTGTGGTTTTTTTTTTTTTTTTTGCATGGAAGGGGGGTGAGCAGAGAGTCGGTGGTTTCCATGGTGATGGAGCTGAAAGTGCAGGAAATTTAAAGGCTTTGGATCCTTGCAAAGCAGACAAACTGGTGCCAACGTGCGCGGCCGCCGTGCAGAGCGGCGGAGAGGAGCCCGCGAGGAGAGCCCGGCCGGGAAGCATTTGCAGAAAAGGGAAGAGCTGGGGAGGTGGTGGAGGTGGGGGGGGAAGAAAAAGCAAAAAAGCCAAAACAAAAAAAAAGACGACGACCCCCCCCCAACCACCACCCACAGCCGTCGAGCCGCCACCTCGTGCCGCGGCAGCCGCGGGACGGAGCCCGCTGGCGGGCGG
>NW_017728991.1:9020725-9022225 GCF_001723915.1 Gavialis gangeticus | reverse complement strand
CCCCGAGCATGGAGCACTCCCAGTGCCTGGCCACCATCTACGCCTTGGCGGTGCTGCTGGGGCTCCGCATGGAGCAGGGAGCCTGCCAGCACTACCTGCACATCCGCCCGGCGCCCAGCGACAACCTGCCCCTGGTGGACCTCATCGAGCACCCGGACCCTATCTTTGACCCCAAGGAGAAGGATCTTAACGAGACCTTGCTCAGGAGCCTCCTGGGCGGGCACTTCGACGCCAACTTCATGGCCACCGCCGTGCCCGAGGACCGGCTCGGCGGCGACGACCTGGCCGAGCTGGACTTGCTGCTGCGGCAGAGACCCTCGGGGGCGATGCCCAGCGACATCAAAGGGCTGGAGTTCGCCGACGGGCTGCAGCCGGGCAAGAAGCACCGGCTGAGCAAGAAGCTGCGCAGGAAGCTGCAGCTGTGGCTCTGGTCGCAGACCTTCTGCCCCGTGCTCTACACCTGGAACGACCTGGGCAGCCGCTTCTGGCCCCGCTTCGTCAAGGTGGGCAGCTGCTACAGCAAGCGGTCGTGCTCCGTGCCCGAGGGCATGCTGTGCAAGCCGGCCAAGTCCGTGCATTTGACCATCCTGCGCTGGCGGTGCCAGCGGCGGGCCGGGCAGCGCTGCGCCTGGATCCCCATCCAGTACCCCATCATCTCGGAGTGCAAGTGCTCGTGCTAGGGGCGCGCCGCCCGCGCTGTCATGCACTGTACCGTGTAGGAGAATGTATATGTGTGCGTGTGTGTGTGTATATATGGCAGCCTTCTCGTTGACTATTAAAAAAGGTCAGTATTACCCCGGCAAGTCCTCCGCGTCCGCTGTACGTTTGTGAGCTCTGGGGCCTGGCTCCGGGCTGCGTGCTCCCGCGCGGAAGTGCGTGGGTGACTTTATTTTTTATTCATCTTATTTTTAATTTAATAAAAGGTGTTTTGCGGTGGAGGGCGGGATTTTTTTTGATAAGGGAGAAGTTTTTGAAGCGCTCTGCCGCTGCACGTGTGCGCGCGCAGGGGGAGGGGGGTTATTTTGTTTCTGATGGACTTCAGAGCTTAAAAGCACCCCCCACGCACACGCGCGGAGAAGAGGATGAAGGCTTTGGTGGCTGTCAAGGAAGAGTGGCTATTTATTCTCGCTGTCCCCCCGTAGTCCAAGGGCAGCGCGGGATTAAGAGGCGACCACTAAAAGCCGAGCTGGGCTGCTTGCGTGCGCTCCGTGGCCGGGTTGTTTATCCCCTCCCCCCCGCATGCCCGGCGCGTGTCCCCGCCACGGGCCACGTGCGCCTGGCAGCCGCGCGTGGGGCCCCGCCGTGCCCGGGCTGGGAGGCAGCACGTGCTCCCTGCCCCCGAGCCGCCCCTCCACGTGCTGCAGCCGGGGCTTGATTTCCCTTGCAACCAAAAGACCCGTCTTCAGTTTTCCTCTTCCCAGGCGCGGGGGGTGCTCCTGTCCCTGCCCAGCGCCCCTCCGCCGCGCGGCTTCTCATCCCCCCCCCCCCCCCCAAAAAAAA
>NW_017728991.1:8997685-9015725 GCF_001723915.1 Gavialis gangeticus | reverse complement strand
CCCAAAAAAAAGCAAGCCCCGGAGATCTGGGGACATTTGGGGTATTCATTAACCTGGCGAAGAAGAACAGCGCATTATTACTCACCTCGGAGGCGCCCTGCCCCCGACACTATCTGAGGGTTCATTGTAAAAGGATTAAAAGTTAAAGACCTTCATCTTATGATTCTTTCATTTAATCTTCGTGGCGCCTGAAAGACATGCTGAATGGATGATCACATTTAAAATATTCCCAATGTCGGCTACCTTCGGACTCCGGGGCAGGGCAAACGCACGTAATGCATTTCTAGAAGAAAGGGGATATTGAGATGTTTTAAAGTTTTGCTGAACCACCGGCCCCATGTCTATTTGTTAGGTTCTGACAAATACCCAAATAACATTGAAATCGGCCATTCATCACAGATGAATTTATGCAAAACCTTCTGCGCCCGGGGCCAATATTTTTTTAGACACAGTTTCACTAGCAAAAAAAAGCAGCAAAAAAAAAGCCAAAAGCGAGAGTTTTTCATGACGGGTAAACACGAGAATTATGTGAACAGAAGCTATTTCATGCTGGGATGGCAGCCAGGGACTTGGGAATGTCAACAAAAGTTCCCCGAAGGTTGAACATGTCACTGGATTACAATAAGACGTACTTTCCCCTGTTAGCAAACCTCACTGAAGGAATATTCCCACTAGCTCCCTTCTCTTCTCACCCAGTCATGCCGAGGTCTGCAATCACTGCTCTCACTGCTGGGACTCATGCAGACACTGCATCTGACGCTTGGTTAAAGGTTTAAAATGCCTCTGTCTACCTGTGTGCGCTACATGCATGTTATTTTTAACCTGACTGTATTCCTGCAATCAGTGAGCAGATATAGCATATATTATATATTCCTTCTTATTAATAGCTCCCTATTATTAATAAACTCTTGGGGTGTTATATCCAAGAAAAGCGAAAAGATGCATTTCCACAGTTCATCCTGTTTGTTTACTGTTTGCTTCCCTCCCCCCCACTTTTTTTTTTTCTTTCTTGGTCCTGTCAACCCATCAGCTGGCAGAATAAAAACAGAAAAGGAGGAGGAACGGGCTAGTCTGTCAGGTTTGCTTTCTTATTCTCTTGCCTGACTGTTGAAATATCTGGCTTTTAGGGGAAGTACTCTGAATCCCAGCAAATAAACTAACCCAAAACTTGCTGATGAAGACTGCCAACTTTTTCTTGACAGTCGAGTCTATAACGTGCTTTTAAATCAGAACCTGACTTGGGCATCCGCCCAACTGAAACCAAGACATTATAGAACAATTAATTTGCATGGTGGGTGCCATTCGTAGGGGGTACCCTGAAAGTGTCTTTACAAGGGGTGTTGTAAGCAAATAAACCAGAGACCGCTGAAGGGGAGATTTAAGCTATGACTCCCTTTCCTCTCTCACATTTGTACTCTCTCAAAGCACTATGGAGGATTAAAGAAAGAGACTGGGACTCTATTCCCAGCTCTGCCACAGTCTTCCTGAGTGACCTTGGGTGAGCTGCTTAATCTCTCAGTTGTGACATCTGCAAAATGGGGTGAGACTCCTTCCTTCCTTCCAACCCTGCCTTTCTTGCCTATTTAGATGGATCCTGCTGAGAAAAGATTTTCTTACGACACTTGTTCATATACAGTCTTGCATAGCGGAGTGCCATCTAAATGGAGACCCCTAGATACTATTAAATTCCTTATGTAGTCCATCTCCTTTGCCACTGCGTCACTATAGGAGTATAGGTCAGAAATAATACATGAGTTTCAATAAAAGGTGCATTTTAGTAAGTACCATTTTAAAGAGTAAGAAAACGCAGAAACAAATTCCCCTAAGATGCGGGATAAGGTGACCCAAAATGAAACTGCTCTAAAACTCCCAGCTGGCTGTAGGAAAAGAGAACTGGGAAAAGCATAGAGCACAAAGTGTTAATACAAGGTGTCCTCACACCTGAACTGACCCTTGGAAACCTTACTATTTGACTGCTCATTGTCATCTTCACAATACTGTCTTAATTAGGAGCACTTCACAATACTGTCTTAATTAGGAGCATTGCTGCTTCTTGAGGATGCGCTTGGAGGAGGGTGGATGTGAGGACGGACTCTTGGATGAATGATCTTCCTTGGAAGTAAGCATTAGCAGTGCTTGCGCAAATGTTGGGCGAGGGCTTTCCCCTTCCGTAACTTTTTTTTTAAAGAGAAATGCCCTATATTTAGCAACGGCTATTTAAAAAAAAAAAAATCATAATGGCTCATGTTACTTGAGTTTTCTTATACAAGTACAGTCTGCACTGTGCCTACAAGATCTTGGATCTATTGACAAGAAGATATTCCAGCCCAGAGACTTGCCAGCACTCCTCATGGAGAGCTGAAATAAATATCATGACGTCACGATAAAATGTAACATCATAGCTTTCAAGGGAAGCCAAACCAAAGGTATGTTGGCAGGGGAGTGATGCCACCTGGTAGATCCATGCTAGGAATAGATACGATACGTTCATTCAGTGGGGCGGGGAACCGCCACGCTCTTCCTGGAGTACCCGCAAGGATCTTGCAGTCTTTATGTGTGTGCGAGTCCGCTGGGAGTGCTGCAGAATGTGTGGCAGTGCTCTCTTTTTAAGGGAGCGGCTGAAATGAATGTGAAGAGTCCCTTTCATTCTCTGTCTCGCTCGGAGACCAGGCGAGACTCCGGCGGTTAAAGGGAATGGACTGAAAAAGTGCATGTACAAATGAAGATTAGGTAGGTTCAGAAAAAAACAGACCTGCCTTCTCCCTCCACCCCCCCTCCCCGCACCTTTACACCAACATCTTGCT
Source organism: Gavialis gangeticus (assembly GCF_001723915.1). Lineage (NCBI taxonomy): Eukaryota > Metazoa > Chordata > Crocodylia > Gavialidae > Gavialis > Gavialis gangeticus. The sequence continues at coordinate 9,012,921 of NW_017728991.1, read as the reverse complement.
GTTGTACCCCCCGGGAAGGCAAGCAACCTCTCTCGGAGATGCGCTTTCTAGGGGACTTGGCAGATACTGGCACAGAAATCCATGGGGCTCTTACTGCTAGGTCCTCACACGCTGCAGCGTCTTTCTTTCTTGGGGCAACAATCAAGTGATGCCGCGCTGCTTCCCTCGGGAGCTCTGCTCGGTAGCCAGGCTGAGATCTGGCTTCTCCAACAGACGCTTCAGGTTTTGTAGTGCTGGGAACCAACATCTCTTCAGATACTGGATCCCACAGGTGCACCTTGTCTCTCGAGCAGGCCACAGGCCTCTCCCTCCTTAGAGGAGTCTGGAGTACCAAACGGCACAAAGTGATTATAATCAAGATTCCCCCTCATTCAGTTTTTTAGGGGTTTTTCCTCCATGATTGGACAGACACCTGGCTGGGGTCATCTGACCCCAGAGCTCTTTCCTGCCGGGGCAGGGGGTCGGACTCGATGATCTAATAGGTCCCTTCCAACCCCAGCATCTATGAAAGTATGTGATGGAAGTAGCAGGACTGGGATCATGCAGGACATTACGTAGCTCCAGAGCAGACCTTCGCATGCACAACGGTAAAGCCCATATATGACGGGGGAGGACTGGGTGGCTCAGGGGATTGGTAATGGTATAAAGAGCTTTTCACCTCTAGGCCACTGGCTCCAGTCCAGCAGAGGTAGGAGCTGAAAGCCACAGTCATCTGATGCCTTAGCAGACTCACACAAGGAGTTGTTGGTCTCTGTATGGGTCCTACCAAACGGGCATCCACATCACAAAGCCACCACCATAGCCCAGGCTTTTGCTGGGACCATCAGCCCAAAGGCCAAACAGTTAATGGAGTTGCAGAAGGGGTGATCTGATCTATATTTGAAAGTGCTATCAGTGCAACTCTTGCTGGTCAAGGGCTTGATGTCTTTATCAATATAGTCATGCTGGCATAACCCCTAGTGTGCAGTTGCCCCTCATACCAGTTTAGATATTCCCCTTCCCATGCCGTTATACCCAGGTTAAACACCTTTATGTTGCTATAACTGCATCCAGACGGCAGGTGGGAGCTGTTTGGCTTTACTTAAGGCAGAACATGCTACAAGCCAGAGATCAGATTTGGGGTCGTGCCTTCAGGGACCGCAGTTTTGCAGCCGTCTGTACATGGGCTTCAATGCCCGTACCAAATGTGAAGCATGTCCCTGAATGGAATAGCCTAGGCCAGAAAAGGCTCCCAGCATTATTGCCTGTTTTGTACCTGTTCTGTGCAGTAGAGGGGAGCCTGTGTAGAAACCCAGCACATTTTCCAGCAGGAAATCAATTCATCTCTTTAAAGAAGTCCAAATATTGCAGAATTTAAAAAATAATCAGTTGTCTATTTCTGGAAGGGTCGGTGTGAACGTCGTTCTTCTGTCTGAAACTGAACCTCTGGTATTCCAAGCCCTACCTAAGAGTAACTGATTTGGGGGGGGCGGGAAACGGGGAGAGAAAGAGGACATCATTTTCCCTGTTTTTTTCAGTTTGTTTTCTTTGTGCCTTTGGCACTACTCTGTGACTAGCCAGTCTCATTTTTGTCCCATATAGTCATTTTCCCCCATTGTTTCCCTGGTTGTCTTGGGCAGCAAGAAGAGGGAGAGACGCACACATTTCAAATGTAATTGTAAAAAATGCAGGAATTGGCAGGGGAGGCTGGAGGGACAGGTGGAGTAGCTGAAATTTAGTTGTAACGCCTTGTCCAAAATGGAGGGGATTTCATGTTGGCACTTTCCCTTCTGAATAAAAGGGCCCAGCCTCATCTGGCTAGTTTTGCTCACATAAGTTAAATCGTTGGCTTGCACAGAGATGCTCAGGTAAGTTAGGCTTATTTACTTGATTACTGTTTGTGGGAATAGGCCCTACATTCAAACCAGACAGTGCATCGGCAATGTCTTTGGTGCTCCTTTGAGCTCCCAGGCCTTTATCCTGCACCCTGCTTGGCGCGACAGTCTCCTTGTATCTGCTCAGAATCCCCCTGGCTTCAGGAGGGCACAAGGGGTTGCCCCTCTGGAGCTGTTTGCAGGATCTGGGCCTTGTGCTGTGTGCCCACGGTGCTCAGACCAGTCTCGCAGCGAGAAAGGTCAAACTTGTCTAGGAACTAACTGAAGATGGTGTTAATACTAGACATCCAGCCAGATGTATCTGGTGCTGTGTTTGGGCTCAGTCCTGCATGGTGCTTTGGCCTGATCCCACAAAGTTCTTAAGCATGTGCTTTAATGTAAGGAACATGTATGGTCCCATCACAGTCAGGAGGGCTGTCCATATGCTTCAAGTTAAGCACATGCTCAAATGCATTGCTGGATCAGGCCAAAATGCTCAACACCTTGCAAGACTGAGCCCCTTGGGAATCCAGAATCCAGCTTGGGTGTTCAAGAAAGGACTGATTTACTTAACCAGGACCAGCTGAGTGCTGTGGTTTGTATAAGCTGTTTGCCATATATGTGTGGCATGTGGCAGTAAATGAAACACTTACTTTAAGACTTATTGAAGTTCTTTCAACAAAAAATAAATGTAGGGTTGGCTTTTATGCTTTGTTTCAAATGAGTTATACACCTTATTATCCTAATTTGTTTCCAGATATTGCCATGAATCTCTCTTGTATCTTTTGGGAAATTAAATATCAGTGTTTTGAAGGTACGGTACTAACAAAAAAGCGTGTAAGCCTAATGAAGTGGCATATGATCAAATGTTCAGGCTCTAATCCTCCACAATTCATTAAAAGCAATCTAAATGAAACTTTCAGACACCCAGACTAGGTTCCTCTTTCTCTTACGCCTCTGAGCGATGCCAATACAACGCTAAGGCCAACATTTCCAAGCCTGGGTGCCTGAAATATTAGCATCTCTGTATTCAGATGCCTATGGAAAAAATGTAGCTTGGTGGAAAATGTAGCTTGAATTTCAGTTGTTGAAAATTGCAATTCCTAATAGTGGATAAATGTAGCTTCAAGAAACTAAAAGCTCTCTTCCCCCATCCCCCACCCTGCCCAGCCTAATGGTCCATCAGGCAAGCAGAGAGAAGACAACCCTTTTTCTATAGCTAACAGGACACAAGGGAGAGAGGTGGCAGCATTGTATCTGGTGGTCTTGATTCCCTGGTCCATCCTTTAACAGCTGGAGCAGCTTTTGGCAAAAGTGCAGAGCAGAGTTTGCACTCCTGAGGCTGCCCAGAAGTGAGTCCCAGCACTCAAAACACCATCCACTTTTACACCGTGCTTGACTATAATAGTCAGGAGGTAAGGTTTAAAACCCAAGTTTGGAAAATTTTGACCTAATTTTGTTCAGTCAGTTTTCAAAAGCACCTATCTCAATGAGGTATCCAGGCTGTCGCTGTATTGGTCTAGGGGAAAAAGCAATTGGGGCTCGTGGTAGAGGTGTTATCTTTTATTAGACCAACAAGATTTTTGCAAAAAAAAAAAAATCTTTAATGCAAGCTTTTGGGCACAAACACCCTTCATCAGGCATCGAAGAAAAGATTGTAAAAGTTCTCCTGGGTAGAAATGGAAGTTCATATTTCATAGGATTTCACAAGAGGAGTCAATAGATGGAAAACTCTTCTGGACAAGCAGTACTTAGCTGGTGTTTGTGCCCCAAAGCTTGCAATTAAAGAAACTTTTTTGCAAAAATCTTGTTGGTCTAATAAAAGATATCACCTCTACCACAAGCCCTGATTCCTGTCTGAACGAGACTCCCAACTCCTGCTGAAAATCAGGGACCTTGAGGCACCTAACCTCTTAGTCTGATCCCACTAAAACTGTGAGGCCATGAGCAAGCCTAGCATTTTCCCACAGGCAAGAAGAAACTTAAGCCAATGAAACTTTAGTTGAGGTCGTATCTAATGTGAATGGACATCACTCGATATCAGGGGGATTACAGCATTTTACACCAACTGAAGATTTCATCTGTATCTACTACACACACACCTCAATGCTTTATTGCTGTGACTTGGTCACAGGGAATAGCAAAGGGTGATGCAACAGCCGGCGGTCACCAGACTGATTTTCTCTTTCTCTCTCTCTCTCTTTTTGCTAAGTCTGGTCTATATTTTTTTCCTTTTTTGAATCAAAAGCCACATTTGACCAAAAGATTAAAATTTCTGCAAATGTTTTTCCTAGTGGAAATTTTTTGTATTAAAAAAATCTATAGGACACTTCTTGTGAAAAACCCTATGCCCTCTTTTTCACAGTAAAACCTACAGGTTCTGACCCCTGCATCTCTCCCACACATGAAATTGCCATTCTGATCTCTGGTATCTTGGCAGGGTTGCAAGGTTCAGCTCACTGGAGACTCATTTTGAAAGGGCTTTGCACTGACTTTACAGGAGGTGCGTCCCTGGACAGAGCAGAATCGTTTCCTTGATCATTTCATCTGGTTAGTACTGGCAGCGGTCCACCCCTCCACAGACCTCTGTTACTTGATCAAGGATTTCAGTAGCTGGCAGCAGTAGAAGGTGCTTATCTTCTGGTGGCTTGCACATCTGCTATGATATGATTATGGTATGCTAACAGTGCTATTGGAAGGTCGGACAGGGTTGACCACTTAGCTGGGAGGATTGTTGAGTGATGAGGTGGCTCGAGCAAGGGACTAGCAGTTTGGATTTTGGTTCCATCACTGACTCGTTTTTTAACCTTGGCCAAATCATGCAGGAAAAAATCTCAAGTGAGCCTAAGTGACTCAGGATTCCCATTGAGAGCCTGTTAGATACTTTTGGAAATTCTCAGTGCCTGCATAATACCTTCCCTCCAGAGTGCCCAGAGTCAGCTGAGTAATGGGATGACTTTGCTCATGTCCTACTGAAATCAATGCACATCTTCCCTTAGAGGCTCTCTCTCAAGACCCATTTTTTGTCTAGCAAGAAATGTATGGACAAGATTCGCTCCACATCCCCTTTTCTGGAATGGCCTTGTAGTCTAATTGAAATAACCACAGTCCTACCTGCTGTTTCCTACTCCTCTCATTATGGTCTGGGTGTTATTTGACTGAATATTGTCTGGGGCAGGGATTTTGTCTTCTGCATCTCTACTGTAAGCTGCACAAGTTCCTTTTTGGAGCAGTTCAAATAATAGCTCCTGCTTGCCTTGTGAAAGTACTGAAGACATCAGCATTACCTGCAAGTAAAACTGAGCAAATGTTTTCATCTGACATTTCTTTGGCAAAAAAAACGCCAATTAGCAACACTGAATCACTTTAATTATGTTGGTTTTGTTAAAAGGTGTATCTTGAAATTATTTTAATGTTATAATAATAACAGAAAATCCAGAGGGGAGGAGGGGCTAATATTTTCAAACCCATTCAAACTATTTCAAAATGAAATGAATTATCTTCTTGAAATGTCCTTCAGTTTTATTTTTTTAAAAAGAAAAAGTCATCAAAATGAAACATTTCAGTTTAGGTTAAACAAGACTTCTTGTTTGACCCAAAATGACTTTTGTTTCTTGTTTTGTCCGTTTTTAAAATTTATTTTGGATGAATCCAAAACAGTTTTCTTTCCATTACTTTTCAGAAGTGTTTGCAAACCAGAAAATTAGCTATTCATATGCCCCTACTTATAACTCAAAGACCAAATAAGCTCCTTGAAGTCAATTAAGTTACTCCAAATTATTCAAGCTAAGGATCTGACTCCACTTAAATAAGGCAAGCAGTCCGTGTGTGAGCATGAGGCTGTTCATGTGAATATGGCCCAAGGTGGTTGTTCCTTGAGTGGAAAGAACTGTAAGAGCAAAGTATTATTCTGATTTATTAGTCGCATTAACATTTGGTGTCTGTGTAGGCTAACTTTAATTTCTATGCTGTTAGTTTTTCTGTGAATGTTAAAAGTTTCCAGGCTTTCTCAGCCTTTCTGTGTGCTGTTGATTGGCATGCCATCAGGATCACTTATTAGGGTGTCTGCCACTATTGATGGAAAAGAGGCTTTTTTTCCCCTTCTCAAATGATTTTGCTTTTCTTCAATGGTGTCCATAGCAACACATAGTGGTAGTGATGAGACTGATTCTGCTGCAGGCTTTCCACAGCAATGCCCTGCCAATAACAACAGCTGACCAGACATTGTATGGCTGTTCAGAGGCACGTAGACATGCTAGGTCTCTTGATGAAGAGTTTGACTGCTCTGGAAGATGTCTTTCCTTTCATATCAACATGGTAAATGTCCTGGCTTGATTTCTAACCAAGCTAACATAGCCTGCAAGTCCCAATACAAATTTGGCATCCAACTTTTGAAAGCTTGGGGATCAAAGATAGTTTCCTATGCCTGTGTCTGGCTGCGTATGAGTCAGATTGTATGCTACCAGGCCCAAAGTTCGCTTCTAGAGCAATCCCTGGAACAGTTTAACAATAAAAAAGGTCTCAATGAAAGAAAGAATGGAACAGAAGTCTGCAGATTGACACTTGACATAAAAAAAATACTAACTCCCGTATTATAAACTGATGTTCAGTATTTAAATTCAAGCCCTGCATAAATATCACTCTGTTTTGATGATGCTCTCTAGAAGACCTAGTCAAATGGTGCCCAGATCCCCTTGTTACTAATCAGGTATGTATAGCAATAGAATATACAGCTGCTGTTGTGGTAAATGCACTCCTAGGTGAAGGCCCCTTTGGCACAGCATCTGGCCATTACTTTGCAAGCTCTCTGTGGACCTCAATACTTGGCTTGTAGCAGGAATGGAAAACAGTTGGATAAAGCAGCTGAGATGCTATCCGTGAACTGCACCATGATGCTGTGGATTCCTTCTGAATATATTTAGTAGCTTCTCAACCCCTTACTCTCCCGAGATCATCCAAAATCGTTGTGGGAGGGGATGTGGTTGACTTGTTATGCAGCAATTTACTTTGGGGCATGCATTCTAAACTGAAAGGTGCTGTTGAATTGTTATAGAGAGCCAAGGCTGATCCCAGTTGAATAAGGTTGACAGGTGGAAGAGAGGCGACATAATATGGAGATGACTGCTAGAGGTGTGACAGAATAGGCTAAAACCTTCCAACTGGGGAAGCTAAAATAGATTCATAGATTTCATAGACATTAGGGCTGGAAGGGACCTTGGAAGATCATGGAGTCCAGCCCCCGCCCGAAGGCAGGAAGTCAGCTGGGGTCATAGATTCCCAGCAAGATAAAATAAGACATCTGATCAAAGTGGAGGCATGCTAAGGTGGATAGTGCATGATGATGTCTACTTTTCCTTACAGCCTTCAAATAAACTGATAGACCACCCATTTTAAAACCGAGTAAGTGCTCGTTTGCATAATGCACAGCTAACTTATGGAACTCACCGTCACAAGCTATCAGGGAGGCCAAGGATTTAGGATTTTTTCTAGGCATTTAAATGGCTAGCGAGAACATACAGAAATTCTTCAGTCAGGCGGAAGGATATCCAAAGAGGCAAAGTCTCATATTCTGGCCCATAAGTGAACCTCTCTCTCTGAAAGAGTTAGGAAACTACTTTCTCTAATTTCCCACTTTGTAGTTTTTGCAGCTTCCTCCAAAGCAGTTGGTACAGGCCTGTCAGAAACCAAATACTGGACTAGATGCAGCAATTTGCCATGACAACATCTTCCCATGTGATTATGGAGTCAGTGACTTAATATTAGCCATCTGCATTTGCACATTCTAGCTTTCATGAACACATCCCCTGTAAGGATGGGGAAGATAAGTTTAGGTGCATTAAATATTTTAAAGTCCTAGAAAAGTTCATGGGAAGGTAAATGTTCACATTGTAAATAGATTACTGCACACAAGATTTAAAGGATAGCAGGGATAGGGGGCTGGATGCTCCATCTCCCTGGCTGGAGCAGCAGGGTACCCCCTTACATTTCAGTCTGATGGCACTGAACTAGAGGCTCTGCCTCTCCCCTCCCCCTAGGATTGTCTGCATTGAGAGAAGCAAATACTGTCCCTTATTATGTTAAGACTTTGGGTATTTGTCAATTCAATTTTTTCCACCCAAGCTCAGCTCTGTGCAGTTGACAATAACAATCTGCTCATTCCCAATTAGCCATTCTTCACGATGAAGCCAAAGCCAATTGAAGCATTATGCAGTTGGGTTCTGCTCAACAAGAAGTCTTAATTTCCATGCACTCAATTGGCGTTTGCATCTTCGGTTTGGTTGCTAGGCTTCAGCAAAGAGTAAGAAGTCCTGGAATTTCCTCAAGGTCTAAATATGGGTCTTGGTCTATGCTAAATGACTGGTATGACCTAGTGCCAAGCAACTCCTAAGAGGAGCCATGCCCCATGCATCCGCTCCTGGAGCCAATGCTGCTCAGATACTATGGTGATAGGAGCTATCTTAAGAACCTGGGTAGATATGAAAACCTCAGGGCCCTATTGGCATTCCAGTGTTTCTAAGGAAATGCAAACGTATGGTTCGCCGCCTGTCTACACTGTGTTAATTGGCCTTTGTGGACTCTGAATTGGGACCCACGCCCTGAGATCAACTCAAAGGAGAGTGAGCTCCTTACACCAACTGAAACTGCCGAGGGGGCCAAAGTGCTCTTCCTTGTGGTCTCCTGTGCCTTGCATTAATATCCAGAACTAATGGGGAGAAGTAAAAACTGTCTTGGACTTCAGCTGTAAGAGCTGGCATGACATATCCTGTTGTTCCATGTGCAGGTATAAGAGGCCTGATCCTGCAGGCTTTACTCAGAAGAGTGCTCCTGGCTTACGTGTGCAGTCAATCGGTGCATGTATTGAAGCTGAAGGGACCTGGACCCAATCCTGAGCATTTGTGCCCAACTCGCACTTTGTCTCTGGAACGTCTTCATGTTTTCCTTGGCACTGTCACAGCTTTCAAGCCCCAAGTACATGCGGGCAGTTCTTCCTTGCGATGTATTTTAAATCCCTGCATCGACATCACAAGGTTTCCCATAGCCCCATCCAGTGGCTTATGCAAACCAAAGTCCTGATCCAGTGCCCGTTGAAGTCAGTGAAAAGGCTCTTGCTGACTTCAGCACCCCTGGCATTTTCCTTTGCCGTGATACTGTGCGAGTTTTGTTTCCCCGTGGCATTTCTTCCAGGCATGGAAGAAGAAACGCGTGTCTTGGTGCAAAGGTCCGATCTGAGCTGCGGCCAAATATAATGAACGTTATGTTAACAGATGGGCATGACTGCAGCCAGTCAAGAGACGGGGCTTAAGTGTGAGTGTTGAGCGTGGAGCTCACAGGTGGGAATGGCCAGATGTCTGTCTGTGCTGTGGTTAAGGGGATGTACCATTGCTAATTCTGCTGTGGGCTGACTTGACTTAAAAAAGAAATTCTTCCTTCACCACATAAGGAGAGGTTTGGGCCTGTTGGAATTGACTGGGTGGTGCAAAGGGAGGCGGGGTGTAGAGAGACATGCTAATTAAGTCTCTATCCCCTTTTGTTTGTGTCTTTTTAGGAAGCCCCCATGGAATAGACCAAAATATGCTGCTACCCCCGGCTGAATAGGTTGTCAGGGTGCAGAACTATATTCTGCAGACTTATGCATGTGTAAGGGGTGTGTAGCATTTTTGTCTGAATGGAGCTCTATGTTCTCATAATTTATAGTAAGTAATCTTATTTGCAAAGCATGCCCTTACAGTTTTAAAAAACAAGTTAATTGACTTGCATAAAAATCAAACATGTCAAAGTTTTCCATCTCGGCACAAACAGCACATTGAGCAGCGCACGGCTACAATAGCCGTGATGCAGGCTGGGTTACCTATTGAGATATTTCATAAACCAAAATGGAATCTTAAAAAGTTTGTCCGTTTTACGTCCCCGAGCTGCTGAATTTAGGAGTCAGTTACTTGACTAATTATACGTTTTATTTTTTTCCTTGTGTAAATAAACAAAGTTATGTCTGAATTTTTGGCAAGGAGCACGAGAAGCCAATTAGAAGGTGTTCCCAATGTATTACAGTATTACAAACAAGATGCCTTTTCTTAGAAAGGTGAACACACCATGTTTCTTTTAACGAGTGTGAAAATATACGAGTTGCTTAATCACTAGGAACTTATAGTTAAAAGCATAAGTGAGTCCTTTCTCAGGAATGAAAAAACTAGCATCGTTTTTTGGGTAACAGATGACATTTTGAATTTAAAGCTCCAGTTTTTTTGTCTGAAAGAACTACCATAGACATGCCTAAATGATCCGGGTCAGAAATACAGGAGGAAAAGTGGGGAGTGGAGAGTGAGGAGGAACCTCCCATCTCGGCAATCCAGCAACGTTTGAGTGCATAGACTATGGCACTTGGTTCACGTCGGCAATGCAATCTGACGGGTTGTGTCGTTTCTCGTGCATTGTATTCACGCTGCGTTTCCACGCTCCAGCACATGATATCAGATGGACCCACTGCTAAACCTCTGCATTGTTATGACTTCATGCTTATTTTCTTGGGGCTAAATTCTGCTTTTCTCCTGTAGTGCCGAGTGTGGAGTGTCACACAACAGCGCCACAGGGAGAGAAGCCCCGGGAGGCAGGGTGACACGGTCATGGTTTATCCCAGGGTCTTCGCTTGGCTCAGAGATGGGTAGGAGAATAACTTACTTTAAATGCTTCCCCCCATGCATGCAGGTCTGGCAGATCAAGGCTAACCTAGAAGTGATAAAAAGTGAATTGAGGTGGGGATTAGGTGAAGCCAAATGATATGGCACGTGGTGAAAAGTTAGGGCAAAGAGCTCTAAATGTGATTTATCTATTTTTTCCCCCCTCCAAACATTGTTTAGAAATGTGGTGCTTTTTGAATCGGATGGACAGGTCCCTAATCAAATGATACATTAAATACAGTGGATTCAATCCTGCACCGCTACCAGTGGGCAGATCTCCACGGACTGCAATGGACTAATGGCAATTTGTGCTCATGTAGGCATAGAAAGACAGCGCCTTATCTGAGCTCCAGCCTGTGGGCTGCTCCAAGAGTGAGCTCTTTCTCCATGGGAGTTAGGGTGGAAGAACCTGGCCTGCCGCGACTTTTAGTCCCGCTCATAAAAATAAAATAAACCCTGAGGAAAACTCCCCTGTGTTTTTTAAGAGGGGCAAGAATAAGTGCCAGTGGTTTTCTATGGATTACATAAATTAGTACTTTATTAGAAAAAGGATCATTTTAGCAAAGGGAGAACTTCTCTTAAAAGGAACTTTTAACTTCAGGTTATTTTACAAATATTTTACGTTACATTTAAAAACAAATAAGCCTTTAAAACGAGCAATTTTCTTTTTTTCTTTTTCTTTTTTAAATAGCCCTCCCTTCCTTCCCATCCCCAGGCCAACTCATGACATGAGACTTATTTGCTGCACCAGAGCAACCAAAGGTGTTTCACCTGTGTAGCCTTCTGTCTAGATACTCTCTTTTCAGTTTATGAATGGCTTTGTTGGTTCACCTTAAGCCATTTGGGTTTGCATTCTGAACTCAATCCTCTGTAAACTGAAATCGGAGAGTCCACATGCTAGGTTTGCGCTAGTGTTACTTAATAATAACCTGTTGAACTGGTGCGGTTTTCCCATGCAGACAAGACGGTGGACTCTACATCTCCGATGATAACAACTCCCATATATTTCTCTGGCCCCTGTGTCTGGGTCCTTAAGCACCTTCTCTCCCCAGGGAAGGTGCATGGGGATGGACTAAAGAATAGGCAAAGCTTTGTCTGCCTCCCCTCCAGCCTCTCCCCCCATGCCCCAAACTTATCAGCCAGGGGAACTGAGTCAGCACGAGGAAGGAAGTGACTTGCTGCTGATATAGGTCCATAGAAAACCACCAACTCTTTTAAGAAGGGAAGAGTTAGGGAAAGGTTGTGACTCAGTGATGAATCCCTATAGCAGTGGCCTTCCCTGGTTATTTCTGGGTGGTACGGCCAAGAATGATGCTTGAGATCACAATTTCACCTTTGTGGGGGGCCGTGAGTGATCATGGGTATTGGGTATGCAACTTCAAACGTAATGGCACCTTTTGCCCTGGTAGGTTATGTACATTGGGTCAAACATTGCTCTAAGGTGATGCTTGAGATCACAATTTCACCTTTGTGGGGGGCCGTGAGTGATCATGGGTATTGGGTATGCAACTTCAAACGTAATGGCACCTTTTGCCCTGGTAGGTTATGTACATTGGGTCAAACATTGCTCTAAGGTGATGCTTGAGATCACATCAGGATGATGCTTGAGATCACATTTTCACTCTCGGCAAGATGAAAGAGCTTGACATTAGCGCTGATTGGAAAACTGGGGTTTCTTTTTGTTTCAGGGAATTGTAATGGAAAATTAAAGGTTTTTCAATGTTGTTGGAATTTCAATGGCATTTTTTCCTCAAGAAAAATTATTTTGCTTTTTGGTGGCTGAAAGCTTATCAAAAATTCAAGCAAAACTGTTTGGTATGGGAAATTTCACTTCTGAGGCCATAAAATTGGGTTTCCAGCATCTTAAAAACTGTGGGGGGGGGGGGAATGCATTTAACATTGAAATTCTTCAACTTTTCAGTTGCTGAAAACCAAAAGTTGTTATTTTTTCTTCCTTCCTGAGAAAGCAATAGTTTCTCAACTGGGTCTAGTCTTGACATCCTCAGGGACAGTCGCGTTAGGAGGAAATGGTGGTCCTGTGGTCAGTCTTCATGACTGGGACATAGGAGACCCCAAATTAATGGTTGGCTTTGTTGGAGGCCCTTGGAGAAATTACTCGATTGCCCTCTCTCTCAATTCCCCAACCGTAACGTGGGGATGATGCTTCTCTTCACTGTCCTGACTGTTAAGATTGCAACGTCTTTGTGATACAACCTATGTGCTTGTATGCAGGGTGAGACCCCTATCTCTGTTGTGGGAGAGGGCCTGTTAGGGTTTTCTTGATGCTATTAGTAAGAATATGTGTATAGGACTAAATAGTCTTCTTGCTCTGATTTCCAGGAGGGCTGAGATCCTCTGCTTGAGTACTTTGCTCCACTAGGCCAGATTTTCACCTGGTGTAAAATTGGCTTGAGTTCACTGATGTCAGAGCAGCTGCACTGATTTACCCCAGCTGAGGTTCTTGGCCCAGAGCTGTGCTTAACAGCATAACGAGTTTGGGTTAGGAGCCCTTTTGTTAATACCATTAGCATATTTCATATTTACAGCATTTTTAAAGCTCTGTTAAAAATAAATTCCTGAACTCTTAGATAAATAAATAGTTGTACAGAAGAGTCCTCTGTAGCCATGAAGTTGCCAAAAATTATCAGTAATCCTCAGTCAGATGGAATGTACAGTTGGCAAGAGGATGGCAGGAAAAAGTCCTCACCAGTCCTGCCTCCTATTCCCATACAATGAGATGTGCCAAGATTTTCCATTAGTGTATGTGATGCAGTTGAAGATGGGAATGTTTATTATTAAGGGGACCTTGTTTTACTTAAATAACCAGTGAAAGGCTCAGTTCAGTTGCATATTTTTCCATCACTAGCCAATGGTTTTCACACGAGCTGTTTTATTTGCTTATGAAATTTGACTCTCCTTCCCCCCCCCACATTAAGCTCAATTTATGTCAAAATGTAGACTATGCAAATGAAGAACCACAAGCCCTTTCCAGAAGTGATGGGGCTTAAAAGTTCTAAAAGAAAAATAAATTAAAATAATTTACAAACTACTTGGACGCTGTGTATGCCTTGAAAACAGACATGCAGCATCCTGGCAACTGATACATATTTTTTCAGGCTGGGACACTGGTGTGGTTCATATGATTCTTCTTTTCTTAAACAAAATGACTAGTGGCTTTGAGAGTCCTTGATTTTTTTGGGTGCCCAACTTCAGGTACGTTAAAAGGGACCTCATTCAGATGGCACGTATGCAGCACCGTCTGAAATCCAAGTCTGAAAAGTGAAGAAAGTCCCCAGTATTGCAGAACCCCGTTGACTCATTGGCCAGCTTGGAAGGTCTTGGCCACGTCTGCATACTGTATGTGTGTGGATACCAAGACGCAGTATGCTTTCACTGACAATGGTGCACTCCCATTATTTCAACAGGAGTTGCACCTATTCACCTTAGAGCAATGTTTGACCCAATGAACATAACCTACCAGGGCAAAAGGTGCCATTACGTTTGAAGTTGCATACCCAATGAAATGCATCACTTGTATATATAGTATTGAATTGGCCTTGATGGATACATTTCAACCATGATCACTCACGGCCCCCTACAAAGGTGAAATTAAAAAAAAAAGTAGTAACAAAAGGGGAATCTTCTCAATTTAAGGTTCTCAAGTCTTGCTGATTGGGTCCAATATCTACTAAATATATACCTGCTAAATGCTGCACAGCATGATTGGCTTAAAACAATAAATCACATCAAAAGAACAGCTATAAAACACTGTGCAGCTGAGAAAGAGTGCCTGCTGAAAAGTTCAGTTGCTTAATTGTAAACTTGAACCATGTAGAAATGTTTCATACCGTCGGAAGACTACAGCTGTAGTTATATAAGGAGGAGTGACTGGGTCTGTATAACACTTGCATCTTCCCAATTAGCCCTGAAGGCAGAAGTCTGAAGACAGGAAAATTTGAGACCTGAAAAAAGCTCCTATCATTACCGTGATTAAGCCTGGTTCACATTCAATTTTTCGCTGTTGCCTCAACCATTAGAACACAAAGGCAAACTCCTAAATATATAAGGGGGTAGCACAGTTTCAGATTAAATTAATATCTACATTAAACAGTTATTTACTGTGACTCTCAAAAGTCCAAGAGAAAAAGGCAAAATGGAAACAACAGAGGGTCTTCAACAGGGAATCCTGAAATCGGATACTAACAAAGTCGCGCGGAGCCGTGGAGATGTAATGCAATATAACCTTTTCGTGTTTAGACTAAGGCATTTTCATTTCACATTATACTTCACGGAGCAGCTTTAAACTAGCCACAAAGAAGCGACCTGGAATGTTTTGACTATAAGAAGAATGGATTTCATGCCTATAAATGTTATAGATGAATCCATTGCACTAGTTCTTTACGGGATTAAAGAAAATGTTCCATTATTGAATGGAAGTTCTTTTTTTATCTCTTTTTTTATTATTATTATTCGCATGAAAGAAAGCAATTAAAGAAAGAAGGAATGAGTGAGCAATGCTAAAATTATTAAGAAAATGCATAACGGTTTTATTATAGAATAAAAGCTGGCTAATTCGTATATCTCACCCTGGCCTGTGGAAAGTTCCACGAACACTGAAGAGATTTCTTATTTCCCATGAACTGAGAGAAGGACCAGCTGGGGGGGGGGGGGGGGGGGGCCCCCTTTTTTTGGCACACCTGTCTGCTGC
>NW_017728991.1:8994756-8997669 GCF_001723915.1 Gavialis gangeticus | reverse complement strand
GGGGGGGGGGGGGGGGGGGGGGTGTTCCCCTTTATTTTTTTTATTTTTACTGAAAAAAACAGTTGGGAGACGAGGCTTGGGTCTCAGCACAGCTGGGTATGTGCCATCAGAGGGGATGAGAGGGAGGATGTTTTTTGTGATAAAAGCACTGGATGGGGCTTCAGGAGATCCGGGGTCAGCTCTCCTCTTCCATGGGCTTCCTGTATGGCCTTGGAGACATTTCATTTGTCTGGTTAGGGTATAAAATCTTCAGGGCAAGCACTGCAAATGTTTGTACAGCACCTGCCACAGTGGGGACCTACGCATTGGTGTAGCCTCAGCACGCTCCCAAAATGCAGCTCATAATCCATAACAGATACGAAAAATAAAAATCAGCGGGCAGGGTCTCTTCTTCAGTTTGTGTTATGTTGTAGAGATGCAAAATCAGGGTCAAGGGAAAGCTTTATATCTCCAGGGAATCTGTGTCCTCTCCGTTCTTGGATCATAGCTATCATACGAGGATCTCCAGGTACCTTACAAACTACTACTGCTGCTTCCCCTTCCATTGCACACTTGGTAGCATAGGCACCAACTTTTATTTTTGCCAGGAGAAGGCCTAAGGTGATGGACATGTGGCAAGTTTTACACATTTCAGGTGACAGCGCTCTTCCCAAGTGGAAGGGAAGGGCCCTCAGGCCCCGAAATACTCGGCACTTCTGGCAGGTAGGTATTTTAAACCCCTTTTATAGTTACATCCTCTGATACAGTGGATGGAGTAACATCATGTGGTCTACCAGTGGCAGAGCCACGACTAGCATATCTGGTCTTTTCCTCTGACCCCCAGCTCCCACACTTTCTTTGATTCAGAACATGTAGAGCATGTCTAAATTCCCAGCACTGAACTGATAAAGTAGCAAAAAAAAAAAACCAAGCAAACCAGCCAGAATTATTCACAAAACTTTAGCACTTGAATGAACTTGAAGACTATAACAATAGCATTTATTTACAAGCCTTTTATGTAAGGTTCCAATCTGCAAGCGCTAAGAGCTACGGCACAAATAGGATTAAAGTGAGTTTCTAAATAAGTAACTCAGGTCCAGTATACCCTGCAAGGATTTGTTGACAGATGTTGCCTTTGATTGTCGCAGGTTTGCATTTGACACCAGTGAATGAAAACCAGCTTTAAGCAAAACTAAATGATAGATCCAAGGTCAAGCCACCAGCAGAATGCCAGTGTGGGTGCGTCCCAGGGACACAGGCATGTCCGCAGCAGGAAGGCCTGCTCATGGGGCATTGTCTTCTGCAGATATTTCTTCCCATATTGAAGATGTGGGATGCTGTTGAAGGCTGGCCAGCTGTGCGGCAGCTGCAGCTACAGAGCTATGTCAGCAGCTATATGGAAGTGCCAATGGGAGGAGATGCCACCCTAGTGTACATGTGCTCCCAGAAAGACACCAATAGATAACCGTGTCAGTGTGGGAAAGGAAATAGGCAGTTTCAGGAGGCCAAAAGCAAAGTTTATCTGGGGCAAATTTTAATCAATTGAGAAATGAAGTGTTGGTTGTGCTGGACTAACTTAAGGCAACTGGTTTTTAAGTTCTGGATTAATTAGAGCGTTCTCTCCTCCATTCCCCTAAGTAATATAAGTAGCTAAGAAAATGCTGCACATGCAAATCTTTATAGATTGAGCGTTGTGTAAAAGGGGGCTTCAGTGTGGGGAGTATATGCTTTAGGCCAACTACTCTGAGTAGTAATACATCCTTGAAGTTTCTGCTGTTCCTGGACCTGTCACCTATCAGGCACGGTCGTTCTCAGCATCCCATCCAGGCTTCATTGTCATAAAATGTACATGATATTCATTATTAAAAGCTGAATCTCAGCAGAACAAAACCCAAAGGGGTTTCTCAGCCTTCCCTCAGCAGTGAGTAGTTTTGCTAACACCCATTTCATGGTTGATCTGTTGATTAAAATTACAGAATTTGCCAATAGCATTGACTCTGGCGATTTTAATAGAGGACTCTGGCCAATTGTAACATCCACAAAAGGCAATACATAATTATTCTTCTCTCCAGTATGAGCCTGCTGCCATGCAAGTCAATGGCAAAGCTTCCACTGATATCACTGGGACCAGGATTGGCAGTGCCCTACCGAAATTGCTGGGCTTGTTTTTAAGAATCAAACTGATTAGGGCAGCACCGGGAAACATCAAAGGCACTAGGCCCCTCTGCTCTAGTGAGCCATTTGCAGAGTGCGGGTCCTGAAGAGCCTGAAGTCTAAAAGGTGACGGCAAGCAAAGTGTGAGGAGTTAAAGTATGGAGATGTGAGGTGACTTACCTGAGGTCCCACAGCGGGTCAGTAGCCAGAAGAGAATGCACATCTCCTGACTCCCAGTCCAGTGCCTTCTTCCCAACACCGCTCCTGTTGCTCTTTCTTCCTCAAAATGACTTGGGGGGGTGGGGGGGTCAACTGCTTTTTCTAGCTACTACTAAGCACTGGCTTTTTAGATCTAATATCTTGCACTGCCTGTAGCTGGCACGGGGTTTGGATAATGCATAAGCAAGTTGAAGTAGCGATGCGTGCTTAGTGAAACCACTCTTAAACAAACCGAAATGGCTTTTCCCTTTCTTTAGTCATATAACTATCCCATAGGAGACCTAGATTTGTTGCAGCTTTAAGCTCAAGCCTGGTTGAGTTAATTCAGCCTTTCTGAAACTTTAATAACAAAGCTGGATGGGGTCACTTGCATGTCCCTCAGTGTCCTCTCTCTAAAGTTTTTCATCTGCACCATTACAGTACAGGGTGCTCTGCAACTTTTGATTGCTGCTTTCCCCCCACCGGAGACAGTGCAGTTCTAAGATGCAATGAAGAGACTCAGTGTCTCCAGAATAGAAAATGTTTCTTAATTTTCGAGTAATGCGTTTATCAAAATGCAAC
>NW_017728991.1:8985303-8989756 GCF_001723915.1 Gavialis gangeticus | reverse complement strand
AGATATAATGTGTGTGTGTGTGTGTGTATAAATATATATATGTGTATACAACCACACGTGTACACACACATTTATAATGGTACAATGTTTTGTGAGCAAAAGGCTTGACATACCTCATCCCTATTCAGAAAAACAATTCATGTTGTGCGCACAAGTTCTATTAAAGTAAGTGAAATTTTAAATGCTTGTCTTGGATCATCAGCTAAAATTGTCTCACATAGGTCTGTGTTCAAATGAGTTCTTGGGTAATTTCCTAAAGTGTGCCATAAATTGCAGTGCGGTAGTTCTGTTAAAGGGTATACAGAGTCCTGTTCCCAGGAAGTCGAGGTTCACTTACTAATCGCGTGCCCTAGCTTGCCATCAGTAGTAACCTAATACTTTTGGTGATAATGCAATATTTCCTTGGATTTTGTTTTGTTTTGTTTTTATTTTTAGAACAGAAGGATTTACATAAGAGACTTGGTGGAGATTTAGGGTACAGAAAGCCCTAATTGTGGCTGGGGCTCTTAACCTCATGTGCCAAGTTTATAAAAAGCTACTTTAATACAATGTTGTATAAAGCATGTAAAAAAAGAGAAAAAATCCATTACAAACAAGAGGATTTTCAATATGGTATTAGCCTGGTTAAGAGGGTTAGCAAGGTTGTGCTTTCTTTTTTCTTTTAATAGTCAAGGCACAACTTAGTACAGGCAGTTAACATGCAGTTTTGTTGCCACAAGTTTGGATTGCGGAGGCAAAAATGCTGCAGGGTTTTTGTAAAGATATATATGCATTTCATTGGCATCTGTAAATAAGATTATACTCTTTACCCTGAGTTTGCATTAGCCAAGATGAGCATTATACATTGTAACCCAGAATAGTTATTCAGAGGTCGCTAATCATTGCTTTCTATCTTGAAATGAGATTATAATATGGCTAGCTCAGGGGCCTGGTACAGCCTGACTGAGTTATGCTCTGACACTTAGAGGCAGCAGGAAAATATTCTGGAAAAACAAGTCCATAAAAAGATCTTATAATGGGGGTGGCAGCAAGGAGGGAGGATGGCTGTTAACCTTCTGATTATCAGTGGTGGCCACTGGGGCCAGGACGCCTGGCTCCCTCGGCTGGCGTTGCGGAGGCATCCATCAGAGCAGAGCGGGCTTCGCTCCCTTCCAGCTGTGTCTGACCCACCTCTGGACACGGGACTCGTGGAGGGTTTCCTCACCAAGGACCCTCCTGCATTAAAGCAATGGGAGAGGGGTCTGCCCAACAAATGGCTGTGGGGATTACCCCAAACCTCCTTGATTCACCGGAGCTAGGCCCCTGGGTAAAGGCCTAGTCCTAGCAGACTGTCCTGGTTCACAGCCAGGATATTCTGCTGTCCACAACAGCCACTGGAGAGCTCCACGAAAGTGCAGTCTGGAGCTCTCTCTTCGTTTTTGGCCAGTTTCTACCTCTAGCCTATCCCTATCTCCCCACGGTCTCCGGCATCCCTCCCTCCCAGCGCTTCCACATGACATGGAAGCAGCTGGACACTGTCTAGGAAACTTTACTTTTCATTCAGTAATCTTCCTGTCATTGGGGTCCTTACATTCTGCCTGGATAAACTCTGCCCTGCAGTTTCAACTGGGTGCAGTTTTCCTCTCTCACGCTAGGCATAACTCCACGGAAGTCAGGAGAATTGCACAAGAGGAGGCTCAGGTGCGATATGTTGTATGCCCTGCTTTAAACTTGCCGTGTGCTGTAAAACGCCAACCACGTTTCACCCCAGAGCTGGCTGCATTTCAGTGGTGAATGAAGTGACCCCCTGTGCCTGATTTGTTTTAATTCTGCAAAGCACATTGGAATCCTCCACATGAAAGGCGCTATATAAATGCAAGATTGTTGGTGGCGGTCAGATTTGGAAATAGCCTTTCTGAAAATAGTAACTAGTAGATTAAATGCCAGCCCAGGATGAGGCAATACCACTTTGTTCACAGCGGGGATTATTGCAAGTATGTCTTTAGAATGATACCCAGAATGGGAATTATTCGACTTGCCAGGTTACTTATGAAACAGAAAAAAAGTTACAGGAGTGCTTATGTAACATTGTTTTTTTCCAGTGCAAAACAGGCCGTGGTTTTCTCAGAGGCTAAGTGGACTAATACCGGGCAAAAACCCTTGGTTGTTGCTCTCCCTAGAACTTCAGTCTCGGTGCAGGGATGATCATGCGTAAAGGCGGGTCCATGCCCAACAGGGCAAACTTGGAACATTTCAGTAGACGATGAGAATAAGCTTGAGAGGCGAGAGAGGCCAGTTTGTTATTTAGCTTCCTTGCACATAAATCATCTGTGAACAAGTTTATTTTGCACATGTCTGGAGCGGCACAAACAAGCAATACAAAATTCAATGGTTTGGTGGGTTTTTTTCTTCTAGGGGGAAGGCAAGTTGGCCAAAACATTGAGCATTCCTCTTGCATTTACTGTCTGAATTCAAGGCCTTATTTTCACATATACTGTGACATTACATCACTATGACAGCGAGGCTAAATAAAGCCTCTTTCCACCCTCACAGCAGTGGAAACCATCCTCGGACTCGATGCGAATCAATCATTGGAGCGCTCTCCTTGTTTTGAAGGCTGCAATCTTTCTAGATTAGCAACTGCTAGCCTAGCCTTTCGGAAAGGCCGATGGAGACGTTGAATGTCTGGGGCCGCATTCTTCGTGAGAATGCCGTTAATATTATTTAACACGTAGAAAGGAAAAGGCTTAATTATTTGCCTCAGAAAGGTAGCCCAGAGGCAAATATATGGGAGGTCTCCAGTGATACAAAGTTACGTTGTGCCTAGCCTTTAGCCTGCCTAATAGCACATTTGTTTCACACGCTGAGACAGCGGACAGAGCCCTCTTTCAGAGGGTGTGCAATTCACCCCTTCCAAACAATACCCCTCGATGCGTATTTTTATGGCATTTTAAACTTGACGCAGGACAAAAAGGAAACCTTCCTCTCCTGCCCAGTAAATCTCGGAGTGAGTGTTTATGTCACTCCTTTAATGGGCATGCCTTCTTTTAATACCTTATTTTAAAAATGCATTTGCAGATTTTTTTTTTTTTAATTAAATTTTTATGGGTGAATTTACTACTCGCGAAAGTGAGTGATTAATAATGCTGGCAAGAGTCAGACATAGTGTGGCTAGGCGTTATGCAAACTTCCCTGCACAGCTCTGCCAGTGCACCTCAGTCCTGACCTATTTTACCCTTGCTCTCTGGAACACAGACTGGCAGTCATGTGAAAACTGTGGCATATTGTGTGACGCGTTTTGTCATATCCCACCAAGCAAGCCACAAAGAATTTTTCCCCTGGAATCTCAGTGCATTTTTCTCGTTCCTGATGGGCCCTTTGCTGGCCTGTATAGTGTTGTCCGGGCAAGTAAAGCATGCTATCTCAAAGAGCTTTGCAGGACTGAGATCTGATCATATAATTCCTTGGGAAATCACTGGGAGTTTTGTTGATGAGCTTTGGTGCGGGCACAGATCATGTTAGGAAGGCCCCATTCCAGCAAGATATTTAAGCAGATGCATAACTTTAAGGACGTGAGCTGGCCTATGGACGTGAGTGTGAAACTCAGGTGCTTTAAAAGTAATCACATGCCTAATCCTTTGGGACTGTGAAGGTCAGCCTGCAGAAGCAGTAGGAGGGACGATCGGAGTTCAAATCATCGCTAGGACTTAAAAAAAATCAATGCACAGCAATCCATTAAAATACAGATAGGAAATTCTGATGATAAATGATTTCCCTGTGGATCTGTGTCCCTTGTATACTCAAAGCTTCCCTCATCTCCAGAAGATTGGTGGGTTCACAACTAATACAGGGTCAGAAATAAGTCTGTACTGTACTGTTTCTGGGAGTGTCGCCCATTCAGCTTTCAGGCCTCTGTAGATCTGTTCCCCAATGCAAGCACATACGCAGTTTCTTTCCAGGTCCCCCCTTTCTTTATCACTCCACCACTTTTAAGATTGGGTTGCCTTTTCTGGCCCCTGCCGCATCAGCTCCCCAGCTCTCTGCCGCATCTTGGTTTCCTTTCTCCAAACAGGACTTTTTTTACTTTTCCTTTAAGATGTCAGTGCAAAACTTAATAGCTCAAATTAGAAAAAAAAAGGTTAAATGTGCTTAAATTTCAACAAGGTTGAATATTGGGAAGAACTTGCCAATGCTGAGGGCAGGTAAGCATTGGAGCAGATTGCCTAGAAAACTGAAGGAGACTCCATCATTGGAAACTTTCAAGTACAGGTTAGGTAAATGTGTATCTGGGATGGTTTAGAGGGGGATAATCCAGACTTGAGGAGTAGGATGCACTAGATGCCCTCTTGAAATCATTTCCAGCCTGATTTTTTTTTCCATGTTTCTGTTCATTAGTCCTTAAAGGTGCAACTCTTAGATATATAGTTTCATAGTTTCTAGGGTCGGAAAGGACCTGAGCAGATCATCTAGTCCG
>NW_017728991.1:8968059-8984641 GCF_001723915.1 Gavialis gangeticus | reverse complement strand
AGTGGCCTCCTCGGGACCCTCTCCATGCTGTCCACGTCCCTCCTGAAGTGCGGTGCCCAGAACTGGACGCAGTACTCCAACTGCGGCCTGACCAGTGCCGCATAGAGGGGGAGGATCACCTCTTTTGACCTGCTTGAAATGCATCTGTGGATGCATGACAAGGTACGGTTGGCCTTCCTAACTGCCTCCCCACACTGCCGACCCATGTTCATCTTGGAGTCAATGATGACTCCAAGATCCTTTTCCGCCTCCGTGCTGACAAGAGGGGAGTTCCCCAGCCTGTAGGTATGGTGCCAGTTGTTCCTCCCCAGGTGCATCACCTTGCACTTGTCTGTGTTGAATCCCATCCTATTCTCATCCGCCCACCCTTGTAACCTGTCCAGGTCTGATAGTAGCCTGTTGTTTCCTTCTAGTGTGCCCACGTCCCCCCACATCTTAGTGTCATCAGCAAATTTGAACAGGGTGCTTTGCACCCCCTCATCCAAATCACTGATGAAGATGTTGAACCCTTCTCAATATTAGTGTTTTAATACGAACTGTCTTTCAGAGGTCCCACAGTTAGATCCAGAGGACAAGCAGTCTCAGCTGTGCTCTGGCTGTCAGTGACAATCAACTGATTTTCTAAAGAGTACTTTCGGAAAGCTGTCTCAGTTCTTCTGTTCCCTCTCCTAAACAATGGGTAGATCCCCAACAGGTAAAATGATGTAGCTTTATTAACCCCACTGAAGCTGTGTTAATTTTTTTCCAGCTAGGATCTGGCCCTGTACCTTATTTTTACTTTCCAAGAATGCTGTTTTGTAGGACAGTCATTGGCATATTTTATTGAAATACCAATATATATATACACTTTCAGCTTCTTTTTTTCCTTGTTATTTTCTGTTAGTTTATAAAAAAGCAACTCCAGGAGTCATTTGAATGTATCAAAATCACAGCTGTCATTTTCTTTTTTGAAAAAAAAAGTAAGATTCTAGCCCTCACGGTTGTAAAAGCAAGCTTGAGGAGGATAAGGCTCAAAATACAAAAGGCAATAAACAATTGCTAACTCATTATTCTTGAACATTGGCATTAGATGTTTCCAATTTTATGTGGGAGAGGGAAAGATTTTTTTTTTTGTTGTAAAGCTCCTGACTTTACAATGGAAGATACTACAACTGCCTGAAGCAGGCATTAGCTATCACCTAGGAACAATAGAGTTGCTCTACCCGAATGCAACAAACCTGGCAAAACTAGTGTACTGACTACACTTCCTATTTGGTTTTTTTAAGAAACAGTCTTATAGTGCAGCCCAAAAAGCCTGGTGAGAGTCAGCACAGATTAACAAACAAAAAAACAAACCAGCGCCAGGTAAAAACCACGTGGTTAAGTCTGGAAAAGTCAAATAGGATTTAGCTCCTTTTTAGTTGAAGAATACTTACATCCTAAAAGGTCAATATAAAATGGATCTAAGAATACCCTTGATATAATCTGTAGAGTCATTTATCCTGAATATACAGTACTGTTCAGTTTGGATGCAGTATGATTTTGCAGGACAGTTGAGTTGTAGTCCTAAATATGCAGTGAAGATCTTCATGCAGACTCTTGGATCCAGAGACACCATTGACCTGTATCTAACCACTGAAGAGCCCTGACTTCTGTACCCCCTCAGCTGGCCCAAAATATGTATTGAAACGTATGCATACTGCATGCTTATATTATCACGATTGTGGTGTGTAACATTGACTGTGTGTGTGAAAATGGGCAGGTAGGCATATCGATGGCATACGTCTCTGTATGCAATGTATGTGTACCATTCCACATGCTTTGTTTTTCTCCTTTAAAAACCTGGCCTTTAACATTTGAACAGATGATCTTTGCTTTCTAGCATGTCATGTGAATGGCATCCATACAATAAGTTGTATGAAACGCCACGAATATCTGTCTCTGAACAACTAAGATATAATCCATTCTATTCTCCATTGTCTTTTAAGTGTATTTAGAACATGTTCTCAAGCAGCCATGATGAAAAATGTACAGAAAGAATGATCCACTAAAAGCACGTATAAATGCAAGTTGAGTATCTTGGTTATCTCCATTTGAAGCTTGAAGTCAAAAACTCTGACAACATAAAGAAATTGATTGTGGAATAAATCTTATTTTCCCGGGGGTGGTATGGTGTCTTAATAGAAGTAGGAAGGGCAAGGAGGGTCATTCTTTTGTAGAATGACTCCATAATAAAAGAGTCTTTCTTTCCTCGCGCTATCATATGGATAACAGGATTAAATGGTGGTAAGAGAAAAGAGAATCTGATGCAAAGATTTTAACATTTCTTTTTTGAGAAAGTGTATAGAGTGATCATCAGATAGGACCTGGCAAGACAAATATTTACCTGCGCTAGCATTGAACGTCTCACTAACTGAATAGCATTTTCCAATGAATAGTCAATGTTTGGCTGAAACTCAAGTGGCCAAACAGCTAATTCTTGTTGGCAGTTTTTGTGGATTTCAGACTTAATTATCTCCACTCTCCAGGTATTCTTTCTGGAGGTGCTGCCAAACGTCCCAAAATTTTGCTGAAGGTCACATTTAAATGTTAACTTTCTGGGCCAGATCTTGAGACCCAAGTCAAGGGAGCTGACAGGCACCATACCTCACCTGGACCGCTGCGGTCTGAATCAAAACAAAGGTGCAAACACTCCTGGACATTAAGTGAGTTTGGCTCCACTTCTGAATCCAAATCCAAACAAGCTTCTGTCCATGTCTTTTTACATAACTATGATTTATTTTATTACCTCGGTGTCAGACAGCATCCTCAAGTGAAATGTCACTGTTTAAATATTTTCCCCTCTATGCAAGAAATAATTCATAGAGGCCTGATTCTACTCTCATGGAGGGTGGTGTAACTGAGGATGAACGGCACTGAAGTCAGTCAACGGAAAGTTGACTGTAGGAACAGGAGCCCCTGGAGTAGACCCCAGTTGTATTGGGTTCTGCACTAAAACCTATAAAGAGACACCTTAACTACCCCTGCCCCACAACACACACACATGCCAAAGACCTTACAGTTAAATGGACTAGTCTGAGAAAGGAAAACAGAGTCAGGAGTAGCAGCCAGGTCTATTGACTCCCAATTCAATGCCCTGTTTACCAGGTCGCACTATTGCAACTCTGGTAGAAGAGAAACCAGTCTGAAATGTTCTAAATTCAGTGGAGCTCAGTTCAACATGTTCGACCCTCCTTACAGCATCAAGTCTTGTTAGTAAGAAGTCCCCAACCACAAAGGAAGTGTCCTCCACATAGTTGTAGTAAAGAAGATGCGCCTTGACTAACCCAGACTGTAGCATGGCATCTTCCAGTGGCTGGGTCCCTGCCCTCTCTCTCTTCCATGCCACATTGTGAAAATGAAGATGTACAGACATAACTGAAGGCAGAATTGGACGGTCAGTCTTGTACCATATGGTTTTGATCTGTCGAAAAGGCCATCATATGGCCTGCTCCTAAACCTGTTGAAGTCAGTGGAAATATTCTCATCCGCTTTCACCCATACCTTTCTCAGCCCTACACATAAAAACCCAGCATAACCCTCACAAGTGGTTTCTGCTTTCTGGTATGAAGATATAAAAGACCATTTAAAGCTGTTAAACTGAAATATCTTTCAGAAACAAACAAAAAACCCTCCTTCCTCAGTAGTGTAATGCATTCCAAGTCATATTCTTATCTGTTGGCTTTAAACTTGCAGCGGGGTGCATGAGGAATTAGGTGTGCCAATCCCATTAACAATAATGGGAGCTGCAGACTTAATTCTCCACATACTATGCTGAAAATGTACCCCCTTAAGAATACCGTATGCCTAATTGGTTTTGGGCTATTTGTTTGAACTTGCAAAATGGATTTCTTAAATGTTTGCAGCTTGTTTTTGAAGCACTCCCATACTCAACCAGACACCCATGTTATTAAGGGATTTGATTTGACATTTAACAATTTTGTATATTAATATTCCCTTCTTTTTTCTAAATCAGCATAATCCTTGTAAATCCCAGCATCAACAGCCATTACACCAAAAGAACAAGATGTTGCTGGTGCCGCTACGTTCCAGTATTGAATTTTGGGTGAGCTTTGCTGATTCGGACAGATTTATATTCTGCTATTTCCTGAACTGTGAGCAAAACCTTGCAGGTTCAGCTTCTTTGAAAACATTCACATAAACAATCTCACTTCATTACTTGGAAAGAAATGGAGTTTGTGCCATCTGCTAGTGTAGTGATACCTTAGTGACATAGAGGGATTGCTTTTTTTCTTTCTCCCTCCCAGATAAATGAGCCTTGAGCTGAATCCCAAGGTCAAGCTATGCACAGCAGACCTAGTTCTTGTGCTAGTGCTTGAGGATTTAAACTGACTCTTATTGAGTTCCCCTGGTTTTAGAGAAAATGATTGGGAAACTGGTTTGACTGGGTAACTCTGAGCATGTCCAGTGGTAAGGTAGAGCATTTTCATACACAATCCAAAGAGGTCAAAAATGTTGTTCAAGACATTACGCACTGGATGGGTGTTGCCCATCGCCACAGTAGTTGCACACTGTCCGTGGACTCTCTTTTGCAGAACCGTAAGATATAAACCATCTTTCATCACCTTCACCCTATCAAGCATGTCTAGATCGGAGAAGCAGAATTACCCACCAATGGTTTTCTCCCCTGAGATGGCTGGGTAGCGGATGGGTAGGATGAAGAACGGCTGTTGGCTCCAATCCCATCATCACTAGCCAGAATGGCCATAGCGCAGGGGCATGTTGCAATTTGCTGCTGGTGTCGGCCAGCAGTACATTTCTACCCCAGAGAAGCAAGGAGAAAGCAGAGGAGGGTTTGTGACTCAGAGCTATGTTTGAGTCACAGTCTCCCCACCCAGGGATCATTGTCTGGACAGTGTGGCTTATGGAGTACCCTCACTCAAGGCTATATCTAAAATCATGAATGAGCCCCAGTTGATCAATAATGATCCGTATGGTTTGAGTCAGCTTCTCCAGAATTACTGGAATTGCTTTAGGAAAGGTGAATGCTTACCTTACCCCCAGGTGAAACCGCTGTGCAGAAATAATTTACTCCCATCAAAGGCTCTTTGAGATGAACACGGGTACCAAAAACTCTGGCTGGAAGATGCTTATCTTTGTATTATTGTTGCTGCTGTTATTCCTGCTTATCTGCATTTGAAATCACTAGGGAGGTTGTAGCAGGTAACTGAGCAGTCTCAAGAAGTTGGAGTCTGTTTGCCAGTGAATACGCTTTTTTTTTTTAAAGCAGAAATCCCCACTGAGGTCAATGAGAGCTCTGTTTAATGACTGACGACCTAGCATCCATCTCTGTCTAAACAGTATTTCTAGTGTCAATACCACAGTACCTGGCTCTGCACTAGCAACGTAGGGCATGCGGAGTTATTGGGCTCTCGACTCCAGTGCTCTGTCCCTAGCGAGCCCTGACGTTGCGGAGGAAGGCCTGTCAGACCGTCCCATCCCTGACAGTAGTGCACTTAGCCAAGTAGGCAATGCTGTGTGCAGAAAGGGAATCCTTCCTGCCCCCTTTTGCCTTGAAGCACAAGCTGACTTAAGACTTCTCAACTGGCCTTTTAAAGCCTGCTTATCATAAAAGACAGCAGTAAGTACTAGAGCATGCTTCTCGGTTTCTTGTTATTTTTACTCTGCCCTACTACTCTTCGCATTTTGGCGGTGACTCACGGAAAGACCTTGGGTGCATGATTCAGATCTTTTATAAGTCACCAGCACTGTGAGCTTTATTTCTGAACGCGGTGACATAAGTTGTGGTCGATGGTTGTAGCCTGTAGTTTCTTCCTGTTAAAATTTCTGTGGAGAAGTTGTGGTTGCTGCCATCTGAAACAAATGGGCTCTCACACTTAAGACGAATAATGTCACCGTTCAGCTGAGGGACAAGGGTAGATAACTAGCAAGCTAGAGGTGAGGGTGACTTGGTATCCATCCCTCTGGTTTAGCCTCCTAGAAGGGGAGGTTCACATCTCATTACTATGTCCTTGTCACTTCAGCTTTCCAAAGTAGATGAATCGAGTACTTTGGGGTTTATGGAGCAGGGAAGGGGGATGACATGATAATATCCTACCGGATAATGGGGGCTGACCAAAATGTAGCAAAGCCCTCAGAAAAACTAATGGATTAGTCATGGCATAAAACATCAATTCACCTCTCCGGAGCCGAGCCTACACTGGATTCCTATATTTTACTTATTGAGATAAGACTGTAAGTGCCGTGCTGGGTCAGACCCGTGGTCTGCGTACATCAGCCTAGTATCCTGTCTACCCAAGTGGTGGGAGAGGATGCTGTAGGGGGAGAGCACTGAACCAGGTATATCTAAAGCAGGGGTGGGCAAAGTCTGGCCCACAGACCCGATCGGGCCCCCAGCCCATCCGCCCCACACCCACCACGGGGGTGGGACCCACGCGGTCAGTGCACCCGGTTCAGTGGCTAGGAAGAGGTCACGGCTGGGAGCAAGATGGGCAGGTAGGGCCACAGGACCTGGGGGCTGCAAGGCCAGGGCAGAGCTGCAATCCACTGCCCACAGTCCCCTGATGAGCTGGGGTTCCCCAGGCATGGGCTTACAGGGAGCAGACCATGGCTCTGCTCCCGCTCCGGCCCCGTATTGTCACCACCACAAGTTCCTGGCCCCGGCCCCAGAGCAGCTGATGGTTTCTGCAGCCCCACGCTGTCACAGCCCCACCACTCCCGGGGTCTCCATGGACCCCCGCCAGGAGTGGCGCAGGCAGGGGCTGCTGGGAAATGGAGTCCAGCCACCAGCCAGATCCACCACTTTGCCCACCCCTGATCTAGAGTGATCTGTCCCCTATTCATTACCCTTCCTGGCATCCACCATCATTGGTCTAGAGATGCCAGAGAAACATTGCTGACCATTCTGCTTAATAGCTATTCATAGATCTATCCTCCATGAATCTGTCTATTCTGTTTTTGAACCTGGCTATGCTATCTGCCTCTACTACCTCCTGCAGCAATGAGTTCCTCAAGTTAACTAAGCGATGTATAAAAATGTACCTTCTCCCGTTAGTTTTAAACCTGTTTTCTGCTATTTTCAGTGGGTGCCCCTAGTTCTAGTATTCTGGTACTTGGTGAATAGAGAACTGTTATTCACCTTGTTCATACCCTTCGTGGTTTTATAGACCTCTGTCATATCTCCCCTCCACCTTCTCTTTTCCAAACTGAAGAGTCCTCGCCCTTTTAGTCCTTCCTGGTATGGCCACTGCTTCATAACCCTGACCATATTGGTTGCCCTTCTCCTTATCTTTCCTAATTCAACTATGTCCTTCTGGAGACCTGGAGAGCAGATCACATATGTACACTTCTATGTATTGCATATGGAAGGGTGATTCAAAGTATCATTAATAAGTGGGTCCCTCTGGGCTGAATTAGGATAATTGAGTAATAATAGTCATTTATTTTCAGTGACACTCTCCAGTGCCCTGTACCATATTCCTTTACACCCTCTACTGGTTGAGGAGCAGGATTGCAGCTTTGGAGGAAAGGTGTTCCCCCTACTTGGAGGCACTTTCATGTGTTTGACCTATGAAAATGTGGAAATAGGCAGTGTGATAAAATCCTGGGTGCAATGGGAGGGGTGAGGGTGGGAGGCAAGCCTCCTACTCCCTCTATTTGAATGGATTTCCAGTGTTGTAAGGAATGGATGTCAGAAATGTCAGCAGGGGTAAGGGGGAGGGAGGGCACGTGTGTGTGAGATGAGAAGCTGCAGAATTGCGTGCGGTTTTGAGCGGTAACATGATGTTTGCTTAGTTGAAGGCTCCCGTGTCCCGACAAAGGGCGCAGAGTCATGTTCGAAATCAGCAGCCCAGGGCTGCATTATGTTAACTCCACCGCGCTCCACACCGGCTCCATGGATGTGAATCGCATTGTGCGTTTGGAGCAGAGGGCGGGAAAAAGCTTGATTTATGCTTATTTATTCTATACAACTACAAACATCTGTGTAGAAATTAAATGTGGACATTCAAGGAAAGCTCACTCCACCCCTCTTTTTTTTTTTTTTTTTAAGCTTTAAAAAAGCAGACCATGTGGTCAACATCTGGAATATATGTGGGAATTATTCAAATGAGCCCCTAGTGGTAACAGCTCTATGCCAGGCTGCTGGAGTGGCAAGAAAAGAGTGACAAAAAGTCAGCCACGTCTGTGTACACGGTGCGTTCCTATGTACCACATCCACATTCCAGTTGTCTCCTTGTTCTTGTTTTCCCACTAGCATCCTACTGTCCCATCCAAACGCAACTCTTCTTTTCCCAATATAAATTGCTATGCCATTTTGTATGTCTATAGCAATTTTTGTCTTTGGGTCTCAAAGCAGTTTATAAACTCAATGCAGCGGCAAGTCTCTTGCTTGTGGGGGGAGGGGAGAATAGCACCACTGCCAATTTGGGAAACTGAGGCGGGAAGATGTTACGTGGCAGATCCGAGAGTGGTATACATGGGTTTTCCACTGTGTGCTCCAGCACCTCGGCTGTGTCTCCTCTGTCTCTCCCTTCCAAAAAGACCGCTGAAAATATGCTTTAAAACTCCTGGAGTTCTTCCTGCTAGAGCTACTTTAACCCCTTACTGGAGCCATCTCTCCAGTGTGGGATCCACTGGGCCAACTCATTGCCTCCTGTAGCTCTACTGACTTTGGCAGAGTTACTTAAGGGATAAATTTGGCCCTCTGTGAATACCCAATTAATTCCTACTTGCAAGCTTGAACCATAATCCTCGCAGTCAGTAGAGAGCAGCTAGTGAGCACTGCAGTCAGAACAAGCCAGAGGGACCTGTGATGCATTTGCCTTACCTTCTGTTTGCTGTTCCTACCCCAGAAACCCAGCATATCTTTCAATACCCCAACATAGCTGGGGGCATAGCCGGCATCCTTCAAATGTACTTCCCCTGAGCATGGACAGATGTCATGCGCATGGGGCACACGGCCATCGAACATATTTAGGAGTAGCTCATCACATCCTTTACTCAGATGAACAAGGAATTAAGTTCCCCGACCTTCATCCTTTTGCTGCCCTACTCACATTGTGGGGCTTGGCACTGTATATAGGTACAGTAAGAGACAAGTCCAATTTTCCCTGCTTACAAACAAAGGGTAGGAGAGAGGCAGGACCATTTCGCAGATGGAAAGGTGACACAGAGCAACTTGTCCAAGAGCAGACTGCAAAGGGTAGGAACTGAACCCATCTCAGTGCTGAAACAAACCACGAACAGCAGCCAGACAAAGCGTGGATGGTTGGATGAACAAGAAACCTCCACCAAGAGTTTGCAACCATGAGAAAAACGTATTTAATATCCCTGCTGGTTTGCAATATAGTTCAAACCATAATCAGGACATAATCGGAGTACTTTTATGGAGTTTAATCTAACTGTTTGTGCAGCGTCTGGCTCTAATATTTCCAAAGTAGTGATCACCACTCCCCTTGGTTTCAGGCTCAGACCCATGGTTGGAGCTGCCAGAGCTTGTAATGACCTGTAGGAAAAATTAAGAGCCTGCACTCAAATCAAAAAATATAAAGCCTATAAAATGAGGCTGAATTTAATTAAATACAGTGAAGAAAAATATCAGGGAAAAATGTATTTAATCACTACTGGTTGACCTTTTGGCTAAACTCAAATATCAGTTGAATATCTGATAGGTCCTCTATCTGTAGACTGTATCTTGGCTTTGCAGGGAATGACTTCAGTAACCAAATAGGTCTTTTCCATTCTCCATTGCTAATAGCAAAGGCCTCAAATGTACTTTTTTTATTATTTTCTCAGGGCTTAGATTCTTTATCTCTGCCTTCCTAGCTGGTCTCAGATGTCATAAAACTACACAACAACCCACCAGCATCCACCAAGCCTAAATCTGCTGTCTTCGTTTCTCTCTACGTCCTCTCACAGTCTCTCCCTCCCCAAGGTAACCATGAGTCTTATCATTAAACACTGGATTGTGAACTCCATATTCAAGTCACCAGCTTTTTATGCCCGTGGTGTCCACTCCAGGAAAAGACTATCCCCTTTGACTTCAGCGGGAATATGTGTGTGTGAGGAACTGCTTGACCAGCCGGAGCCAAGGGTTTGGATTCTTGCCCTAAATCAGCATCAGTTTGTTCTGTTAGATAAGTAAATCTCTGAAATGGCTCCAATATCACCAGATGGGGCATTTTGGGGGCAGGATAGGTTAGGGCTATGCATAATCCCCGGTCCGTCGCTCTTTATCAGCTCTAATAATGAACAGAGGAAGGAATACCCAGAAGTATGTTGAAGGGGGCTCTTTCTCTCTCTCTCAGTCTCTCTGGCGCTTCAGCTTTGGCTCACAAACACATACACAGTTTAAAAAAAAAAAAAAAAAAGATCCTCTTACAGAATGAGGTTTTTCAGCAGCTCCATTGGCTCCTCTCCTTGGAGCAGTTTGAAACTTTCTGACAGCTCAGTGGCGCGATTTTAAAAAGCCTGAACCAGGAGGCCGCTGAGCAAACTGCAGGGAAGGCACCGGCGTCTTGCTGGAGTCTCACGCTCCGCAGGAGCAGGGCACTGTGCAGCCCTGGGTCGTGTTGTTGGTAGGGGATGGCGACAGTGGTTACGAGAATAGCACCTCTGCAGAGGCTTTCCTTCTGTCCCCAAGAGAAGGATCCCTTCTCACAAGTTCCTGCCACCCAAAGCAAGCTGCAGCACTTGCTGCCAGAGGTTCCCATAGCTTGTGGCCGGGGGGATCCTAGAGTTTACATGCCCTCTAGTGGACTCTTTAACACAAGAGTCGCCTGGTGGGTGTGCGTTACACCTCACACAGTGGGGGCTTGGTCTAGCTCGCCAAAGTGTCAGGGCCTGGACTTTCGCCGGTGTAAGTGTGCATTCATCCTTCGACTGCATTGCTAATTGACACCGTCTGAGGATCAGGCCCAAGCTCTTCCAAACAATTAAAAATGATGCAGCTGTGCCTCAAGCGCTTGGGGATTTCACAGTGCATGGGGAATAATAATATCTGGCATTTCAGATGCCTTCAATGCGAGCATTTGAAAGTGTCGGCACACGGTGCTTTTTGTGCGCAAAGTCCTCCACTTACATTAATTACTAGGGCTGGTTGAAACTGTTATTTCCATTCCTTAACTCTCATGAAACCCCTGGGAGCTAGAGAAGTGTAATCTTTACTTTGCGGATGGAGCAGCTGAGAAGCAAAGAGGTTAAGTAACTCACCCCGAAGCCAAAGAGGCCAGGCTTAGAAGTTGCTGGCCCCCGGTCCTGTGCTCAGATGGATGTATCACAGAGCACATCTTTGCATGTAGTGAAATTCACTCAGTCTCCTTGGGACAGTGGCATGAGACCCTGATGCCATAGGCATACTGGGAATATACTACCAGACTAGCCTTGCATAAGTCCATACAATGAGCCCGTGATAGAATTAGGGCTCAGACCAAGAGCTTTCAACTCCCAGCTTGCTGCACCATACTGCCTGACCAAATCAAGAGCTTTGCACTTAAATTTTGGGGTGTATCCTGTACTTGGGAATGCACCGGCAGTGGCTGCTGCTTGGGCTGTTGCATTTACCCTTGATTTGCCTGTGATGCAAGTGAAACAGGACACGTGCAACCGTCGTATGTGCGTTGTAATCTGTCCGACCTCCAGGGCTGTCGGACCTTTATTTTTGTTCCCCTCTACAGCCCTCTGTGCTACAGCCTCTGTAGCTGCACTGGGCTTCCAGCCTCATACAGCCCTCCGGTCCTCCCTGGTAGGTCAGGAGGACTGGGGCTGTATCGTCACTTCACAAGGCCAACCGGAAAGTGGAACCTCCAAGCTTTATTTATTGGCAAAGGCACAGCATCAGCAAGCCACCCAAGGCGGTCAGTGCAACCCAGGTTTTAAATACAGTTAGACAGCACATGTTGTAGACATCAGGATGTTTCACATTTCATGCCTTGGGCTGACGTGATGGGTGAAACTCAGGATTAAAGGCTCCTGACCAGTGTTTCCAGCTCTGACAGTTGCATGTCTCCTGACTATGATTAAGGCACGAATCCTCCCCATGACTCGGTGTCCTCCTCTGTAAAAGAGGCTCACAATACAAACTGTACCTACTTTATACAGGGCTGGGGTTGTCAGTTGTAACTAATGCTTGTAAAGTGCTTCCAACTCCGATAAAATATATTGCTAGGTGAGTGCAAAGTCTTTATTAATAGGCGAGGAATTTACATGCATCATATTAACAGCGACGGCAATTATGTACTTCAATCCAGTCTTCATTTATAGGAGGCCAGAATGCCCCAGGACCATGTTCTAAACTCTCATTGAAAAGAGTTGGCTCAGGTGAACATTTTTCAACTTGCCTGACGTTAGCTATCTAGCGTATGTTAAGCATCTGAGTAGAAGTCAGCAATCCTGAAAACCTATGACTCGCATTAACTGAACTTCTAAATATCGTGCCACCTTTACAGAGGTGCCTATTATCTGTTGGCATACAAAACTGGATATATTAATGTGAGTCCTTTACCCACTGGAAAACATGCTGTAGCCCCTATGTAGTATCCTCCATGGATGCACTGTATATGTTGGTATATTTTAAGTTAGGTCAAGACTTCAGCTTTTTTAATTTACATTTTTCTAGTGCAAGGCTTATTGTTTCTTCCTTTGCGTTAATATTATTTCATGCCACTGTCTTGCTGCAGCAGGCTGCTCAACATAAAGTTTTCTTGATAAGAGGCCTCGTACTTCAGCAATCGTGTTGTATAAACTAAAGAATATCAGAAGCAAGGTGATTTTTTCCACAAAAAACCCCATCCGTACTGATCTTAGTAATACATTTAACTTATGTGATCATTGTGCCCCTTGGGACAAAGTGATCTTTAGGGAAACTGCCATTCAAGAGTCTACCTTCCTGTTGATGACGACACTCCACTGAATTTCTGGAGCTGGCAGAAACATTTACATTTTTTTTTTTATTTCAACACCATGTTCTCATAAAACATTTTACACAGTTGTGGAGGATGAGGGGGTTTCCCTCCAATGGACTGGCTCCAAACTAATTTGAAAATCCCAAATGTCAGCACAGTTTTTCTTATGAAAATACAAGAAGTTTGCACTGCTCCTCACAGGGCCTAGGAAGCTGGTCAAAACATTTGTGAACATTCAAAATTTCAAAGAAAGCTAAATGCATCAGTGTGACTTCTGGCCCCAATATTTTCAACCAGCTCCAATTCCTGAATTCTGCAACAAAGAACCAAACATACGCTCCCGTGTCTTGGATGCATGAATCTGCATGAGCATTTTACGGATCGCCACACTGCCGTAGGCTAGCATCCCTGCTAAAGCTTCCTTTTCAGGAAGCTTTTCTTGTGAATACACAAGACAACACGAGGGGTACGATGGAGCACTTACTCTCTTCATTTTTCTTCCCTGAAATAGAAACACTGGGGATATCAAATAGTATTTACTGTATTGCATTATGGTAGTGCCCAGCTGCCTCAACCAACATGCACCAGGTAGCAATGCTTAGCAAGAGGCTATCCTGCCCCTGAGAACCTCAGTCTACATGGGCAAGGCTGGAGAGGAGAGGCCCAAAGAAGAAAAGTGACTTGCTCAGCAGCACACAGAGGAGCAGTGGCAAAGCCAATTAACTTTCTAATGCCTCTATCCAGTGGGCCAAGACTATGATGCTGGGGACCGTTTTGAAATGTGTGGTCAAGAAGCGCCCGGCCCATCGGCACTTTTCACCCGCAAATGCCCTGTTGCTTCCTTCTGGCTCCCAGAGATTCCTGCTGTCTTTAGCATCACAGGGTTCATCTTGGTTCCGCTGATTTTTGCCTTTCCGGTCACGGGCTCGTATGATTTGCTGTGCTCAAATTACTTTGATTAATCAAATTAATTAACACTTGATCTTTTCCAGCTGGACTCTTTCTCCCTTTAAACGCAGACAGCCAACAGCTAAATCTCTTGGTTTGGACGCATTTGTAGGTGAATCTGAGTCTGCTTTTTGAATGTCACCGAAGTAGTACGCAATTATTAACCTTCACAACCCCCTATGACATTGATTGATGTTATCCTGTTTTAAAGATACAAAACCCGGGACATGGAAGCTGACGTTGGCTGCTCTGCGACTTGTCCACAGGCACATGTTAAACTAGGAGCAGAGGCAAGCTAAAAACCCAGGAGTTACTGTAAGGCTGTGCTTACACCCCAAACCAAACTTATTCTTTATTATTGGACCTTTTCTTTTAGCCTATGGCAAACACCAATGGTACTGAGCTGATGTTTGTAATATCAAGAGGTTATGGGTAGAAAAAAAAATAAGCTGAGCATGGACAAGACCTGAATGAGCAATACTGCTTTTCTCCTCTCTCAGTTTTCATGGCTGTGACTAGGGCTGGCTATTGAGATGTGAAATCGTGACATCGGAGCAAGTCGCAGCCTGTCTTGGGATTGATAGTGAGAGTTGAGCTTTGCTGCTGCCTTACAGCTGCTGGAGTGACTGACTGCGAAAGGAGGACAAAGGTCCAGGGACGGCCTCATGCGAAATATCAAGATTGAGGCAATCGGGGACATTGAGACAGCATTGTTGGACCCACGTTGTGACCCCTTGGTCCTCAACTAGCATGGCCAATTCTTGTGATTTCTTGGGGAATCTCAGCCTTTGAAACCTATCTTAAAGCCACAGTGCCCGGACTTCTGTCACTGGAGCAGAATCTCAGCTTTAGTCTTAAAAAATGTATAGGCTTTTAACCGGATGGGCATCTGGCTGGGGTCATCTGACCCCAGCACTCTTTCCTGCCCAAGGCAGGGGGTTGGACTCGGTCTGTTGAGGTCATTTCTGACCCGAACATCTACGAATCTATGAATTCTTGTGGCTGTGGACTGCTGTCAAGTGTGAAGTGCTGCTATGTTTAAGACTCAAGAGCCAGAAGGAAAATAAAAGGAACCCAGGTTTCATGGTGATTATTTTAGGTTGTAGATTTTCCAGCTCCTCTCCGGGGTTCATGAGGCCAGGGCTTGGGATTGTTCTCAGCACGGGGCCAACACCGCTCACTGGAAGGTTAAGCAACGTAGTGAAGGCAAAGGCAGGCAAAGCAGGGGATCTTCTGCTCAGCAGCCAAGCTGAACTGGAGCCCATTCAGCATGGAGTTTGATCCTGGACCCGTGTGTTGTTAAGGGCAAGGGTAGTTTGAAACGCAGCAACGTGCTGCAGTTGCACGGCTGGCTGCCGCATGGGCGTACCGAGCGTTGTCCAGAGAGATGGCTGAACATACAGACCATCCAAGTCATAAAGATCCCACACTCGCATTATAAAGGGGTGAGGAGAGAACCTCTCCTCTGGTTGACCACAAGGCCTGGCTCTTACCCTACCTTCCTCCATCTCTTCTCACTTACCCAGTTGCCCACCAGTAAATTTGGTTGGATGTAAAGGGGAGGAGGTCTAGAGGCACTCTCTTGACATCCTTTTTCTTTCAAAGGGGCTTTTAGGGGTTTTTAGTATGATGATCACTACTGGGCCTGTGATCATTAACTGCCTTCTCCTGGTCCCCCCTATACATGTGCCCTGCTTTCATTCAGGCCCTTTTGCCTGCCTTGGTGGTTGTTCGAACTTTTATGGGATGTTGCACTTAGCAAAGGGCTAGAGCTAAATCCTTTGCTCCAGCAGTTTCGGGGGAGTTACAGTGATCACATCTGTGGGACAGTCATGACTACCGTCTCCATTGACTGCAGTAGTGGTGCTCCCCTAACTTGCAGGGGCAGAGGGTTTAGCCCACATAGATGTATTTCAGTTCAGGATCAGGATGTCCTAGTGCCATGGCTGTGGGGGCCTTATGAAGAGGAGTATTATGATGATGTATTAATAGTACATATTATGACCTTTTTATGGCATTATTATATTTATTAGGGCCATTTCATGTTATTACTTTATTATGGGGTTAGCCTATGGTCTCATAAAAAGGGGCAGGGCATTCCTATCGTGTTTTATAACACTACTCCTTATGTCCCACAGCAGCTTTCAGCAGAGGAACCCCAAGCCCCTTTGGTGATCATTAATTGTCCCACACCGTATAAGTGAACTGAAGCACAGAGAACTTAAATGATTCCCCCAAGCCCACACAGCAAGTCCAGCGCAGAGCTGAGAGTCCTGACTCCCTGTTGTCTAGTGTTAACCACTAGAAAACACTCCCACCACAGTACCGGCAGGTATAATAGAAATGAAGATTGCCGCTCTGGAGGTTTTCAGGTCAGGCAAAATGAGAGCACTCAATGTTTTATAAACCCCTTAGGTTTCCTGTTTAGGACTTGATCAAACCATAAGCTGCTTGCTTAAATAAGCTCCAGAAACAAAATGTACTAGAAAGCGGAGTAGGAAGAAGACAACATCCAGCAGCTAACTCATATGCTTATTGCTGATTTAATCTCCTTCCCGAGATGATGGAAACGTGCACAGCCAGATCCATCCCCGGTGTAATTCTGGTGACTCTGGCTCCAGTCCCCAATGGTAAAGTTGGTCTGTTTATTCTCTAAATGAATACAGGACTTATTTGCACAATGTCAGAAATGCTGCGGCCCAGGTGTCTCCGGGGCAAACTGGACTTTCCTG
>NW_017728991.1:8958085-8963059 GCF_001723915.1 Gavialis gangeticus | reverse complement strand
TATGCTTATTGCTGATTTAATCTCCTTCCCGAGATGATGGAAACGTGCACAGCCAGATCCATCCCCGGTGTAATTCTGGTGACTCTGGCTCCAGTCCCCAATGGTAAAGTTGGTCTGTTTATTCTCTAAATGAATACAGGACTTATTTGCACAATGTCAGAAATGCTGCGGCCCAGATTCTGCTCTCACTTCCAGCAGTTTCAACCCTGATCCCACACCAGTCGAATTAGACAGGGCGAGAGTCTCAGCTGATGTAAAGCCACTGGAGTCCATGCGGCTGAGCTGAGGATTTGGTTGCAAATCAAAAGCCAACCTGTTCAGGATCAGTGCGTGGTCTAACCAGAACTTCTCCCTGCACCGACTCTGCACAATGCTGCAGGCCCTCCGGCGTCGCTGACCTGAACCCGAGCCCCCAGCAGCCTTCGGATGCTACATCCGTTTAAAAACATGACGGCAGTAAGCGTTACACACACCGCGAGTGCGTAAATCATCCCAAACTGCTGCAAATCGTTGTCTGTTCTCTTGTTTCAAAGC
This sequence comes from Gavialis gangeticus, assembly GCF_001723915.1. NCBI lineage: Eukaryota > Metazoa > Chordata > Crocodylia > Gavialidae > Gavialis > Gavialis gangeticus. The sequence goes on along the minus strand of NW_017728991.1, from coordinate 8,962,525 downwards.
AGAGCCAGAGAAGTGCCTGGTGATCTTTGGGCGCAGTTCAGCTAGTCCCAAGCTCTGATGTGGGGCTTGTTTTGATGCTCTCTTTGAACTCCTCGCCCACCCCTGCTAAAAGAAAGAGGCCAATCTACCGAGTTCAGCGACAGACAATGAGCCACTGGCCCCCTGCACTCTCCCTGCACGCTCCAAATTGGCAGACATCTGCTCGCTGGAGCACAACTCTGCAGTAATAAAGAAGTGCTGCTATTCATGTGATGGACTGCCGTTAGCATTCACAAATGACTGATATTAACCTCTCTTCTATGGGTCTTGACTCACTTTACGACTGGGGGTCTTTTGTTTGATTCAGCTCTACAGAGGTGCCTTTGCCTTGCTAAAGATTTAACTAGATTATAATGAATGATCCTCACCAGCACTGTGCCCCTAATTAGAACAAGTCGCACAGACATATTGTCTCCTTGATTTCCTCTGTTGCATTTCTCTCACTCTCTTTCTCTGCCTGAGACACATGGGCCCCATTAAACATTTTAGCATTTAATGTGGTTCCCTTAAATTACTTCTCAAGTTTTCAAGTTCCATTTAGAGTTGCATGTTACTCTCTTGACTGTGGTTTTGATTTTGTTATGTTTTATACACACTTTGCCAGTCCTAACTGCTCGTCTTCCCCCCCTAGTGGAGAGTTTATAGCTAGTTGGGGGGGGGATATAATTATATATATTACCCACATCTTATTTATGCAGCAGAAACGCACAAAATACTGCAACGGGAAATAACACCTCACAATTGATTTATGCAACCGTGCTTGTTACCAATGGGAAGCTTTCTCAGCGCAGCGAGATGAAGCTATGCCAATGAATGGTCTGTCCTTTTTTATTATTCTTGTTCCAGCTAAGCTCACCCAGTGCTGGGAGTTGCACCTCCACATAATAAATAGAGAGCTCCAGTTTAAATAGCAATGACTGTCTAAAGAAGGATAATGGTATATCCCCATTTTACAGATGCAGAGCTGAGGCCCAAAGATATTAAATAGTTTTTAATCCCTCTGCATTGCATCTCCCCAGCAGCCCATTGGACCTGTCCTCTGCTCTCTACGCTGGCGTTTCAAGGTGGAAGATCCAGTCGTATTCAAGGCACTCCATGGTCTGAGCCCAAATGTATTGAAAAGCCCCGAGATGAAGACTGTGGTTGTGAGCCACACTTCTGTGAGGCCCAGCACACACAGATGTCCCCTCTCCAAATTGCTCAGTTGATAAGGGCTTGCCTCTCTGGGGAGATGTATTGCTGGAACCATAATGATATACTTATACCAGTGCAGTTACACCACTATAACCTTCTTATTTCAGAAAAGAGTGACCTTTTCCAAACTGGATTATGTTCCTCTGGAAGTTCTTATACAGAAAAAGGCACTCAGGCCCCCAAAAATGTTCATATGAGTGTATAACTAGATCAGCAGTGGGCAATTATTTCGGGTGGAGGGGCACTTACTGAGTTTTGGCAAGCCATTGAGGGCCACCTGACAGGCAGCCCAAGGCAGATAAATGTTTATTTTTTACATTTTATAGGGGCCCCGCAGGCCAGATAGAACGGCCTGGCAGGCCACATCTTGCCCACCCCGAACTAGATGAATATAATTACAGCAGTGTAGTTCAGCAGATAACTTTTCTCAAGAAATATAATTAACTTGCTCAGCATCATACAGAGTCTAAAGCGAAGCTGGGGCCTGGACCCAGATCTCCTGGGCCCCTAATATGTCCCTCAGCTGCCAGCAGTGGTGGCCTTATGGTTGTCAGGCCCCCGGGCAAGAGAGTCATTTGGGGCCCCTTAGAGGCTTAATTTTGATGACCTATAACCCGCCACAGTTGTATTGTGGCTCTTTTTAATATTCTTTGGGGGAATTAGATAAACAGCTGAGCGCTGAAATGCAAATAGAGCCACTTCCTTGCAAAAACGTCACCCCCAAAAAATTGTTGCAAAACTTTGGGGCCTCCTAAAGTGTGGGGCGCCAGGCAGTTGCCCGGTTTGACTTCCCCTAAGGCCACTACTGCTGGCAGACTATCCTTTGTTTCTTAAATTTTTGCCAGATCCTTTCACATGGGACTCATACCAGTTTACACGAGGGTGCGCTGAGGCATCTTGCACACCTGGTCTGCGGCAGAGTGGGATCCCACTGCTGAAATCCAATTAAGGCTGTGATTCCATTCACTTGATGTCAGAGGAACCGGTGCCGTGACTCGGACAATCGCTGCAGTATTGAAATGACTCCTTTCAAGCCCCCACAATGTCAGCATCAAGAAGAACGTCACCCACAAGGTGTTGGCTCCCGAGATCCATTGCACAATAGACCCGCTAAGATTTAATCACTGCGCCTTACCAACGTCACTTTTTGTGCAGATAATTCTTCAAAGTTTCTGTGAAGTATTAGCTTCCAGGTTTAAGCCACACGGAGCTGGAAATATCTCTCTGCTAAGCTAAGAAGTTTTTATATATATATTTTTTTTTAACCAAAGATTTAAGTTTCATTATCAGTTAAGCCTCTGTCTGGAATGCCGAACTGTTCGGCAATGAGTAACTCAGCTCGTTAGTAACATTAGCAGATTTGTGATTCCTCAAACATGCCTATGGATAATTGCATTTCAGCCTGTGTTCTTTATTATAATCCACTGTCTGATAGCGTGTGACAGGGCAGATAAGGGAAGGAAATGGGCCAGCAAGATGTCATTCAATCTTGCATGTTCTCCCCACAGCTGCAGTTAGAGTCTTGTTTCTGATATGATGGCAGAACATACATCTTTTTCTTTTTCTTTTTTTTTTCCTTAAAAAAAAGAAGAGTGAAAGCCACAATTGACGACAGTCTGCATTAATGCTGTCTTAGCATCCACTCACAGAGACTGAGAGATTATAGTTGGGAGACCAAAGATTTAGGGAGTACTTTGAGCAAGGATTCTTACTATAATAGTGCAAATGCACAGCTTGGGCTTTTATTATGGTTTTGGTCACATATTAAGTTAAACAGAGCCGTTTGAAAAAATGTCGACAGGATGGGTTTTTCACGAAAAATGCAGCTTTGTTGAAATTGAAATCTGTCTCCAGGGAACATGTCGCTTTTGACAAACTTTGCTATATGCAAATGTTAAATGCAATCATTTTTACGTTCTTGTTTTGCTTTGATTAATGTTGAAACATTGCCTTTGACTTTCCAATTACAACACATTCAAGATTATACGCATGCATCCTGTTTAATATTTTCTGATTCTATTTTAGATTCTTTTGGCATTTATCAAAATGAAATGTTTTGGCCTGACCAATAAATGAAACGACTCGACATGATCGAAACATAATGTTTACATAGCTCTAAATTACACTTTTTGGAAGGGTTTTGCCAATTACACTTTTTGGAAGGGAAATTTTGGCTAGGTACCAGTTCAGATTGAAAATTTTTTTTAAAAGTTGTGTTTTCCCATGTTGCAGAAATTCGGGTTTCTGTCTGGCCACCTCCCAATATGAAATACATTTGATATTAGCTTAAAAGCAAAGTGTAAAGTAATTAATAGGTGTTTTACTGAATAGTTGCAGTATAATACAGTGTGCAAAGTTAAAAGATGCTTCTGACAATCTGTAACAACACCTTCTACAGGTGTATGTGTGTGACCCACTGGTGAGCGTTTTATTTACTAGGTCTCTCTCTGAGCCCAATGTAAGGCCCTTATAGCTTGAGTGAGTGTGGTTCTTTAGCATAAGCTGTAGCAGTTAATCTGCTGCACGTTTCCAGCTCGATTCCCATACGTTAGTTATGATGACACTTGGAAACATACAGCACCTTCTAGTCAGGTCTGTAACATGCTTATAACATGTAGTGCTTTTGGCCCAGATCCTCAAAGATATTCATGGATTCACAGAAGTTTTGGGCTGGAAGGGACCTTGTGAGATCATCGGGTCCAGCCCCCCTGCTCTGGGCAGGAAAGACCGCTGGGTCAAATAACCCCAGCAAGGTGTGTGTCCCATCCTCTTTTGGAGATCTCTGGGGTAGGCGCCTGCAGCACCCTGCTGGGAGTCTATTCCAGAGTCTGGTCACACAAACCATAAAGTTTTTCCTTATATCCAGTCGGAAACCTTCTTCTAGTTTATGACCATTGCTCCTGGCTTTCCCCTGGGGCACTTGGATGAATAGTTGTTCGCCTAGCCCCTGATGCTGTCCACTGATATATTTGTAAGCTGCCACCAAATCCCCCCAAAGTCTGCTCTTTTCATAGTTTCATAGTTAGTTTCATAGTTTCTAGGGTCGGAAGGGACCTGAGCGGATCATCTAGTCCGACCCCCTGCCATGGCAGGAAAGAGCACTGGGGTCAAACAACACCAGCAAGGTGTTCATCCAACCTCCTCTTAAAAACCCCCAGGGTGGGAGCCTGCACCACCTCACTTGGAAGCTGGTTCCAGACCCTAGCC
>NW_017728991.1:8957350-8957878 GCF_001723915.1 Gavialis gangeticus | reverse complement strand
AGGTTGGTCTGACAGGACCTGCCGCTGATGAACCCATGCTGGTTGCCCCTGAGCATGCCGTTCCCTGCTGGCCCCTCCTGGATGTGTGCCAGAATAATTTTCTCGAACAGCTTGCCCAGGATCGAGGTAAGGCTGACTGGCCTGTAGTTCCCCGGGTCCTCTTTTCTCCCCTTTTTGTAGATGGGAACCACGCTGGCCCTCTTCCAGTCCTCCGGCACCTCTCCAGAGCACCATGAGTGTTCATAAAGACATGCCAGGGGACTTGCAATGACCCCAGCGAGTTCCTTTAGGACTCTAGGGTGAAGATTTCTAGGCTGAACAGTCCCATATCTGTCAGGCTTTCCTCATATGGCTTGCTCTTCCCGCCTCTAATCACATGCATGGCTCTTCTCTGGACTCTCTCGAGCTTCTCCACATCCTACCTGCATCCTCTTTTTCCAAAAGATATAACATATATTTAATTCTTCTGTTAGAGTGTGCTACTCAGAGCAAATCTCTGAATAAAATGTCTTTAAATATTAAAGACTG
>NW_017728991.1:8935313-8952350 GCF_001723915.1 Gavialis gangeticus | reverse complement strand
GCGGCGCCCAAAACTGGACGCAGTACGCCTGCTGCGGCCTCACCAATGCTGAGTAGAGCGGGAGAATCACTTCCTTAGTTTTGCTGGAGATGCATCGGTTGGTGCATGCTGGCGTATTGCATGCTTTGCTAATTAGCATCTCTTCCTAAAAAGAACTCCATATTCTCTTATGCTGTGAGTCTGTCTGCCTGACTCATTAGCTCCATCAGATGGAGAGGGTAAAAGTGGTGTTGCACACAGAATGGACATGTGCAACACCCACCCTCCCAAACTCCCCACAGCACAGCTTCCCAGGGGAGCTTGGTAGGGTAGGTGGGCGTTAAAGCCAGGTTCAGCACTGTGGTTTGTCCTGTGCGGCAAGGACCTGAAGTGACATAAATGTGAGTCTACAGCAAAATGCAGGGAATGATTCCTGGACTGTGTGCGCTGGCGTGTGACTGTGTTTCGTGCATAGCAGTTGGTTTCCTAATAGGGTGCTACAGAAAGGGAAAGGAGGTGCTGATCTTTATTTTTTTTGGCTCTGCCTTGCCAAGCAGTCCCCTGAAGCTCTCTGGGATGTCATATATTGTATCAATCAAATGCCTATTGCAGAAACATGGCTCATGTGCTCAGGACATAATTCATGGTCAATGTTTGCCTTTCTGCCAATATAGCAGCATTTCTCAGGCTTTGGTGCCAAGATGGCAACACTGACCGCTGCAACTGTCTGGGTTTACTGCCCTGTATTACATGTCCCAAATGCTCTCATTTTTGTGGCTCCTGCTATGTTACCTGAGGCTTCTTGCAAGCATTTCTGTTTATCCTCACAGGATCCCTGTGCTGTAGGGGTCCATCCCATTTCACAGCTGGGAAACTGAGGCAGGCAGCAGCTAAAGACCATGTCCTCGAAGATTTGGGCCTGGGTGATTTCCCCAAGGGTCACACAGGAAGACAGCAACAGAACAAGGAGCTGAACTTAAATTTCCCAAATTGTAGCTTGGTGGCCTTGCCACTCAGTCAGCAAATATATAATTGACCTGCTATGAAAATTCAGATGCCTCCCAGAGCTTACAGGGTTAAAAGCCAAAGGAAGCACACCACCACCACCAAAATGTCATGCCTTTGATTTAATAAAGAGATAATCCTCTTTCTATTAGCTGCGATAATAATGACTCACCAGTAGTAAATGAAGGAACGTACACAGCAATGACATCATGTGAACAGCACAATGTCTGCGCGACTTAAAACGAAAAGGATTACTCCAATATATCAGCCCTGAGCCTAAAGCTGGCAGGGATGGATTGGGAGTAAATTTTAACATGAGAAATGTTTATTGAAGCACTAACATGAGAAAGGAATTATGCAACCTAAGTTATTAAAAACAATCAGGTCTTATTTCAAAGATTTAATTTCTACAGAGTCATATACGCCCGGCTTGACATCCGGCTGTAATTCTACTGAGTCGTTCCAATGTCACTGTGAACCACAAGACCGGTGCTGCAATAGTTTTATCAGTGTCTCAAAACCCCACCCCTTGCCCTGCCCCCAGGATGGATTTATAGCCTCCTCCTGCATTTATGATATTGGGCCCAATGGTTTTGTAAGGGGTGCAACCCCACTGGGGTCAGTGAAGTGAGAACGCATTGACACTGGTGGAGGTAAGACCACTGTTAAGTCTGAGTCATGTTGAAGAGGTCCCAGGTCCTCTCCTTCTGTAGAGCTTACTGTTGCCTTCAAGGGCTTTAAAACAAAAATGACTGCTCGACTTCCACCGCACTGAGCCCACTTGGGCACCATGGAAAAAATGAAACAGCCTATGGTTTCACACGGAGAGCCTCAGCCTGGTTTCACATACCTTGCAGGGAAGGATTCTGACTTTTCTATCAGCCTGAATACCTAGACACACATCTTGTGCCCGTAGTGCCACCTCTGACCCCTTGTAGAAAGGTCCGTTAGCCTGCTCTATTTTTCCTGCACCAGACTCTGCTGGGAGAAACTATAGCCAAGGAGAGTCCACTGGCCCACATGGTCTGGGGTCCAGGAAGCCAGGCTGCGAGGCTCTTCCCGCAAATTGTATAGGGGACTCCATCAGATGGACCTAGCAGCATTTTCCAAGGGCTGCAGAGAGAAAGCCACCCCCACGCTCTGATGTGGGAATGGAGCTCCAGGGGAAGGTTACTTCCCTGAGCCCTTTCCTGTGGGTGAGGGCGTGACGTGTTGGCTCAGTGGAGTTGCTCCTGATTTATAGTAGCACAGACGGCATCAGAATCGGGCCCCCTTACAGTTGGCATGGAAATGAATAGGTGGTTGCAATCCAGACATTATGGGCCAAGCAGATTCACAGGCGTTTAGGGCTGGAAGGGACCTTGGGAGATTGTCGGGTCCAGCCCCCCCTGCTCTGGGCAGGAAAAGACTGCAGGGGTCAAATAACCCCAGCAAGGTGTGCGTCCAGTGCATCCAGACACCCTCAAGGCAAACACTAAGTAGTGTGGCATTGACACCACCCGGGACAGGGCTATATGGAGGCACCTTGCAAGAGACGGCACATCTTACTTTGAGGAAAAGCGTCTTGCCACGGGGGCAGAAAAGTGACAAACAGAAGGAAAGGAAACAAGACCAAGAAACCCGTGATATCTTTAGGGTGAGTGCAGCTCCTGTGACCTCAGAGGAGTTGCACCTGTTTTTGCTGGGTCTGCACTTAACTGTTTTGCTTCAATAAAAAAAAAAGCGTGGGGGGGGTGTGCAATATCAAGCTAACCGATCAAATTCTGCTTCTGCTTATTCCTCCCCAAATGCAGAATGCCACCATTTATCTCGGTGGCTTGGCTTCTGATCTAAGGGTACAAATGCTTCGCGGAGGTCACTGAGATTCAGTTTGCTCGGCGGGTTCTGCGTCTGTGTGAACAATAATCCTATTTTATATTCTTTCGACATTTATCAAAATGAAATGCTGTGCAGGAGAGGAATCCGCAATGTTTCGGTATTCAGACGGGGTGCTGACGGGGTTTTTTTATGAGGGCTCAGCCTCTGGGGGATTTTGAATAGCCCACATCAGCTGATGTCCCAGGCATATTGCAACATATCCCGGGGTTGACAGACCTCTGGAGAAGCCTGAGGGTTTTCTTCCCCAGATGGGAAAGGAGCTGGATGCCTGGACAGCTATGTTTCCATGCTGCTGCTGATTTTAATACTGCTGACACTTAACTTTCTGGTAAATACTGTTGAATTAATTATGTAAAGGCATCTGCATCCTAGGCTCGGTCTCTTCATTATTTGAAATGCAAAGAAATAATAGGTTTGGCATTGAGGCTGCGGCTGGCACCACTGGGCACCTAACTCCCAGTTTGGGCACATAAGACTCCTTGTGCTCCCTTTGCAAACCTCATCCAGAATTGTTTCCAGTACAAAATGTTTTGTCTCAGTCGCGGGAGAGCTCTGCATATCCCCGCGATCTGTATTATAAATACACAGTTGTGTTATTTACCGTCACCATCCGGTGCTTTATTGTTCTTTTTTGATGTCAGGCTGGAGCGACGATCATGTAAATTATCTCTCCTGATTAAATTTATTCCACTTACTGCCACATACTGTGTTACAGAGGCAAATACCGGACGAAGCCACATCAATAAAAAACTGGATAAATAAATGAATCAGGAAGAAGACGTTTTGGAGCAAAGCTATGAAACTTCTGAGTAGGGTCATTTTTCTAATTATAGGATGGTGAGGCTGGAGACTCTAGATGCCCAGGCAGAGGATGAAAAAAAAAAAGTATCCAACTGAATAAATAAATCTCTTAAAGAAAAAGATAGTTGTCTGCCAAGAAACTTAATACTAAATGTTGGGAGTGCAGTTCTGAAAAGATTTAATTGGAGATATAGCCCTAAGAATATGTAAATAGTCTCTCAGTTTCTTAAGTAAAAGGAGAAACAGATGCCAGGTCTAAGATCTGAGATTTAATATGAAAAGCACTGAGGCCTCTAAATGTCATTTAAAATGTATATAATTAGATTCTTATCTCCTTAAGGGATTGCACAGTCCTTTCCCTCCTGTAAGATGTAAACTCTTTATATGCAAATACACCCCCCCCATATATATAATGTTGTGCATACACGCACACAAACTTTTTGTAAAAGGAGGCTGTCTTGGATACTTTAATGACAGCATAAGCTTGAGTGTTTGGGTCTGAACAACATCCATTTAATATTGCACGTAGGTGCTAGGTGTCACATTTGGAGCTGGATTCCAAGCAGCCAGCATGTCCAGGATTCGGGCTCTGGGTTGCCTGGCCTTGTCGCTTGGCCTTGGGTTAGAGTATGAAGACCCCAATGCATTGGAGCCCATTGGTTGGGTTTGAGCTCATTTCACTTGAAAATACATCTTCAGTTATAAGGCAAAATGGAAGAATGAGTTTTTGGTAAAATAAGAGGTGAAGTGGCTCATCTATAACCTTTACTGATGTTTGGAAGAGTCCGGTTGTAAAGTTGCAGGAGTCGCATGCAGCTTCCAGCTCAAGTGACCCGAGCTTCGGCTGGAGCCATGCAGAAGTCTTGTAAGGAGACGCAGGCCCAGACTGCTTTTGCCCAGTTCTGTAACAACCTGAAATTCAAGCCAGGTTGAGTTTCCAGGGTGGCTGGGTCCTGTTTACTATGCTGGGAACAAACCATGTGAACCTGGCTGAGTTGGTGGGGTTTCTGCCTTGAGTGTCACGTGCGGTTTGGGGGTTCATTCATGTGCTAAGGCTCAATGGTTGGACATCAGGGGAAGAGTCTGGCTGATACAAACACCCATCCTAAAAGGGAGACAGATGGGTGGGACACTGCTCTTGGCAAGAGAAAACCTGCTGGCACAAGGAAGGACGGCTCAGAGCAGCACAGAGATGTCTGTGCTACAGACCAGACTATATTCTCTTTGGGTCATAAGATGGAAGCGGGCATCACAGGGCTACATCGAGCATGTGTAGAAGCCCTATTTACCTTTGTGTATGTACCTTTGGAAGTCCTGACCCAAAGCCTCTTGAAGTGGACGCACCTCTCCGCTGATGCAAGATGAAAGATGAGGAGCCTGGGAAAGACGAAGGCCAGTTTGCCTGGACTGCTCAAGACCCTCGAGAGCCCTGCAAGGGAATTCCAGACACAGTCGCATTATAGCAAACCCCCCTCCCCTCCCAAAAAATCCCTGCTGAATTTTAAGGGAAAGCATTGAAGTCAGCTACCAGACAGTGCAAACTCAGAGGAACAGGTCATGCCACAGCTCTTTCCTTTGCTAGACCACCCAGTCCCCTCCCTTCCTCTTTCTCCTGTGCTTAGAGAGTTTAGCTGCTAAGAGGAAACCATGCTTTGGGAGACTGGGGAAAAACAGACAGTTTTATACCAACTCCCATAATTTTGTGCAGTTGTTGCCTCTGTTGCTCCCCCCTTCCCCTTATCTGGTGGGAGGGGAGGTCTTTTCACAAGGAAATATCCGCTAGGGATGAGCTTCTTTGTCGGGGCAAATTGGCGTACCTCCATAGATGTCAAAGGAGCGATGCCGGTTTACCCAGCTATGGGTATGGCCCACTGATCTCCAGTTTTTGGTTTTAAAAATCAGAAAGTTTTCTTAACATGCTTAGAAAACATGGAGGTGTTTGTGCAAAGTCATAGTAAAACTTTTGATGGCAGTGAGCATATTTCTTGCTTTGAGGCAGGTCTTGTTTTAGACCTAAAAAAAAAAATTGTGGCTTATCCCAAAAAATTGTGTCATTGCCATGAAGTTGCAGCAAAACGTAAATTCCTCAGATTCTGAGGTTTCCAAGATTTCTCTGCAAGGATTCAGCACAGTGCTGGAAACAGACCTTTGCCCCTTCTCTTTTCCATACCCCTACCCCCGAAGGATTTGTCTCCTAGTCGTTCCCACAAGTTCAGTGAAATAAAACACTACTGTTTCTTTTAAAAGGAGGGGCGAGAGAAGACGGGTGCAAGCCAAAGCCAATGGAAGCCACTCGGAGTCTTTCCATAGACCACAGTGGGCTCTGGCTCGCACCCTACAACGAAGACTGAAAGAATCAAAGTGAAGGGAGAAGCAAATAAAACTGCTTAATAGGAAAGAGAGCAAATCAAGGAAGACCTGATGCTGCAGAGTTCCTACACCTTTCACCCTGCGATGGCATTGCAGTCATCTAGAACCCCCCACCCTTTGATTGTTGTCTGCCTGCTAAGTTTCTGCAAGTCCATTGCTTCAAGACCCTTATGTTACTCAACTGCACTGGTGTCATTTTTAGAGTAAAATATGTAACTGTATTGTTCCTGTCCGCGGGGCAACGTTTGGAGCGGATGGTTACTATTGTGGAAATGGGAGAGCTGACCCAAGTGCAGCCCTGTGAATTGGTGGGCACAGACTGATTGGCACCGCAGCAAAGACTTGAAATCATCACCTTTGCCTCTGCTGTCTGTCTCTGAGCTCCGATCTCCCACATGGCACTGGGCTGTGCCTCTTGTCTGCTCTGAGGCCATCCAGAGAAGTTTGGAAGAGGTTTAATTTAGCTCTCATTTGAATCCCTTCACACTGCCAAAAAATCTGAACTTTGGTTCTAAACGGAGCTTAGGAATCCTGTTTCCCAAGAGAAAAGAGAAGGGGAAGAGGGAAGAGAGGAGAAAATATTCCTTTTTTGTTAAAGGAGAAAGAACAGCCCTACTAGATATTAGGTATTTATACCTAATACCTATATACTAGGTATTTGCTTGCCAGTCTCCTCTCTTACATTTTTAAAGGGATGGCTGGCGCTCACGCCCCTCTCTTTTAATGCTGTAGTACAAAAGATGAACAAGGAGCATCAAAAATCAGGTCAGCAGCAACACCCAGTGGCCACGTAAATGCCTTCCAAGTAGGTTTTCCCTAGAGCTTTTTTGGCCGTCCTCCTCTTTGGCAATATGGGGCCTGGTTCTGATCGTGCTTACAGTCCCTTGTAATCACGCATCTGATCATCTTGAACTCGTATTCACTCCACACAGAGAGTCTGTGATCTGAGCTGTATCCAAATGACTCCAGTGACCCCATTTATACCACTGCAGCAAGAGCAGAATCTGGCCAGTAGCAGAGAAGAAAATCAAATGTATTGTTTCCAAGGCACTCTGCTGGTATAAAGCAGTATAGCATATAGAAGTCAATGTAGGGTTGCCAAGCCATGTGATTTGCTTTCCAATCTCTTAATATTTGGCGTGTGACTGACAGCCGTGTTCCTGGAGTCATGTGAACAGGTGGATAATGCAAGTACCCAAAGCTTGCACTTAGCGAAAAAGTAAGCAAGCAAGTTTGTAGCCGTGACAGTTGTGGGAAAACGCTGAATAATGGGATCCCAGAACTCTTGAATGAGTCAAAGGTCAGAAAGCAAACACGAAGAACCTAATATGCATTATCTTTCAAAACAAAACAAAACTCAATGTTTAAGCTAATCTCCAGATTTTGGAGGGCCTGAGTGCTTTTTGGATGCTTAGGGTTAGTCATACTAAAATGCAGCCATGCTGATCCACCCGAGCTGAAAATTTGCTCCAAAAGATGCATCTGATTGAATTTTCCAAGCCTTTGAAATAACCTTTTCTCTTTTTTGAGAGAGAGAGAGCTATAATAAAAGCAACATGTTTCATTTCGTCCAATGCTCCTTCCTTTGGATGGCTTAAGGATCAATCCAGTGATTGACAAGTGTTCCCTTGCACCTATTTGGACACCAAAATGTACCGCAACAATGCTTGTACGCTTGTCAAGGTAACAGGCCAGGGAGTATCTACCTGCAGCTATTATAGGGCTTTTGATAACATCCCAAAGATTAAAGAAGCCTGGCATGCTGTTAAGGCACAATTATACAACAGAGCACCAGCAGGAGAGACTGTACTTGAAGGAAGATAGCTCTTTTCTTTATTAATTAATTTATTTTATCTCTGATTATGGCAGCTGTGACAGGCAGTTTAACTGGAAGCTGTCAGAGCAGAAACAGTCTGTGCATTCTCAAGAGCTCAGCCATGGGACATTTCAAATGATCGACCTGGCCTGGGACATCAGAAATAATAGGGCTAATACACCAAGCAGCGAACAGCATAGGATACACAAGGAGTAATGCCGTAAGGGCTCAGCTGTACAGCTTGCTCTGCATTCAGTGGAGCTACCAATATGGGAAAGGGTTGCTGAACCAGCCACGAGGTAATATAAATAGCAGGAGTAAATAGACCTGTCAAGAAAACCTCCCATACAAAGTGTTGCTAGTCATGAATTACTAATAGCTGCAGGCAAAGGCTTGAATAGAAAAGGCAGTCATACACCATCACTCGTAGGACTAGAAGGACCTCCGTGCTTTTGTTCCCAGATGCTCAGAGGCTATGGTGAATGGGACCATTTTAAGAATATGGATAGGCAGACAGAGAAAGCACCGTATCGCCTTCATTTGGATCTGGCCTAAGTGTGAGCCAGATCAAGCCTGTGGGGATGAAGGGTAACATTGTGCTTTTAGAAAGAGCAACTAATGCAGTGTGCTAACAAGTCCAGATGGCTGTACATAGTCAGGGGCTGGGGACAGAAATGACACATAAACCAGTATAAGTGATCAGAAGCTAGTTCAAATATGTAACACAACACAACAGAAGTTCAGTGCACATAAACCGCTTTCAAAATGGCTGAAACCAGTTTAAGGTAAACCTGGATGGAGGTAGTATCAGACTTAACTGATTTAGGTTAAATTAGTTTATTGAACCTCTGTATGAGATCCCCTCCAGAGTCAGGTTAATTCACAGTCCCCCTGCCTCCCAGGTGCCTTGCACCTCCCCTGCAACCCCTGCCCCCCCTCACAGGGAGGGCAGGCAGGCTAGCTTTGGCCCAAGCTGTCTGCTCCAGCTGAGCAGGGAGATGGATGTATTATCAGACTTAACTGATTTAAGTTAAATCAGTTTATTGAACTTCTGTACAAGATCCCCTCCAGAGTCAGGTTAATTCAGAGTCCCCCTGCCTCCCAGGATGCTTTGCACCTCCCCTGCAACAGAAGGGATCATAAAGCATGCCTCGCAGTGTGGGCAGGCAAGCTAGCCTTGGCCCAAGCTGTCTGCTGCAGCTGAGCAGGGACATGTGCTCTAGCATCCCCTGGCTTCTGACCTGGGCTACTGCAGGCATGTGGCTGCATTTCTGGAATCCAAAGCGAATGTCTGTTCACTTGCTTATCGGTTCAATTTATACAGCTTAAACTAACCTGCAAAGATTGAATCGATTCAGTCTTGGGCTTCTTGACTACCTGTACTTTGCCAGGAAGACTGAATCCGAACACGTGTCTTAATCATCCCTTGGTCATCTCCGGAAGCAACCTTCCTATGGGATTAGGTTATGTAGGAATGTTGGACTGAATCCTGATCTTGCTTGCGTCAGTGTAAATAGGAGAGAAGTTGACTGGAGCCATGTAGCAGTGTAAAATCTGGGGTGATTAAGAGAAGACCCCAGACCTCTCTGTGGTTTATGGGAGTTCTTAAAGCCTAAAGCTGAGCGTACAATAAGACTTTGTACTCATGCGTCATTCCTCAGCTGAGGTTCTTTAAATATTCCACATTCAGTAATTAAGCTTCAAAAAAAACTGTTTTATAGATGGGCAAAATAAGGCCTTGGAGGTTAAACAGACTGTCTAGGTTGGCAAAATGAGAGAAAAAAACGAGGAAAAAAGAACCCCAGAGTCCTGCCTCCCTGTCCCTGCTTTTAACCACTAAAACCAGTGCCACCCCAAAATGTGTGGAAATCCAGTGTTTGTGGAAACAGGATTCCATACAAGTGGGAGACCTGGTATTATTTCTATCTATACCCCATGTAGGAAGCTGGTTGCAAACTCAGACTTCCAAGACTATATTAAGATTAGCAAACAGTCTACAAGGGTGCTAAAAAAGTTGTTATTCACAAACCTTAATTACTCCACAATCAAGTCATGGCATGTCATCACAAACCCTCGATACAATTACACCCTGTTATATATATTTAAGTACTATTGCTCCAGATTTCTCAACTTGCAAAATGTTTTATGCACGAGAATAAGGAAACAGGTTTTCTAAAGGCAGTGTGAGAATCAGGCTCAAACTGAGATGAACGTTATAGAGAGGATCCTGAGGCTAGATCCTCAGCTGCTCTAAGTCAGAGCTGCTCCATTGAAACCAGTGGCTCAGAGTCACTCTATTGAGGAGTTGGTTTCAATTGCTTAAGACATATCATCTAGACTGTCTGTGAATATACTAGGTTGGGAATACCTCAGGGCAGGTTTTGGTCACTGGCCCTATCCTGAAGCTCTCTGTCACTCTTCGTTGTCCGATGTGATCTGAACACCGCTTTCTATTTGGAAGCTCTGCTTCCTCCGGTCCCTCCTCAACGTCTGATGAAGCAAACTGCCCCTTAACAGAAGCTTATGTGCCTCTGATGTAGGTAGTCTATAAGGTGCATCTCTACCCTGCCGTCTGCATGATCTGACGTGACCGCTGCAGGTCCAGAGGCTGAATTCATCCATCCCGTGTTTATTTCCGAAGACAACTATTTGCGTGTAAAAGCCGTGATTGAACAGTATCTTTTACTCAGCTGGCCCGAGGCACTTCCTCTTCATTGAAACCAAAATCAATCTTAAAAGTAGAAACAAACTCACGATGTCCAAAAACACGCCATTCCAAAGCTGCTCTGCAGTCGCTTGGAAAAGGAGCCTGTCTAGCAGCCATCTGAGACAGAAAGGGCCAAATCTTGATGTTCACACCCGTCTAAATCCAGAGGACAGAGATGTAAGCCAGGGGGCTCGCTTGGATCGGAACCTGGCCCTAGATCCCCATCTCCAGCTGCCAGTGCTAAAACATCTGTGTCTTGCTGCAATGGGGATTGTATTATATGTCTCGGCAAAGAAGTGTCCTGATCTGCCTGAGCTATCACAGGGAAGGCAAGGGCCAGATTTTCATCTTGGCTAGGATTTTCAAAGGCATGTTTTAAGACAGGCCTGATTTTAAGAGAGCCCTCTAAAAAAATCAGGGCACCAGAAAGCACTCACACCATTACTAGCCACTTTTTCAGACCATTGGTGCTGTCAGATACTGCCTGCTTTTTGGTGAAATCCAGCTTTTTCAGGAATCTGAAGGTGGAAAAGCCTCAGGGGTTATACAAAACCCAAGAAAAGGGGCTTATTTGTGCCTGTGAAACCTTAATGCAGAAAGAAGATTTTCTTCTCTTGCCATCCAGTGGAACAGGCTGTCCTGAAGCTATCATCCCCAGGAAACTGCTAATGATTCGATAATTATGGATACTTATTAGGAAAAGCTAACTCTGCTTCTCAGTTCTGGGACCCCGCCAGCCAGCCAGCCTGCCTTTTCCCCTAACATAACTGACGCTGCCCGTGACATGCTACTTTTAAAGATGAGTTATGGCAGAGGAGGAAGCATTTCCGAAAACGGTGCAAACTTTGAAAACGGTTCAGGTTCGGTTTGAAAAGTCAACAGGACTGCGGTTTTGGTCGGTTGGGAAACTTCCCAAATCAGTTCGAGCCACTCACACAGATTAGTTTATACACACTGCAAATTTCTCTCCAAAGAAATCGTCTAACGGGGGATCTCTAGCACCAACAGGATAATCTATCAAATACTTGACTTCAACTTGCCTGTTGAAGTCATGAAAAGAAACATTCCCCCCCACCACCACCACCCTGAAATGCTTTAAGAGTTTGGCCATGACATGTTTGAAGCTTAATTCTAGGAAGACGTAGTCTACCGCTAGAAACAGAGTACACTGTGATACCTTTATTCAGGAGTTGGGGGGAGGTTCATCTCTCTCTTCCCCCATCCCCTTCCTACCTCTTCTGGTGCTGCATAGTGCCTTGGGATTCAGAGCAGGAATGTAACGAGTAAATGAGCGTGTTGACTTTGCGAGGTGAAGCGCTGCTGCCCCTCTTAGATGATAGTAACATTTACAAAAAATTAATGAAATGGGTGGCATTATGATGTCAGAAGGACCGGAGCCAAGGGTGGTTTTGCTGAAGGGAGACTCGGCATGAATCTCCCCAGACTGCCCAGCAGTCAAGGAGATTATATTCTCAACTGTTAAAGCTGTTTACACATACCAAGCAGCACTGACTGCCTCTTTGTGGCAAGTTGTTTACATGGATTTATTTTGGGAAAATTCCATTAGACGGGACCAAGATTTCTTCATAAATCATTGAATCTAACTTGTGTACTGATAAAATCTGGTTAGTCATTTATTCTTCTGGGCAGTGTTTAGCTATGTGTGTTCATTATATGTAAGGAGCAGCTTACATGGGTAGCATAAAAGTAATGGATTGCCAATGGCTGTTGCAGAGTTGTGGGTATTTTATTCTGCTGGGAAAAAAATGTATGAGAAAATGAGCCTCCTCACTCACCTCGCACGACAAAGGGCCCACTAACAGAGTCACAGATCTACTGTATGCTCCGGTCTTGGCCAAGTTAGTCAGCAGAAAACCCCCATTTAAACACTGGAACCACCTTGGCTTTAGCGCATTTAAAATGGACCCTCTATAGATTGTGTCTGGGCCATTTATTAAAGTCTCCATTGGCCTTTCCTACTGCTGAGTTAGACCTTTCGTCCCACTGCAACACTTGGCCCTTCCTTGCCAAAGCAAAGTTGGGTTCCCAGGACCTCGTTTCACCCCGTGGTTAAGCTTTACACATGCTGGCGAACAATGCGTGTGGCTTTCGTAGCAAAAATCAGCCCAAGATAAAGCCACTTGGTGCATTGTTCCCTTTCTTAGTTCGAGATCACAAACCTTCCCACAAAGCTAGCGGGAGTATTTAGGACACAGTTTTCATTCCCTAGCATTGAGTAGAAAATGTTGCCTGTCTGACCGTGTCAGATATCCGTGCTTTGTAATTCCATAATACGGTTCAAAAACACCCACAGGGAAAATTTCACTCTTTGAAATGCAACCATGGGTAGAGTAACTCTGGTTGGATCTATCCCAGTTGCATTTTGTAAGATGTTTCTGCGTGAGTGCCACCTAAAATCCTGGATCCAGTAGGATCCTTAACTGGGACTGAATATCTCAGTGCCTGGAGTAGAGAGAGAATGTGGAAAACATCAAAGCAACAAA
This sequence comes from Gavialis gangeticus, assembly GCF_001723915.1. NCBI lineage: Eukaryota > Metazoa > Chordata > Crocodylia > Gavialidae > Gavialis > Gavialis gangeticus. The sequence continues at coordinate 8,939,290 of NW_017728991.1, read as the reverse complement.
ATGTTATGTGACAGGCCAGGACAGAGGTAGGTGGTATCTTTTATTAGACCAAATGCATGGTTGGTATAGATTTAGACAAGCTTTTGAATGCAGTGTTCTTCATCAAGTCATGATTTTAATGATGTGGTTGCCTTTCATAGAGGTTCCCAACACTGCAGCCCTACAGGAAACAGAACATTTCCCAACTTCTTCTGCCATTAACCCTTCTTGCTTTTAAGTAATCCAAATTAAAACCCCTTTGCTTGCCCTTTTGGTGGTGTTGCTGCACCCTCTGCATGGATATTGCTTGCCTATTTATCTTGAAGTGCCAGGCAATTCCCTGCTAAATTTTTCTGGACTGGTCTTTCTGTCACTAGATCCCTGTGGCGGTTTAATCCACCCCTGTCTGTATGCTTGCAGTAACTACCATCATTTGCTCTGACTTAGAATAGCCCTGCAGTTTGCCTCGCTTGGTAGTGGGCTTTGGGGGGGGTTTAGCTCTACATCATACTTCATATTAGTGATGGGGATGCAGGAGGCGATGTGCAGTCTGAATTTATTGTAATGTCTTGGATGAAAGAAAAGTAAGGGCCAGTAGACATCTGAACCTCCCCCTGCTCTGGCTCATTAAGGAACCTAAAATCCTTGTCACTGCTCTGAAATGGGTGTGAAAATGGCCACTCAGGAAAATGCCACGGGGAGAGCGCAGCACCTCAAGGAAGCTTTCTAGACTATGAGCACAGTGAAGAAGCAAAGGAAACAAAGGCAGGCCAAGGGCTTAATCCTCCCCACAGTTGCTCTAACTCCTATATGTGCAAATAGTGTCATTGCAATCACAGCAGCTTATTGTGCAAACACACGCAACTCACTTGGGGAAGGCACTGCAGGATTGAGCCCTTATTTTGTTACTTCAGGGTAACACTTGCCCAGAAGACTTGTGTACTTGCTCCCTCCTTCCTGCCAGTGGTACCTTTGTGGGAAATATGTCCAAGAATACAGAGGCAGTTCACTCCGCTGGAAGAGAGTGACCTGAGAGGTCCCATTCGTTAGGCAATAACTATTTCCCACTCCCAGCTGCATTGTGTATGTGAGCCCTACAGCATAGGGAGCCCTAATAGAGTACGGCTCTGGAGCATTCAACCCAGTTCATCACGTGGCAGGATGGATTTATTTAGGGTACGTGGTTTCGGCTATTGTTTCAGCCATCGCTTAAGGTGACATCATCACCAGCGTGCAGGGCTTGAAGGCCACCAGGCAGCATATTAGATGGACACAAGTCAACAGTGTGGGACAGGGTTTGAACTTGTCCACAAGGACATTTGTTGTCATTGTGAAGGCCCCGCTGGTACAGGTTTGAGTGACCCTGTCCAGTTCGAAAACGGTTGAGAAGTGCCCAACAAGGGTGTGACCAGCTAAATCCTGGTGGACTGACTGTAGGGTCAGAGGTGATGTGTTGATCGATTGGTAACCCCTTCCCAACCATGTTTCATGCCATCGAGTAAGCAAGGAAAAGTTAAAGGGTGTTGAAAGGGTGGGCCGTATTGGATGTCTTGAGGGGAGCCTATTGACGCGTGGACTATGTCCCATTGCATTCATAGCTAAGGATTAGCACAGAGCCTGGCTAGTAAACTGACTTCAGCAGTGTAGCGGGATGATGTGGGCTCTTCTGCCCATAGGGATTTCTGCGGCATATTCTTGGGCTTTTCCAAGGGGGCAAACGCTCTTTGTCCCTAGCTCCAAGCCCTGGACCGCCAGAACACAGCTTGATTGACCTGCTAATGTGGACAGGATTAACTGAGGTCAGCACCCTACTTCTGAAAACAAGCATTTCATTTAGCTGCTCAGTGGGACAGCCTCGTCCAGTCCTCTAGCTGACGAGGGATCCGGGGATGCTGCCTTTGCTACCCATTCAGAAAATGAGGATCCTGCCTGAAACACCCATTCAACAATACCAGGATCCATCCTTCCGCCTGGCCCTGCCTACACGCTGTTTGCTCTCTGCCACCATCTCTGGTCCCGTCCTGTCACCCGAGTCCAGGTCCCCACCTAAGCCAAACAGTGACCATAAATTAAACAATATTCCCCATTGAGAGGGGCTGTGAGCCACCCAATAATTGAGTGCAATGGGGTAGAGATGTGTTCCTAGCCAGAGGTGTGTAACCAATGTCCCATTAGTAAATAAAATGCCTCGTGGCCTGCTCTTGCAGCAAATTAGCTGCGAGTTCACTGGCGCAGTCTGGTACAGCTATGTTAAACAAGTTAGCTGTAAACATGCGGCAGACCCAAAATTCATATGTAAATGAAGCTTGCGGCATACCTGTGGCACACGTTCAAGATCTTGTGGTGAAAGCGCAGTGTATCTTTAGCAGACGCTCTAATAACACTGACCCTTTTCCCCTGCTATCTCCAGCTCTCCCCTCACTCCCTCTCTTTCCACAGCTCTATCTTTCCTCCCTTTGTTCAGTTATCCTCTCCCACCCGCCTCCTTTCTTGCTTCCCCTAGCGTCTTTTCTGTGCTGTCATTTATTTATATTAGAGACAAGCCCAAGGTGAAATGCGATATCTGGACCTCGTATTTAATCGTGCAGGATTCGGACGGGTGCAGCATTAGGGTTTTGGCCTGGCCCGTTTCAGACAGGGCCAAATTATTTGCTGGTACAAGCTTGAAATCATTCCACAAAGGTGAACAGGGTGCAGCAGTTTGCACCAAGAACTTGACCCACAGGTACATGATGGAAACCTGGCAGAGAAACTTTTGTCCTGCAGCTTCACCCAGCTGTGTTGATTCTGGGTTTTGGCTTGGGTCAGTCTCTAGTTTCGGTAGCACAACTCTTCCCAAAACAGGAGCGACTCCGCTGCTGTCAATGGAGTAACACTGGAGTGGTGGGAAAATCCGTCTGTTTGCTCCTCCGCTGCTGGCGTCGCAGCCTCCAAATGTAGCTGGGACCGGTGACGTTTCATCACAGAGCCTTTGGTGTCTGACCGATTTGGGGCTTCTGCTTTCCTTGCTTTCCTGCCGCTTGCCCTTCAGGTCTGACGTGCCGGGCTCTGCCTCTGCCTGTGCGTTTTAGTCTTGCTTCCTGGCAGAACTCCGCTGAATAGGTCAATTTATGTACAAGTAAGGTGGGGATCCAGGGTCATCCAAGATAGGGGAAGAAACACAATCAGCTCTGCAAACAATTGGAAAAAGGTAGGATTACTCCAGTGATTCATAGGGTTAGTCTCCAGATAAAGCCAACTGAGCAGACAGTCCTCACAGCTAGATGTTTTAAAGGTTGGTCACACACATGGGCATGCATGTCCCTCCTGTAGACGGAGAGGAACCTGGGTCAGACCCCCCAGACAACTACCCCCGCTAGAAGCAGATATCATCAGAGCAGGCTGCAGACAGGGGACAGGGCTGAAAGATAAGTCTGGCACAAGCTCAAAGGGCAGGGTTGGAAATGCCAGCTTAGCACACCCAGATGCTGGGGTGCTGCAGGGGCTACCCTGTTTTCTCCAGGTGTAAAATGATGTTTGAACCAATCTTTCCAAGGCATGGAGGTATTCTCATTCCCTTGGGCAGGCGCCTATTTTGTCAGGCCTACAAAAGGCCCCAGGAGCATACTGTCAGGGCAGTGGGCTCGGGACAGCCCTCTCAGGGTAATGTAAGAGTATCATAGAGGCAATGCCCCCATGTATTCAGCAGTGAGAGGGAAAACACCCACAGAAGTCTCTCTGTTATTCCTTGTGCTATCGGATGCTGATTTCAGAGGTGCTGCCTCTCCCTTTGTAGAGCTAGCAAGTGCTGGCAAAGAGAGAGCAGGATCCTGGAGCCCAGTCTGTGTCTCTGGGGGTGGGCAGGCTGCTGTACTCCCAGCCCCTCCTCTCAAAACTTCCCTTGCGCTGGGCAGCTTTATTGTAAGCCTGGGCAGCTGCTGCACCCTAGGAAGAGCACCAAAGCAGCGGCTGTCCCCACCCACCCAGCCCAAAACCCTCCCGGCTTGGCCCCCCCTCTA
>NW_017728991.1:8879271-8930313 GCF_001723915.1 Gavialis gangeticus | reverse complement strand
CCCAAAGCCCTCCTGGCTTGGCCCCATCTCTACTGTGAGCTGCACCAGCCATCTCTGAGCGGGCTTGCTGCTGCCAGGGGCCAGCGCTGGAACCCAGGAAGCATCCGACTGCTGTTTTCTCTCCGCTGGGTGCAATGTGGGAGGCTCGAGGAGCACCAAACTCTCTAGGCCAAACAGTCAGTTCATTTTCTCTCCCTCTTTAAAAAAGCACTTGCAGACATATCACTCGGCCTGCAACCTGGATGGAGCTGGGTGCAGCGTGGACGGGTTCTGTGCATGCTCCCCCCACGCAGCCATGCCAGTGCCCCTCCATCCTGGCCTCCGCCAACCCTGCCATCCCAGCCCTCGCCAGATGCTCCCACACCGTGAGGAATTGGGCATGGCGCAAGGGGGTGCTGCATTGTGGACAGACAGCTGCCGGAGACTTTATGCTCATTTTCTCCCTTTACTTCAGGCAGAGCTGCACCTTACCTCTCCAGAGGTGGAAAGAGGTGAAATGTGGATGATCGCGTCTGACCCCCTGGCTGAGCAGAAAAGAGCACTGGGGTCAGATGACCCCAGCTAGATACCTATCCAGCCTTCTCTTAAAGACCCCCAAGGTAGGGGAGAGCACCACCTCCCTTGGCAGCCCATTGCAAATTTTGGCGACCCTTACCGTGAAATCATTTTGTCCCTCCATTTCTCTTCTAACGCACTGTCTATCAGCTCTGTTTAAGTGGTCGGGCCTTTAAAACAGTCTTCTTCTCTCATGTTGGAGTCATCTAAAGGCTTCTATCACCTGAGTCATAATAGTTAAGGACCAAAAGACTGACTTCTGTACACGGGGAAGTCTCCCACTATAGTGAATAGATGTAAAAATAGATTGAGGATTTCAGCTGCTGGTTTCTCTGATAGCAAGTTTAGAGGGGACCCTAGGTTCATATTTTCTGCAAATTGAAGGAAATCTTTTCTTTGAAAAAAAACTTCCAGACTAAAGACAAGGAGCTGCCTGAAAAGGGGCTAATAAACAATATACAAAGTATGCCAAAAACAATTTTCTCTATTGGCTACTGATACAGACTATAAAATAGAATTCCACCTACCTCCCTTTTACAGATCATTTAAACATAAGTAAAAAAAAAAAAAAATCAGTAGCTCCCTCTGCAGAAACCACCCTAAGGAATATAAATGTAGAGAATCATGGGTATTTTACTACTGGTTTGTATGTCTATCTGATGGCAAGCATCAATGGCTTCCCTTACAGAGGGTGCCCTGGGGGATAGAAGAATGTAGGGAATAGCTTACTAGTTTCTGTGTCTGTCTGATGGCAAAAATCCATGTTTTCTTATAGAAGACACTTCAGCAGCACCAATGCCCAGGCAGCATTTTAGCTGGTGTGTTTGAGTGTCTGGTGGCAAATTATGAAGCACGATTACAATATTCCCAGTGATGAAATCTCCAGCAGTGCCCACCACCCAAGCTGTATGGGATGCAACCATGGCACAAGGGAGGCAGAAATGTTGAAACCCAGGGTTCAGGCTCCGTGTGTCGCCCGCAGTAATTAATGGTGGTGACACATTTATTTGTAAAAGGGGCTTATGAAGGAAGGGACTGGCAAGAAAATAAAACCTGGGGGGGGGGGTCAACAAAAATGGGGAAAACCACTCTAATGGGAGCTGGAATGTGTGGTTCTCATCACCTCGTGGACAAGGGAGAGGGACAGAGAGCATGCTTTCAGCAAGGATGCTGGATCTGCCACATAGGGAGGAATTGGCACATGCAATATGAACCTTTTCCCCAAAATTGGGGTGTATAATATATTAAGTGGAGAAGTTGACTTCTGCCCAGGGCTGGAAGCACCCTGGTTTGTTTCCTGCCCCGCAGTGCAGCAGCTATAATATTGTTTTGGCATCTGAGAGGGTCCGTTGACTTAATGGCATACTAGTCTTCACCCTACTGGTATTAACAATTGTCTCTCCTATTTAATGATCTTGACGTTCCACTGATCAAGCTAATCTTTTTAACAGCAATTCTGCTGTTGTCTTGTTGTTTCTGGTCCCTCTGTTTCACAGCCTTTCTAGCTCAGACTCTTTCACTCTTTTTCAGAGTGATAGATCCACCCAGGAAGACCAGTCTTCAGCAGCAGCTAGGGATTCAGCTTTAGTTATGCAAGAAAGGGAGACTGAGTCAGCTAAAGATTAGGCTCTGTCCCTGCTCTATGGGTCCATAACTCCTGGAAAAAAAATCTTTTTTCTTGCCTTTCGAAAACGAGATATGTACAGGCAGTCCTTGGACTTACAGCACAGTTGGTTCCTGAAAACCGTGTCTTAAGTCGAAATGGTGTAACTCGGAACCAATTTTCTCATAAGAAACAATGTTATAAATGGGGGATTGGTTCCTGAGCCAAGGCCCAATACCCTATTTTCACCAAAAATACCCCAGAATTTTGTACTCAATCAATTATAGATGAGTAATGTAGCTACATTAATATATTTATATTATAAATAACAATCATATTGATTTGGAAGGACTTCTTTGAGGTGACTTTGCTGGACTTTTTGAAGGGGTCTTGGTTGGACTTGTTCAAGGGTCTTGGCTGGAGTCTTCTCAGGAGTCTTGGCTGCAGGTTTTTCTGGAGTCTCATCTACTTTCTTAAAGAAAGTGTCCAGGGAAGTTTGGACAGATGTTCTCTGGGGAGACAGGTGAGGCAACAAACTTGTTCGCTGACATGGCATCGCATCAGATCAAGCATTGTAAGCTGAAAATGGCATTGTAAAGTTGAAACAGGGTGTCAATTTATAAACATTGTAAGTGCAAAATGTTGTAACTCGAAACGCTGTAAGTCGAGGACTGCCTGTATTGTATTCGGAGTGTATTATATGCAAGAAAATGTGGTATTTAACACACTGCTACTAATTTGTAGTGTTACAGCCGTGCCAATAGGCTGCGAATAAGATCAGGGTGACGCTGGTGTGTCATGTGCCTGAGCTCTGTGTAGCTGGCAAAGGGTCCCATGAGAGTGTTAGCCAGCTGGCAGAAGCATCAGCAGATGCCCAGTCTGCCAGCGTGAAAGGCTGTGCAGTTCCAGCCTGAGAACCCAAGAGCTGGGATCAGCTCCCCACTATTCACCACAGCCAAGCTGTACTACACGAAAGCACGGTTTAATTATGCAGCAATAACAAGCGGGTGGTTCGTCCACACATGCGTATCCATGGAATGGGCAGCTTTCCAAATCACATGCAGCAGAGGACCAAAACCTCCATTTTGCAGCAGCCTAGGAAATGTTATGAGGCAAGTTTAGATCTGAGACAAGTCTGACTGGTTCTGGCAGGGTAAGTGCTCCCACAAGCTGTGACAGTCCTTACCTGCTGGCAAAGGGCACTCAGAAAAGTGTCAGATTCTTTCCTACCTTAACAGATGTCAAGGGAACTTAAAGGGAGTTGCTTCCAGTTGAGTTCTAACAACTGCACAAAAATGACTTTCCTCCATCCATCCCTGATGGGGGCTGATGTACTTGATTCCTCCGTTAGCCTGAGGAAGGGGGAGGAGGTCAGATGCAGCAGCGCCCGGAATAATGACTTTGGGAGAGCACCTCCTTCTCCATATTGTTAATGATCTCAGCAAGTGGCTTCTATCCATCTAGGACAGGGGTGGGAAAAATACCGCCCAGAGGCTGGATCCAGCCCACCAGACCATTTTATCCAGCCCACAGGGCCCCTAAAAAATTTAGAAAATTAATATTTATTTGCTCCTGGCTGCCTGTCAAAGATGACAGAAGCCGGGGCAGTAGTACCCAGGTGAAGCTGGCAGCGGGACCCAGCAGCAAGGCCCGCCCAGCCCCCGCAACCACAAGCTCCTGCCTAGCAGAGGCTTCTGGCCTGGGACCATAGGGCTGTTCCTGCTTCCCTGCACTGGAGAGGGAAATGTGGCCCTCAACAGCTTGCCAAAACTCAGTAAGTGGCCCTCCACATGAAACAATTGCCCACCCCTGATCTAGGAAACTCTTCAGTGAGGGCTGACCCTTGTTATGGGATCTCCTGGCACTTTGCAGCCTACCCTGACTAAGGGACCTCAGAGCACACCAGAAAATGAACCGTGCCCACAGCAGAAAAGTCTGGGGTAGGGAGGTCTTATTCCTCTACACCAGTGGTCTCCAAACTTTTTTGATCACACACCCCATCACTAAAAAATTTTTGAGCACACCCCCCCAATATATGTATATTTATAGAAATAGAAATAGAAGTTCTAATATTTCTTCCCGTACCCCAGTGGATCGTCTTGCGCACCCCCTGGGGTGCACGCACCCCACTTTGGAGACCACTGCTCTCCACAACAGCCTAAGGGATATGACAGTCTAGGTTAGGGTCTTTGAACAACACCCTGCTCTAGGGGCCTGGCCGCACGAGCACCATGCAGATGCCAATAATGAGCACCACCTTTGTGTTTGTGCTAAGAACCCAGTCAGAGCATCCATGCCGCACCAAGAGATTTGGCCTGTCCTTATTTGTGAAAGGTGATCAACTTCCCAGGGAAAAAACTGGGTGAAGAAGTATGCCAAACACTGCAGTAAGCATCACTAGGGCAAGCCTAAATATCATTAGTTCAGAGACTGGGACTCTAAAAGGGACCATTAGTCTGACTTCCGACATAATACGGGCCACTGAACCTCACTCAGTTATTTCTACACCAAGCCCATCATTTCTGTGCACACATGAGCATCCCTTCTAGGAGGATGTACAGGCTGTCTGCATTGCCGATTCCGCGGGAGTATGAAGATACCCAAGTTAGCTTTGGATGAGAGAGCTTTAAATGAGCTATCTCAGGTACCAGAAGCAGCACAGACCTTAGTGCATGTTACTGTACCCTGCCCCAAAGCCCCAATTAGCTTGCAGCATCTGAGACATCTGCACACCACGCTGCAGCCCAAAATATAGACAATACCCTGAGTCTGGGCTTACAGACCACAAGCAACAGAGAGGTCTCAATACGTCTCTATAAGGCGTTCTAATGATTAATCTCCACATCTATTAAAAAAGATCTGTGCCTTATTAATAAATGTGCTTCAATTCTCTGCAGCTCTAATGTTCAGGGAAACATTTTCACTAACATCGATGGGATTTAGGAGCATCAATCCCATGAGAGGTCAATAGGATGTTGGATCCTAAGCCCCTTAGCTCTGCGTGAAAATCTCTTTGGGCAGCAAGTCCCAGCCCTGCCATGAAAGCTGTGCAAGGGTACCTGTGTGGTCTTCAGGGTAAGAGCAGAGACCGATCTGTGTTTATCATTTCAGAATACCAAAACATCATTTAAAAAGCAATCTATATAATAGCATTGCTCCTGCAGCATTCTATTTTATTTTTGCCTTGTATGGAAATATGATGTGCTCCCATAATCTCGGCGCCGTTATTAGCATTTTTCCTGGCTGTTTATGTGGAAAATCATAAAAATATTTGGTGGGTGAGAGATGTAAAGTGCTTTGGTGGTCTTATGCAATGAGAATGTTTTGGAAGGCTGGAGGTTTCATTTTTAATCCAATAAAATGCATGCACACTTTGTTGATGGTGGGGACACACTGAATTTCACATCCTTCCTGTAATTTTTTTTTTTTTTTTTTAAGTCCAAGGAATTTGCATGTAGCGGATGGAACTGTAACCGGGACGCCCGCAGTTTAAACATCTCTTGCCATTGAGGCAAATTTAAGTGAGCATCTTGTCAAGGCAAAACACTGAGCAAGGTTCTCTTTTTCCAAGGCTTGTATGTGATTTCCATTGTCCTGAATGGAGATGCACGTGCATAACGGGTCTGATTCAGTGGGATAGAAATGGATCTCAATGGAGCAGGGGAACGAGGGGAAAAAAAGCCACCCTAAAGCTAGCAGATCCCCAAAGGCGTGTTTCCGAGCCCTGTTAGCACTTCAAAAATCACTGCAGTATTTCAATAGGGATCTGGTCCCAACTTGTTATAACAACAGGGGGTTGGTGAGATGGGGTTGGCCATGCAAACACAAGTGGCAAGGGCTGATTGCAGCTTTTATCAATGAGGGGGAAGCGTTTTGTTGCAGGAAGCTGAACGAGGCATCTGGGGAAGGGAATGCAGCAGCAAAACTGATCGGTCCTAGGGAAATGCTGGTCCTTAGTGACTTCCCACTTGAAAACACTGAAGAATTCTGTTTGAAATAGCTTGCTGCATGTGTCCCTGCCCCTGTTAGCAAGCATTGAAATAACTTCCCCTGAACAAAGACACTTGACTGAATGGGGACAGATTGGTCATAGATTAAAGCTGTTTCTGGCATCCGTAGCATCAAGAGCTGTAGCAGCTGTGTGTTCTGGAGGAATGGGGATTGGAAAAGGAATAAATGTTTCTCAAAGCCCAGAGAGGATTTTTCTCTTTCTCTGAGGAATCTGAGCGAGTGCCAGTCTGGGCATTTTTAGTGACTGATTTCACAACAGACCTTGGTATCGTAAGTTAGCATTTCAACCAGAAATGACACGTGGCAGTATGGATTGTGTGCTGGTAGCAAGTCTATACTGATGGCTTTGGCATTAACCCTTGCTTCGTTAAATGTCTATTATCTGTTCCCAGCACCAGCTAATTAACTGCTGCGGATAAGAGGAAGTGGTACTTCCCGTTTTGCTTGATACATGTTCTAAATAAAGCAAAATAATGGTCTGCCTAATCTGTTTAGCACATCGGTGCAACTCCTGAAGTTCATGGGTAGTAGCCTAGAGAGAGAGAGAGGCAGTCCATATTCTCTAAGGAATGTATGCCCCTAACTCCCAGTGAAATAAAATACCCTCAAGGAGCTAGGCCCAAAGCCCCAGCCCACTGAGGACTTTAAAAATGAAGTTTATCAGTGGATAGACTTCAACCAGTGATAGTCAGATTGCACTGCCTAAGCCACAAAAGGATTTTCACTTCATTCCCTACGGCTATTCACAAAAAATACTGACAACATGGACTTTTTACTGCATTCATTGGGTATGTCCTTTGTGCAATCGTGAATAATGCAACACATGCTAGCTACCTCTGTCTCTGTCAGCCACAGTATAATGCAATGTAGTTTTATCTTCTGAGCTGACAAGAGCCACAGGTATAAATATCATTAGTTAACACTGACTCCTCATGTTGCCCCTTCATCAGTAGTGTCTCTGACTTAGTTTCTTCCAGTCCTAATGCAACCAATATGCCTTCTGTTAAGCACAGGTGCAATCAACTGTAAAGCTGGAGCGACCCTCTGCTGTGTGCTCACTGCAAATCTTTAAATGGACCTGGTTTTGAACACAAGGTGATGCAGTGCATACAATATCAGTGCAATAGGCTCTCTTCTATCTGGTATGCTTGAAAGAATGGCTAATCTGTGTTGGCTGTCACAGCCTGTCCCCAGATCAGTCATAATACAGCACCCCCAGGTTTCCTGGTGTACCCAGGGTGGTGCACGAAAGCACAGAGATTTTAAGGATAAAGTTCTGCAGGGTGTTCTTGGTGACGTCTCCAGAAGCACTGGAACTACCTCACTTGGTCAGGAAGAGCATGGATTTAATGGGTTTGTGCACGTGCTGCAGAAGACCTGTGTCCGAGAGGGATTGCGTGGAAGGCTGAGCGTACATACATTACCTCCACGATGTGGGAGGTGGAAAGAAGTTTCTTTGTGCGCAGCTGGCCAGCTTGGCTCGGGTGAGGAGAGTTATTGGTCCCTGCTGACATGCTGCTTGTTAATGCTGCCAAGAGGCTTGATTGTGTTGTTGAGATATTAAGAGCCAGAGTGCCTAGAGTCCCTCCGTACCTTTGTTACACTTTACATAGAAAGGAAGAAAACACACATTTTCAGTAGTGTCCTTGTCTCTGGCATTGGGTGCTGTGCAAGGGACATCTCCAGTACAGCTGGGGTTGAATGCCAGATGATAGAGGCATCCCAAACCAGTGACAGTGGGCAACATCCATGACATCACATAGTGGCAGTGAGATAAAACACAGCATCCTGACACCAAGGGTTTCAGTCTCTCTAGGCATCACTAGCTAATGAGGGGAAAAGAGAGGCTGATGTAGCCTCAACTGTAACATTGCTGTCTGATAAGCAGGGATCCTGGTTTTCTCTGATTTAAACAAATCCCCGATTTCCAAAAAAGTAACCCCAAACACACATTTTTCCAGAATTAAAATGAAGCACCACTAGTATATATAAAAAAAAAAATATATATATATATATAGTGGTGTTTCATTTTAATCGTGGAAACACGTGGATGTGGGGTTACTTTTTTAAATCCAGAAGTTGGGGATTTTTTTAAATCAGAGAAAACCAGGATCCCTGCTGATAAGACACAGTTTATTAGCCTTTTTTTCACTATCACCTTACTTTCCTGCTTCTAGTATATACACATACTTCATATTATATATCCACATATGTAGCTAATAAAGGGTGCATGTGTGTGTGCATCCATGTGTATGTATGTGTGTATATATATACGTATGCATGTGTGCATACATATATATATATATGCGTGTGGATGTATAAGATACAAAGTATATATAATACTGTATATGTATACACACACAAATACACCATATATAATCTTTATAATATATTTAATGTATAATTAGGTATATTATACATACAAATCCACTTTTTATTGCCCCCTTCATTTGACTCCACTGTGCTAAGAAAAATACTAGTATTTATTTCAGGACACTGTAAAGCCCTTTTGCTGCAATGCCTGCCTTCTGATTCTGGGAGAATACTGTCATGTGAAAGGACCTATTCAAAATCCATCGCATTCCCGTCCTTTTAATTTATGCAGTCAGGTTTATACTGTAACTGCACATATCAGCTCTTGTCTGCTCCTAGATCCATTTGCTTGCAGAGCAGACAGAGCTGCCTAAGTGGCCACGTACATAACGTCCTTCTCACACTGGAATGATATTGTCCCTCAGTGGGTTTCATTATAATTGCTGCTGCTGCTGCTGCTGCAAACTCTGGCAGGACATCAAGCAGATTAAGAAGTTTAACAAATGTCAGAGCTGTAGACATTAAGGGCCAGTGTGTGCCAACCTGACTTGTGCTGCAGAGTAGCTCATTCCTCATATGGTCCTATTGATTTTAATGGGGCCTCTCAAAGAATAAGTGTATAAGAATCTGGCCCTAAGTGAAACAGCTATTTGGTGAGCGGTTACTCATATAAGTGTTGAACTGTGCGCTTAAAGGGCTTCTCACCACGTGGAAGGGGTTCACAGTCTGGCTCTTGGACCTACAGCCTGCCCAGGTATGAGCGCACATGCTGCATGCACTAAGACTGCAAAGGTGTTGGTGGGTAAGAAGGATGGGGCAGGGGTAATCCATCCTGACGGGTTTGGGAGGCACCTAGTCAGGGGCTACACATCTATGTCTACTTCCCTAAATGAATTGTGGCCAACATGCTGCAGTTCATCAGGAAAAGCTGCAGCACATTGGCTATCATGGACCACGATAGCTAGTGCATGGGCTGCCTTATTCGTGATGGCAAGAAGAACAAACCCAGCGCCTGCAGGAAAAACGAGATAAGGACACAGTCTATGAAAAACAGCACGTGATCAGCAGAACAGGTACCTTGGGCCTGAGTTGCACTGATCCAGTGGTTTGGGCACTAGCCTTGGACTTGGGAGACCTGGAGGTTAAGTCTCTCTGCCAAAGACTCCCTGCAGGACCTTGGCCATGCCATTTAGTTTTTCTGTGTCTTTGCTCCTCTTTTGTAAACGGGGACAGCAGCACCTCCCTACCGCACCACAGGGCTGGGAGAACAGTGGGAGATGCCGCACTATTCTGGAGATGGGAGTGTGGAGTACACAAGTGAGAGCAGATCAGTCTCAAATTTCCCTCCTGTTCCTTTCAGAGGAATTAGCAGCTTAGGATGGTTTGTCCGCAGGTCTCTTGGTCCGGCCTGGCACAGGTGGCATCTGGCCATGGCCCTCTGCAGCTGGACTCCCATTTCCTGGCAGCCCTGGTGGCAGTGGTTCCTTCTGATGACTGCTGCTGCCAGTCCCAGCCCCACGGAGATCAGCCCGGCTCCGTGTGGGCAGGGAGCCCAGGGCTAATTGCATGGGCCTGGCCCTGGCCCACCCTGCGCAGAGGATCAGGGGCCATGCAGAGCCCACTTCAGTCCCACCGCTCCTGGCTATGATGAGCAGCAGCTGTGGCCAGGCAGAAGCTGCCGCTGGGCACATGAAAAAATCAGGACCTCGTGGCAGGCATCACCACCTCCCCCTCGCCACTGCCAGGTCCTTCTCGCTGTGGCTGCCTGGAGCCTATGCCAGGGCTGCCCTGTGGCTCCTTCCCGCTGGGTGTGGGGGCCCTGGGGGGACACTGATGGAGATGGGGAGGAGAGCCCCAGTGTAGGCTCCAGACAGCAGCAAGGAGGAGACGACTGCACCTGCCACCAGGTTCTGCTTTTCCCCAGCACCCAGCAGCAGCTTCTGCCCAGGCTCCACTGCCACCGAAGCCGGGCAGCAGCTCCAGCCCCTCCTTGGGGTATGCATATTTCCAGTGCTGTCAGCTAAAGTCCCCGGCATCCCATCAGCCACTTGTTCTGATGTCCAGCTCCTTGGCTAACAACGGGGATGTATTTTCTGCCCTCCAGGCAAACCCTTTCCCTGCTCCTTTCTGACAAGCTCTGGAGCCTCTGAACACTTTTTGCATCCAGGCTCTGTTTGTCCTGGGAATCCTTCACCCACCCTTCTACCAGTGTTTACATGGTTATCTGTGTTGCTTTCTTTCTCGGCTTGCTCATACTTTCCCTTCTCTCTCCTCCAACTCTCCTACTCCCACCATGGCAAATTAATTCAAATTGCTTGTTTATCTGTAATTTTTTTTTCTTCACCACAATGTGCTTTCCAGAGGCCCAGTCACCCAGGGAAAAACAAGGTATTTTTTCCAAATTTTCTAGACATTGACTATTTCAATTCTGAGGCAAGGCCCAAGGAGTCATCCCCACTTCAGCATCTTTGTGCCTGATCCACCTTCTGTTCTGGGAAAGGGGGAGAATATCACTGCAGTGTCCCAAGACTGCGGCAGAAACTGGATTGCGACAGAAGAGCTCCCTTCTGGCCCCTGGGTCTCTTCCTGGTGCAGGGATGGGTGATCTGGCTACAGTATGGAACAACTGGATGCTGAACTAAGACCCCCGCCCATTCCCTGCCCCAACCCCTCGGTCCTCACTAGTCTGCACCAGGTTGGCTCTCTGCCCCATGAGCAGCCAATGTGTCCCCTGTGTTGGGAAAATTAACTGACTTGAACGATGCAGCTTCAGACCTGTTTTTGATGCATTATCAACTTGTCTTTCCTTAAATGTCCTGAACTCCCTTGAATTGGAGCGCGTGTATATTAAACCGTTAACTCATAATGTTTGGCAATAACCCAACCAACTGTGGCCAAATTCAGAAAAGGCCCAGAATGTAGCAAGGCTGCCAAACCAGATGTGGGACCCAGGAGCCCTCCACCAAAAACTGCAGGAGAAACTTTCAGATGCTTCCAGGATGAGCACAGGGCAGCAGAAGTCTTGAGCTTTCATTCAGCTTTTGCGGCAAAGCTGGTGATGCATCTTGTTAGCTGAAGGGGCTCACTGCACAATGCTGAGAGCTGAATGCAATCCTCAGGTTTCCATCTGAGTTGTGTTGTGAATACAAAAAACCCCAAAGGGCTGCAAAACCAAAGGAGTCAAAGGCACTTGCAAGGGCCAGCAGGGTAAGCAGTCATCACTGATCTTTTGCTCTAGATTTGTTATAGTGAAATCTATATGTGTTCCCTCTTTATGGGGTCCTGAAGGTTGGCTCTGGTTGCACGTTCCTGTATCCGTTGCACACATCCACATGCAGATGCCAACAGCTGCCACTGACTAAACCGCACAAAATGTTTGTTCTTCTTCATTTATCAAAGCAGCAAGTTCCACAGAGCTCAGCTCTTGTACCTATTCGGGATGAGCCCAATTCTGCCACGCTTACCTACCATGTGCCCTATATGCCACAAACAATCCTGTTTGAGATGCGGAAATGCAGCAGAGTCTGGCACTAAACTGCTATACAAATAATTTTTCTCCCTTCAGCAGAACTGTGATACAGCTGATGTCCACCTCTTCATACCCTACAGCCACAGATGAACTGGTATTGTGAATAAACCCTGGATTAATCTATAACAAAGGTGAATTCTGTAAAATCCCAGGCTGTACCAGGAATTGCCCACATCTGTTATTTCCACTTGAAACTGTGCATTGTGGTCTGTCCTGGAGTTTTGCATCTCCCCTGAAACTAGCCTGGGACGCTGCCTCGTCATGTGCAGTTCTCAAAGGCAAATCAGGGCCATGCATTTTTGGGAGGGTATTAATTAACCCTTGATGAGTGATTGCTCATAGCACCTGCAAACTTTAACATTGTGTAACGTTCCTTAAAATTAACACGTGCAAAGTGTAAAGTGCAACTACACCTGGTGCACCCCATTAGGGAGAAACCACACTGTGTTTTCAGAACTGTGTTAAGGTCCCCAATCATTAAAACACATATTTTTTTAAATGCACAATATTTGAAAATCGTTTTCTCCAATTATTTGTCTGTTTTGATCTTACTCATTAAGGGGGGCGGTATGGTGTCTACAGCAAGCCTCATCAAAGAGCAGAGGTGTACACATTGGCAGCTGCACACCCAAGGCAGCACCATCTGTTGTGATGCTGATCGCAGCAGCACAATCAGCTGCCGATGAAGTTGTAGCTATTTTTGTGCTGCTCCATAAAGACAGCACTCAAGGAAACTGCCCTGTTCACCCCCCTTGGTTACACTACTGTCCAGGAGGGCTTCAAAATGCATTCAGACAGGCAAGGAATTAGATCATCAGGCAATGTAAAACAACATTTGAACTCAGTAGAGCTTCATCCATTTAAAGCAGCTAAGGATCCAGTCCTGAGATCTAGGTAGAATAAAACTGCCCATTGACTTCTGGATATATTCTTATGTAGCATCATCAAAATTAATTTGTCAGAAACTGCCATGCATTACCCATGTTGAATAATACTGTACTCGTAAAAATGAACACATCTACCCCAATGGGACATATGCCGTTAAGCTATTATTTCCTATGACAAAAGTCGGTAGGATTGATTTCTGCACAGGTGCTATATATATTGTATATAAATGTATTATACATG
The DNA here is from genome assembly GCF_001723915.1 of Gavialis gangeticus. Classification (NCBI taxonomy): domain Eukaryota; kingdom Metazoa; phylum Chordata; order Crocodylia; family Gavialidae; genus Gavialis; species Gavialis gangeticus. The sequence goes on along the minus strand of NW_017728991.1, from coordinate 8,917,174 downwards.
AACGCACAGATAAATCCATTTTCTTAACTATGAGAAGCTACCTTCCTATAGATATGCTATAATGAGAGGACAGATATAATATAATGAAAGGCTTTACAAAAGAAAATCAAGATTGCTACAAAACTTCTTAAGGTTCTTGAATAGATATAATTCCTTTAGGCATGGGAATTTGGGGATTTTGAAATCTTTCTATCCGTTCTAACCTTGAAATGTTATCTGCCTTGTCTGCCGCCCAGAGCTTCTTTGATCTGTTGGGTTTCCTCATTTCTTTGGGAACTAATTGCTGTCTCTTTCTCCCATAGCATTGTTTGATTTTTAATATCCCTAGACCAGTCAGACAAGGAGCGGTTAGTGCCCAGCAGATCTGGTACTCATCTGTGTTATATACACATCCAAAAACTGCTTCATACCTGTCCCAGAAGCTGTATTTTGATGCATCCATTTCTTTATTGTTGTGGGCAGGAAGAAGCATAGGCAGTGCTATGGATGGCAGGAGCAAAGTTCAACCTACATAAAAACACGGTCTTCTCTTTTGGGACAATTCTGTTTCTTGAAACTGTCATGATCAGCCTTTTGGTTTGAAGCACCATACAAAAAAAAAGACAGAGAGAAAACTCTGCTAGCCAAATCTACAATCACAAACCGAGTAGACTGGGTTTTCTTTGCCCTGCTAGTTGTAGTTACATGCATCTAATTGCGGGCTATCTATTTTAGAGCGTGGAAAAGGAAATACCTACCTGACTAAAACTTGTACCATATTTAGACCCCATCTGCATAGAGAGATTACTCAACTCCCAGCTGTTCCTGGATTACCAGTGAATAGTTAAAAGGGTGCCTGTGAGAAAGGGATGAGGCCATTTCATGGATGATAGATCTTTTCATAGTTCTTAAAAAGATCAGTCAGGAATGTGGCCCCAGCATCTCTATAAACATATGAAGGTAGAGGGTATTTCACTCTAGATATACCTAATTCACTGCTCTCCCTCTAAAGCATCCACTGTTACCACTGTCAGAGGCAGGATGCTCGGCTGGATGTAACAGTAGCCTGGTCCAGTACAGCGTTTCTCAAGTGGTCTGCAGATGACCATTTGAGAATTTCCACTTGGGGAATGGAAGCTGACTTCCTGCTCTTTGGGCGGTGGGCTGGACTCGATGATCTTCCGAGGTCCCTTCCAGCCCTAACGTCTATGAAATCTATGAAACAAGAGGACAAGCTCAGTGGAAACACAGGGTCTTCGCACTTCTCAGGAGCAAGGCTATCATCTACTTTGCACCAGTCAGAAGGCAAGAAAGTTCTGCCTTCCTACTACAGAACAGCCAAGGATGCAAGGCGGAAGCACAGCTCCATTTAGTCATCCAGACACAGCCAAAGGATGGCTGGAAATAGGTGCCCAAGAACATGGGGACAGCAGGGAATGAAAATAAGGGCTAGCAATTTTTGCCATCTCACTTATCTCCTCCAAACGTGATATTTAGTCAGCCTCATCTCCTGAAAGTTTCACATCCGTCCGATGGACTTTTCCTGGGGTCACACCAGTACCATCAGCCAGCCTCAGGCTCACTTGGAAGTTTCACCAACTCAAGGTGACATTTAGACAAGCCTGCTTGGCGGCTCAGATCCATGCAGCGACATGAGCCGGGCTGGGTTCCTGTGGTGTGCGGGCCTGGCGTGATTATGTTGCACTGTTCTGAGGAGCACTTATAGGTTATTTGGAAAAAGCGTTTAAGAAAACTAATGTTTTTGTTAGTTCCCTATTTTCAGCCTGTTACAAACCTAGGCACAGAGACATAATTAGACACCTGCTTCCTTTGCTACATGCACACATGCTTGTGGTGGGGGTGATGAGATCTGGGAGCTGAGTTGTGTGATGCAAGCTTGCTATAAAAAAGCATTCATTAAGGTTTTCTTAACCCATCTGTAAAACGTCTAGGCCTCCCACTGTCTAGGCTCCTATGGCCAGGTCCTTGGTTCAGAGACAGCATTTTTGAACTGAGCCACCTTCACAAGTTTTGAGACTAGCTTGAATCATTCGTGCTAGCTGTGATAAAGGGCCATCGTAGAGATACAGCAGGTCGTAGGCTGGATGGAGATATGCAGACGGAGCTCTCTGGGTTGGGCGCAGAAGCTGCTATCCTTCACCCCGTTAGTAAATAAAAGCATTTTGCCAACATTTGAGATCCCCGTTTTCTCGAGAATGCAGAACAGTCCTGCAAGCCCTCACCTGAGGATCCCAAAAGAAAGCTGTGAATGGGTTGACGTGTAACCTCTTTGCAGAGGTGAAAAAGGATTCCTCTCCATTTCGGCATTTACCAATTGGCCTAGTGCATTGGGGGATAAGGGTGCTACTTTCTTTGAGGTTTCAAATATCATCTGTTCTCCAGTAACTGAGACCAGAATGAATGGATTGATGGCCTGACTGTATCAGCTCAGCTGTATAACTCCAGCATCAATGAGAAGATTTTTTTTCCCCCAAGCAGAAGTTATTTTCCCTTGAATAAGATGATGCTGATGTGCTGTTTCTTTATTCTTGCATTTGCCCCAGTGAAGCAAACACTCAGGCCCACAAGTTTCACAACATGCATTTTATAGGAGAAAAAAAAATGAAATGAAATGAAAACTTCTCCTCCAGATGCAGCCCTCCTAAAATTAGGCTGGGGTTTACTAGACGCATCGACTTCACGCTGAGTTACTTTCTGTGTTAAAAAAATATTATTGTTTACCTAACTGTTCTTCGGTGAGAAATGGGTGTCTGTTTCTTTAAACGGAGAGAGCTGAAGGCAGACAGAGCGGCTCCCGTCTTGTTTGCAGCCTAAGCGGCGGGGGGAGAGAAGAGTGCATCCTGTTGTTGAGTAGAAAGAGACAGACAGACAGGAGGAAAGGGTCAGCTTCAGTCTCAGAGATGGAGGGGAGCAAGGCTTGGTTTCCCTGATGGAGAGTTGCAAAAAGTATTGCCCCCCCCAGCTCATTTTTAAGCCGAAACCCTGAGTTTTTCCAGTGCAGCCCAAGATAAAACAGGTTTATTTGTGACAAGAGAGCTTTCTTCAGCCCAGCTCTGCAGGGAGCTGTATTTCTGTATAATGGAAGGGTCACGGCAGACCCAGGCATTTGCAAAGATTTTATCCAGAGAATGGTATTATGACTTCCAGAATTTAAGTCTCAGCTTATTTAAGCTCTTGGAGGATTAAAAAGACGACAAAGAACAGTCCCTCTGCATGTCAGATCGGTGCATGGGGGTTTGGGGTTTGGATGGGACACGGTTCAAGACAGTCCTAGGGCCCAGAGGTAGTGGAAAGCTGGGGATTGCTATTTGAAAAAGATTGTCATCATCCCTCCCTGGGGCACACGTGTACCTCCAGTCTCTCGCTTCCAATTAGCATCGTGGCTACAACACTAGTCTACCTCCACTATGAAAAGCCAAAATTGTAAAGCCCAGCACAACCTGCTGAGATTCAGTTTCCACCCCAAAGCCATAAATGAGCCATTGAGTTCACATGAAACTTGGCCTAAACTTTGTTCCTTTCCTGGCCTTATCCTGCTCACTCAAAATCCAACCCAGGTCTCCCTGCTAATTGACTCCCTGAGGTTGTCACTACCACGGACTCCCTGCAGCTTCACTCCCTGTGCTGCAAAAGGCCAAAGAGCCTGGTCCTAGTTCTGGAGTTAGCAAGGAAGCACAGACGCTTCAGTCCAGCTTGAGGTTTGTCCCCAACTCCCGTTGAAATGTGCATGTGTATTACCCTTTCTTCCAGAATGGCAGGGGCCTTTATTCCTCACAGCATGCAGCTCTTCATACCCATCGATTGCATGTATGCAGACTGTGCTGCTCCTGGGATCCAGGCAGCTGGAACCTTGATTTGCACATACAGGTGTTGTGTCTAAATCTGAATTATTTCTGAGTGTTTAATATTGGGCCAGCAAGGATCAAGACTTGGTTTAGATCCTTTTGAAACAGAAGCAACAGGTATATCCATGTGTAGGGCTTCAAATGCAGTCACCTTTGAATGTCAACTCTTTCTGCCAATCTGAGCAAAATTAAGATGTCTTAATGCTATTAACATAATCATAGCATTAAATCCACCAGTGCATCTTTCCAATCGAAAAGTTCTTCCCTCAGCATTAAGGTTGTGCATTTATCATGACGGTGTCCCTAAGATTTGGAAATTAAAGTCTGGAGATCAGAGTAGTCATTAGGGTCGTAGTCACGGGCCCTCGTTAGGACTGGCATTGACAATCGAGGCTGTGAATGTCAAAGGGACTTCACGAGCACAGTGCAACCAAAGACACTGAACCCATGTGATGAAAAGGACTCCCAGACACCGTGCCTGCAAGAAACATATTCAGGACCTAGAAGCGAACAGCCCCACCTGCCAGGATTGCAATTAACCATTGAAAGACCGCAGGAATGATATGGCAACAATGCATTTGTCAAGTCCAGCACCATGATCAAGCCAACGGCTTCTGCCAGAGTCCTGTAGCTGATTTAGGTGGAGTCAGTCATGGCACTCTACAAAGTGCCAGGCAAAAGTTTCTTTTTTGCTGATCCCCACAACAGGACCCCATGACAAGCCAGGGGTGATTGGTGGTGACTTCAGTTGTCACAGCGCACAAGCTACAATACGGAAACTCAGCAACTATTCAAGGAAAGCAGAGCATTATTCAAGGAAAGCAGAGCCACAGCAAACCAACTGGGTCACTGGTTGAGCTTAAATGGGCATGCGCTGAATAGATAACCAAACTTAACAGAATAGTTAAATGGGCATGTGCCGAATAGATAACCAAACTTTACCGGTACCCTCACAATCCCGGGTACCCTGACCTGTTCACAGAAGCTTTTGTATGACTCTTATTATCTCCCTGAAGAACAGGAAAGCCACAGGCCTAGACCATCTCTGGATAAAACAAATTAGACTTTCTGGCCCTAAAACCCACAGCTGGCTTCTTCATCTTGACAACTTTGTTCAGCTCTTTGCAAAATGCCAAAACTGACAGCTGGCCTGAATAGCGTTAGGCCTTGATCCAGGGATATTGCCATCACAAGTCAAGAGCCTTCAACCTATCTGCTTTTTGTGCCGTACATACAAGCTGTTCAAAAGGCTCATACCAAACTGTATCCCGCTATAAACTGAGAAGAGGCAGGTCCCAAAGCATTCACGCACAAGCCAGGTGACCCAATTTTAGGCAACATATTGAAGATTGAGCACAGGAACTGGATTTGTAGTTCTATCAGGCATATGTGATCCCATCAATCAGGAGCAGCTACTTGCAAGCCAGTCCTTCCCCCAGGCAGCATGTTGGCCCTGCCACTGGTTAACAATATACCCGTGACTAGGCAACTGACCTGGGTACCAGGAGTGTCATGTATGCCAACAACTTTGGTGCAACATCTCAAGGGAAGGACTGTCACCTCCTACATGTAATTTAGCTATCTCTGTCCAAAAGGGGTAATGGCTGAGTTCCATATACGACTGTGGAAATCGTGAATTTGTATGACACCAACCCGCAGACTCCTTAGAGCAGAGGCTCTTGCTGTGTTTGTATGGCACCCAGCACTGTGAGGCCTCAGTCCTTCTCCAGGACGTGGCACTCGCATAATACAACAATCCATGCAGATAGGAAGGTGAACAAAGGGTGAATAAGCTATTACCTAGCAGACACCTGTGGCTTTCCTGCTCTCTTTTTGTTTCTCACTGTAGCTTTGTTGCTGGAGTTTCATGCGTTTTATTTTCTTTTTTATTCCAGTCTGATTTGGGAAGTTGTGATCTAATAAACTGTATTTTTTCACTGTCTTTCAATTGAGTGTTTCACTTTCCTGCATGTTCATTTTACTGCATGGAGGAGGCGAGTGCAATTATATTCTCATTCCATGTAGCCTACCCTTTCCATGAGGATGTACATCCTGCTTCTGGAAATCTGAATCTGCAGGTAATGATCTCTTTAGACCAGGGGCTTTCAACCTGTGGTTTGCAGACCCCTATGTCTAAGGGGTCCGCAGAAGATGACCCGGATCAATCAAAAGTACAGGGTCTTCATAAAGTCCTTGTGCACTTTTAAACATGAATAACTTAGGTTGTGCACAAGGACTTCATGAAGACCGTCTGCGAATACCCATATTTACGATTCAAAGGGGTCAGCACCTCCGTTTCAAATTTCCAAAGGGGTCCACAAATGAAAAAAGACTAAAAAGCATTTCTTTATACACACTCTTCTGCTATCAGGGTTCTGTATTTCATCAGCAAAGCTATTTGTACAGATAGAGCAGCTTTAAAAGCAGAGGAGTAGATTAAGTGAATGTCTTTCAACACCCATCACCCTTGCGCGGTCGGCACCCCCCGCCCCACCCCAGGCTGGCACCCTAGGTCCATGGCCTCCTCCCACTCCCCCCAGCCAGCCATGAGTCTCAGACAATGAAAGAAGAAAAGGCCTTTGACATTGGATAGAAGATGTTTCACTGTCTGAGGATAAATAACCCAGCAGTCATTTCAGTAGCTATGTCACATGTGGCTGGAAGCATTTCCTCTTTAATTTCCTCCCTGTTTTTCTTCTTAATGCATCCTTTGCAATGGTAGACCAACATTTTCCTTCTACGTCCCATTCCAAGTGATGCCAGGAGGGGGACAGGGAGTGGTTTGCTTGCCCTTTTCTCTGAAGAAAGACCTGGGTAGACTCCCAGATCCAGACTGAAATGTCTGAGGTGACCTATCTCCGTAAGATCCTAAACAAAAAATCACAGGTTGAAATTTCCAGTTCCAGCTCCAGGCTTGAATCCAACAGCTGGAAAAGATATTAGAAATCACAACCCCAAATATTTCCTGGGTCTTTCAAGTGTTCGGATTTGTGCTGCATCCTAAGCCAAAGACAAAGGCAGGCAGACAGGTTAACAAAGCAGTTTTCTCTTTGCAGAGACGCTCTACATCACGTTAGTCCTCTCATACTTTTTTAATGTAAAAAGAAGCACATCTTCTTTCCGATAAAGATGAAGAGCATTTTTAACAAAAGTTGCATTTCTAATGAAAGTCCAACTCTGCAGTACACGAAACAGTACACGAAGCCTCTCTCTGCTGATTATACAAGCTTTGAAAATCTCCCAGGCATTGAAAGAGGCCGGATGTCACTGCCCTCTGGTAGATTAGCTGTCTGAACAGAGGGACAAGAGTTACCAGGTGGTCTCCTCTCCCCACCCAGACCACTCCAGGTAAGTATGTGTAAAAGCAAGGAACACAGCTAGTTGCAGGGTTCCTGATGCTGCCTGATGTATCAGTTTTCCTCATTAAAACAAATCTCTGATGTAGCTAAACAAATGATCATCCATGAAGAAGACGGATCTGAAGTCTAAGACCGGGATGTAAAATAAAAGAGAACAAAGACCTCAATTCAGTGGTCACCGCTGTTCTGACTGAAGAAGAGCTAAAGGACTTGGCCTCCCCGTGATTTAAACATACCTCTCTTGCCCCCTTGTCACCAGCTAGACCAGCGGTGGGCAAAAAGCAGCCCGCGGGCCAGATGCAGCCCGCAAGTCCAGTCTGTCAGGCCTGCGGTGCCCCTAAAAAATTTAGAAAATTAATATTAATCTGCCTGTCTGCCTGTCATATGGCCCTCGATGGCTTGCAAAAACTCAGTAAGCGGCCTTCCACCCCAAATAATTGCCCGCCCCGATCTAGGCATTGTGTGCACTTATTGCTCCAGTAACATTTTGTGTGTGTCCATGAAATATCGAGCAGATAAGTGGGAACTACAGCTAAAGAAGGCTGAGACCAAGCCCCTTTGTAACTTGGCTTTGTCTCTGTGTTATATATTCATAGCACTTGTTAAACATCACTCAAACATTCCCCCAAGGGGCAGCAGACCCCATTATTTTACTTCAGCAAGAAAATTAAAAGCACTCGCAAATGCTGTTCCAGGTTCTGTCTGTATCTGACGCATGTCATCACTTGGAAACTTGTGTTTGGTTTGGGAGGTCTTGTCTTAAAAACGCTATAGCAGAAATGGAAGGAATTCAGGGAAAGCCATGAAAACCATGCCTGGAAAAATCTTCCATAGGAAGAAGGCCTAAGAAGACTGGGACTGTTAAGGTTAGAGTGGAGAGAGAGAAAAGGGAATTGGTACAGGTCTGAAGAATAATGAATAGCATAGAGATCATGAACCCACTGCTCCTATCTATACATTATTTTAATAAAGGCATGATTGACTTGTGGAACATATTGTCACATGATATCATGGCAACCAAGAGCTTGCCTGGCTTCAAAAAAAGATTGGAGTCTTATATGAGTAAGTAGAACTGATTCAGTTTTATCAATTAAATAAGATAATTTAGTTGTTTGTTACTAAGCGATAGGGACACTCCTGCTACCATCAGAGACAGGATATCGTTCCCAACTCTCCTTGCAAAGGGACTCTCTTTATCGTAAAGGTATGTTCTTGCTTACACCCAGGTTGCACTACTGTCTGTTTAGGGCCCAATCCTTGAGATGATGAGCATCCTCCTCAGCCCACTATACCATCATTTACCTTGCAGTATCAGGCCTCTAACTGTTGTCAAAGGGCTGGAAACAAAAGAGCAAGAGCCTGCACCTTCTCCGGTGGGGGTCCACAGCTCTCTGTGCTGCGTGCCCATGCAGAAGGGTAGGGGGCTGTAGCCGATCTGCAAACTACCCTCTGCAGCCAACCCATATCAGCACAACATGTTCAACGTGGGCAGCAGGTGTTGCTGGGCTGCCCCAGCCCATGAGGTACACACAGTATATAAAAAATGTATAGTTACAGAGAGGCTGGTAGCTGCAATATTTTCTGAGTTCAAAAAAAATGCTTAAGGGGTTTCAGCTTTTAACTTTACTATTTGTAGCTGTTCACCTTGCAGAAGCTCAATGCCTCCAAATGGCACCTAAGAACTGTTCGCAAGCCTGAAACCATTTTAATATTTTAAATGTTTTTTTTCTCCAGCCCCGTGATGGCTACGTAACATAGTATGAAAGACATTTTTCTCAGAGTCTTTGGGCAGTGCCAATGGATCAGATGTTAAATAGGGAAGGGAAAAAAGAAAAATTTTGTTCCCTGCCATGGAACATCTCTGAAGTATCAAATATTAACCCCCAAATCCCCTCCAGAGCTATAGATCTGATGTTAGCAAAACCTCCTGTATCACTGAAAGGCAGTAGAACAGTCAGGATTTAAAAATGAATGACTTCAGAGAGAAAGCTCCATATGTTAAAAAAAAAAAAAGCTCCATTTCTTCTGCTGGACTGCTCCAAATGAGCTGGACTGCTCAGATGCCCTCCAAATTAAAATATAGACCTGACTTATGTGACTGGGAATATTTACAGAAGAGTCCTACTGGCTTGCTTGCTTGATTTCCTTTTACTTTGATAGGGAATTTGTTGGATATAAGACAAGATCTTTGCTTATCCAAATTATAAGATAAAAGCCAATTCCGATTGGCTGAGCTGAATGTTGGAAAGCTCTGGCCCAGGATACACACCATCCCATTGGGGGCTGGTGGGGGGTCCCATGCCCTTTCCCAGAAATGACATCAGGTTTCAGAGTAGAACTGAATGGGGCAGCTCTTATATCTATTGGCTCAGGCTGTGTGCAGACTCAGGCAGGCAATTATACTAATTCACTTTTCCAAGCTTTTCCTTCATTTCTAGAGCGCTAGAAATACATTTTCCTTTAAATAAGAGCTAAGATACTGATCATCCTGAGACTCCCAAGAGCTGCAGCCCTCTGCCTGAGCCAGTAGCACCTCTGCTTTAAGCCAGCCCAAGCAATAGTTTTAATACCCCTCTGCAGCCAGCTGGCTGCTTCTATAGCAACAAGGAAATGAGGCTCCTTGATTAGTTCTGGTTATTTTGAAAACAATAACATGTTTGAAGACATCTCCTGTTTTAATCTGGCAGCAGACAGAGATCACAGCTCTATTAGACACTGTGAGTGCATCTACATGTGCAATTCATGTGGCTGAATATACTCCAACTAATCCCAACATCACCATCTACATGTGCATTTAAGCACCCTAATTTACTGCACTGCTGGATAGCATTTGTATCTGATGGGACTATCTGGCAGTGCAGTAAATTAGTCTACTGGGCCTTAATTGCTGCAAACGTGTAAAAAGCGATGTTTTACTGCACAGCAAATTAGTCTGCCATGCAGTAAAGTGTCTTGTGTAGATGTGTCCTGTATGTATATAAAGTAACAGAGTCCCTATCCCACAAATAATTAAGCCCTCCGGTAACTTTGCTCCTGTTACATTCAGGAGTGCAATTGCTCATGACATCCCGGAGGATTCTTTTTCTAAACTCGAGATCAACCTTGAAGTGCCTAGGTATTTTTGAATTGAGGACGTTTCCTCATTGTGTTGTTTGAAGAGCTGCCTTTGCTGTGACCTGATACTTTTTGATCCAGGCTACAGAAAATGGCATAATATAGCATAACACAGCCCAGGAAACAGCATGACAGATACCAAATAGTATCGAGTAGAACAGTATTGACTAGCAGAGCATGGCAGAGCACAATGTCACTGTGAACAATTCAAAGCCAAGTTGTTGGCCATGTCAGCGCACATATGAACAAAGCCATGTGTCTCCTGATACCAGTAGTGTGCTTTCTTTGCAGAAGGCTGTCCTTATTTAACCCTAGCTACCTGTCCGGGCGCTTCCAGGAACTTTGTGCTTGGTGAACATAACATTTAAAAAGACTTTTTTTTACGTCAGCGCAGTTTCATTTTTAGAAGAGTGAGACACCGAACACATCTTACTCTGAGTAGGGTTCTTTGATCGGTTGTGATGCTGCATGAATGGTAAATATATCCTCAGACTCAGAGTAAATATTCAATGGCATGTAACTCGGGTATAAAGGAGTAAATTTTACACAAGTTGGCCACAGACGCCTTGTCATTTCCCAGTAAATTAAAGGGTCTTCCATTGGACCTATAAATTTATCATAGTAGTATTCTTCCATGACTACAGAAACAGACGGACCCTGTTTTGATAGAGTGCTCCATTCCCTGCAGATAACAACAACTCCATGCTGTTCGTGTACATGCCATGGCGCCCATAAATTGAGAACTAAACCTATTTTGTTGCTGCTGCTGCTGCTGCTGCTCGTGATTGTCTTTCTGTTTTACTAACTGGCAATATTTTTTTCCCCCAGAACCTTGATCAGATTCTTTGCCAGAAAAATGTCTTTGTATGTGTTCACCTCATTAATCACAGGCTTGGAAGCCATCCCCTGATGCAGTCAGACCAGCATCTTCTTCCTCCCACTAAGAAGTAACCATGGTAGGTGCTCAGCATTGTAGCATGTGCCTTACTCCTGTTACAAGCTGCTTCTTTGTTCAGACATCTACTCTGTTACACTGATGTAAATCTGGTTGGATCCTCTGGTGTAGCACCGGTGTAACTGAGACCTAAATTTGGCCTTCAGTCTTATGTGACATCAGCATCATTTTGCAGAGTCTTATTCAGCCTTGTTATACTGTTCTCTTTCTTTTAGCACTGCCATGGGCAAACCTTGTTTCTGCCTGGCAAGGGACTCCTGGCAGCAGAAGCAGTGCAGGGCAGGATTTGGGGTAAGTTCTGGAGAGGTACAGAAACAGCCTGAGTATTGCAGAGCATAGCTCCAGTGTGTATGGGCAAGAGACAGGTAGGATGTGAAACAGAGCAGAGCTACAGGATCTTTTGCTGTAAAGAACCCCCCTTCTTATGGTGGGGCCAGATTATATGCCGGGAAGTCTATGCCACCTGCTTCGTAGCATGGGTCAGTGTTGCTATTGCTCCAGCCCAGGAGTGACAATTCTTTCATATGCCATGGGGTCTTCCCTGTTCCCTACCTGGCTTTTTGCAAGGAGGTTGAATGGAGTTTGAAATCTTTGTCAACATTGCACATATAGGACTCTCCCCATCCCTGAACATAAAACATCACCAAGGCAGATCTATGAATGTGAATCAACCGTGGAAGTCCACTGCAGCTACCATATTCACACAGCCACCGCAAGTCAGGCTGTGATAGAGCTCGGTCACAAATTTCTTGTCTTTAGCAGATCAGTCAAAGTGCGTTGAGTAACCACAAATCTCATATATTGATGAAGCCTTTATATTTTAATGTCTCACTTCCTTTAAGGGAACTCACCAAGCTTAAGCTCGGAGCAGGGGATCTGCATGTATATGGGTAACCAGGAGGTGGCATTGCAAAGCTGATGGCATAATGGTGAAAAGCATTTTAACGTGTGCATGCACATCTCTGGGCCAGGAACTCAGCTGGTGCTAGGAAGTCAGTTCACCCCAGCTGGGAATCTGACCCTGAAGAGTAAATGTCACCCTGGCTTCACTGCATAATGGCAGCACTTTTGTGAGTGAGTTTTCCTATCTGCATTGGTGCTGTTTGACCCTTGGGAACAGTCTTGAGAACAATTCAGTCCAATCCCTGAGAGCCAAAGGAGATGATAGGTTATAACACCTGTGGGAGTGGGTTCGTTTATGTGATGTTCTATTCCAATGACTCCAACAGGGTGATTTCATTTACACCCTAGTTTTTACTTGTATTGTTGTTCCCTAATAATAATTATACTGATACCATGTAACTTGATAACTGATTGCCCTGTGTTCACCCAATCAAGTAGTGACAACCCCAGGGTAATACACTGGTCATGGTGCATCACCCCTCCCTCCCACTGCCTTGTGCCTGATGCATGGAAGATGCACCCTGTAGCATAGAGCCTGGCTCTTTCAGCTGGGGAGTCTCTTGGTTTGTCCCTGCCTAGCTCTCAACCAGGAACTGAACACAATCTTCTGATCCAAGTAGAGAGCTTATTTGCACTAACCTATTGGTCTTATGAAACAGTGTGAATAACTTTAATAACCGACGTAGGCCCAGAGCTCAGAAGCATTTAAGCATGTGAAGAGCTCTGCTCACCTGATGTAACTTTACTGTACTGTGAACTTCTGAAGGACTCACGTGTATGTGCCCAAGATTGTCTATGACATGACACGATGTACTTCCAGGCTTTGAGAGGGACACATGGGGGATGTTATGTTGTAAAGGTAGAGAAGGAGATAGGCTCAGAGGAAACCTTTGTTCTGGCCATTCTCAGACTTGGAAAAGTTTGAACCTGAACTCTGCAGCTAGACTCTGTTTGACACTGGGCTGAGTAAAAGCCCCAGAGCGATGGTCTTGGCTAGCTCTTGCTCCTGCCCATACTTGGCTTGGAAATGAGTCAGCACTAGGGACAGACAAACCCTAAAAAAAATTCCCCATCTCAAAGTTCAGCAGTGCTTCCTTCCTTCCTACTTGTTTCCCCTTTTTGTTGCACATCTTCACCCACAGGACTGAAATGCCTCAGAAGTGACAGATCCTTTGGCATTTTGTATCACAAATCAGAAAATTCTCAAAGTTCACTGTTCTCTACTTCTCTTTGTTGACTTCCCAAAGTCAATACTGATCCCTTTGGGCAACATGATTTTTATGCAAGTTCTTGGCTACATTTCCACCTGAACAATTCCATCCAGCTGACCCAAATTCCTCTTGCCTTTTATGTTCATTAAACAGAACAGGTCATTGGTACTGGTGATTCAAAGCACTCACTACTGCAGGAGCATCTAACCATCACAGCACGCACAAAAAACCAGAACTGCAGATTCTTCACAACTGGTTTCTGTGCACACTGCCTTAAATTTTTGCTTTCACTACATTCAGACTTCTTTTGTTGCCCTTGTGCAAATACTGCTGAAAGTCAACATAATCTAGTGGAAAAGGCACATAGCTAAGAGCCAGGAACACCTAGGTTCAAGTTATATACCTTTTCCACTAAGTCTTTCTTACCTTGGGCAAGTCATTTAGGCTTGGGTTTGCTGAGGACGTTGGTGCTTCTGAAAATTCCAGCCTTCGTTTCCCTTTTTCTCTAGTTCCTCCATGTGCAAAATGGGGTGAATCATTTTGCTTGCCTATTACAGGGTGTTCTGGCTTGGATTGGAGGCTGTGTGGAGGCACAGACAGTTTTTGCAGTATTTGGATGTACAGCACCTGGCCCGGCAGGGCCTTGCTCCCTGAGTGGAGGCTCCAAACAGCATCACAGTTCAATCCTAACAACAGCAACAGCAGTAACACAGGTTGAAATCTCAAAGCTGGACCTATGTCCTGCATACTAGTATTCTGCTGTTTGTAGTGTAGAATGAACTGCTCAGGGTGATGCACGTGACTTCGCTCTTGGGGTGGGAGGATTTTTACTGCAGCACAAAATGACACATCTGGACTCTGTAGCCAAGTGAAAAAGTAACAGTAAGTAATTATGAGCTGCTACAATTCCTAGGCAGAAAACAGAAAAGGAGCCATTCAAACATTCCTTTCTATGGCATAACCAGTGGCACCAAGATAACCAGACAGACACCCACAAATAAGACCATATGCACAGGCATCTTGAATCCAAAATGGGAAAATGTGTAACCACACTCTTTAGGGTATTTTTTTAAAAGGGAACTTTTTTACTTCAGTCGTCTGAACTCATCTTTTTAGGAAAAGGGGACACTTGAATTGGGGAAAAAATGCATCAGGCCAGAGTCAAATATGCTTTCAGGGATGTGTGCAGAAACAGTGACATCTAGAGGCCAGCTCCCCAACTCACCGGTGTGACAGCCCCGCTCTCAAAACCTCCTTCCAGCTTCAAGTCAGAAAGGGATCAGGCACAGCTGGCTATGCAACAAGTGCCAGAGCCATAAAACCACATGACGAGCGAGTTTTTCACATAAATGAAAACTTTTCCCGAGTCCCCCAATAAAATCTTCTGCAGTTCAGCTGAGTTATCTGCGGTGCTGATAGAGCGCTTGGTATTCCCTCTGGAGCACTTGTTTGCATTGTCTGGGCATGAAATGGGTACATCCGGCATGCAAATTCAAAGCAGCTGGGATCTTATTCCAGGTATGAAGCACATGGCACACCTTTATTGGCCTCTTATAAGTGTAGCTTTTTGCCACCTTCTGTGATGCTGGCAGCCAGCAATCCACAGCTGTGCCTCACACCCGGCCCCTTCCTGGCCTGGCCCTTGTATGCACTAGTGCTGACACTTCTGAAGGCTGCTGAGGTTTGGCTAAGTTCAGCTTCCTAGGCCTGAGCCTCAGCTGGTGTCAAGTCACCTGCTGGAGCTCTGTTGACTGCATGGGCACTCACTGAGGAGCTGGCGCCTTGCCTCTGCAGAAGGAGGCTGGAGATCTTGAAAGGGTCAATTTAGAGTCCTTGCCTGAGTTCATTGAAAAAGTAGTTGCAACTTCAGAGTTTCAAGGGCGCTCACGCTGGGATGAGTTTAAGCTTGGGTGTATGTCTCGGTTGGTTCTTTCCTTTCTGTTTCTCCCCCCACCTGGACGGAAGGAACGAGAGCAGACACATCAGCCTGAGTCACCTGTGTAAAGTAAAGGAAGCAAAGCAACCCCCATTGCAGGACTTTCCCACTTAGGAAAGGACGAAAGAAGGAAGCAGCATTGCCCAGTGCAAAGCATGACCTAGAAGTGAAGTCAGTTTAACCCTGACAAGGGAGGGCTATCCATGCAAGGGGCCTGCATGGGAGGCTGTGTCCTTCTCCTGTGAGACCCCTTGATGCTGCCAAAATGCCATAAATGAGCTTTGGCATGATAAAGAATCAGGCTCTGAACGCTCAGGAACAGTCAAGAGAAGCTAATCATGCAGGTGTCTATATCTTCTTGTGGGCCTCGTCTAGTCCATTACAGCAAAACCTTTGGCTATGTTCATTCCTATTTTTCTTTATATATCGGTTATCTTTGTTCCGAAGATTTATCCTTGCATCTTCATTGCAGCTCATACGCTTCCAGTGTACTGTACACCTGCACCCTGCCTTTATTTCACGCATCATAGGTTTTACTCTTCAAGTGTAAGTTTTCTGATGCCCAAGTGCACAAATGGGTAAGCTTCAGATACGATTCCTGAAAGTATTTGTGCAAAAAGCCCAGACATCTGTATGTTCACAGAAAGTATTTTGGAACCAGCCATTGACTTAGAGCCCAATTCCAGAAGATGCCTCACTTCCCTGTGACTTCAGTGTAAGCTGCAATACCAAGGAAGTGCTCAGTACCTCACAGGGTCAGGTCCAAAGGCTGCTAAAAGTATGTTGTTAGTTGCCTAGATCTGCACTATATGTAAGGAAGTGCAACTCCATCAACTTCAAGGAAGTCACTCGGTCACATTTCCACATGACATGCAGATTTGATGGGGATGAGTAGGAATTTTGCCCCTCGCTTTGACAGACCCAGGATTTCACCGAACGACTCGGTTAACTTCAAGAAAGATAGACAAACCAACAATAACGAAGGATCTGTTGTAATATCTGCATGACATTGCATACCATGAATGATTGCTGCTTCTCTTGTTCTTCAGGGGTTTCACCTCTGACTCCTGATATCATTGGAAAACAACCCCGCAGTGTATTACGATTTACATGCTTTTCTGAGTCACAAGTAGATCTGTCTTTGTGAGAAGAGATTAGACTAGAAGGCCAATTAGTTTATGCCATTGGTAAATGCTCTGTTCCATCTTAGTCTTAGTCACCTTGCGTATCTCAGTGGCATGGGTTTTATTTTGTCACCAGTCATCAAGGTTCTCATGTGAATGCAATGATGGGCTCAAGAGTTATCTTGGCGTGATATTTAAAGTATTTCCATGTATGTCACACTGCCTTAATCCACTGTTCACAGGTTTGGGTTTGATGAAGACTAATAATGTAAGTGCTGCTTCAATAAGCAGATCAGTGAAAACTGGGGAAATCTAAATTGGCTTCTAATTACGCAGAAGTCTATGTTAAGGTCCTGCTCAGCCCACAGTCCAGTGATACAATATACTAATCCTGATGTCACACTGACCTTTAATGATGACATTCTGTGCCTAACAGGTCTGTTAATTATTTTATCCTACAAGAGTAAAATGTTAACACATCATAAGTTATTGCTTACACCATTCTGACTGGATTTATAAAATAATGAGCGCTAATAATATAATCATCGTCGTAATCTATGGTGGTATTTACACAAGGCTGACAGATCCTATTGGCCACATGAGGTCAGTTTCTGCTCTCAGTTACATCCTGAAAATCTAGAATAGTATCGTGAGTTTCAGTGGCTTTACACAGGTGTTAAATGACAGCATAAATTGGCCTGTGTGATGCTATGTGGCTCACGATTGCTAGAGAGTTTTATATTAGTTACCTTGTTTTAAGTACTTAAAGCATGCAGAAGGTGAAGCAGGGTGGCACCTTAAATGCTTACTGCGTCTCTCTATTCAAGTATGCAGTAAGGGACAAATGCTGCCCTTGCTGCCTTGATTTTGGAAGTTTCCCTGGAATTGGATGTAATCAAGGCTTGGGGGCAACAAAAAGCCTTCCCAAACTGAGCAGAGCATGGTGCATCTCTGGAAGGGTTGTGAGGACAACTGCACAATTGAGTGCTAGGAGTGTAGTTGTTGCTGTGTGCTCCTCCAGGCAGCTGCACAGAAAGCCTAGGCCAGTGACAAATTGGCTGGAACAACTGCTGTTCCACTGCTGTTCTGCGGCCATAGGTGAAAAGATACCTCCCTCCCAAGTCCCCCATGTACCCTGCTGAATTACTGAGCTTGACTGCAGGAGACTGGTGCTGCCCCTAATTACTTCTCTAATGTTGTGGACCCTTCAAATTATAGCCTAGATATAAGAGACAGGTAAATCAGTAATATTTGCCTTCACTCCTGTAAGAGCTGGCTTATGTTTACCAGGTTATTTTTCATTAATAGCAAGAAATTCTGGGACAAGAAGGGGTTGCCGTGTTGACCTGGTTACCCAGGAAGGAGAGGTGGAACAAAGGAAAATGACACAGGATCAGGTTGTGTCTTCTCTTGTCCTGGCTGCTGGTGCTAGAAAGATCTTGAGTCCTTGCTGCCACAGTTTGTGTTAAGCCCTAACAAAAAGGATGTGAAGAGACCTGTAACTGGGACATTTTCTGAGCTGGTGAGTCTCCATACTGGCTTACAGATCCTTTTCTTAGCAATTTTAGAGACATTTCTGGAAATGAATGTAATGCTTCATAGAAGATTTGGAGCCTAGGACATCCCATTTGATCACCAGTCATCTACTGACAGTCCCTTAGTGAGTCCTTCCTATTTTATTGAATTTAATAGCCATGATAAGCATTGAGGACCTGAGATTAGGACCTAGGGCAGACACCCAGCACCAGTACTTCATAATCAACTTCCCTCTGAAAGAGTAACACAAGTGCAAGGAGAGGAACTAGTAGATCAATGCCAGTGACTTTGGGGAAGCACTTCCAAGTGGAGACAACTCCTAACTGGTTCACATTATTGTGCTTGAAAGGTTAGTAGCAGGGGTTCCCGTGTTCATTACATATGATCCCCAGCTCAACAGGCGGTAATGCATTCTGTCCATTCAACGCTAATGCTGCCTCATTTATTGTAACTGGTCTTACCCCTCCCATTCACACAAGAGACCTATCCTTTTATTCTCCCTTTGAATTGCCAAATCCTACCTTCAGATATTTTTGGGATGCCCTCCTGAAATCAGTGTAGCTGTATTTATAGAACTGAGGCCCCAGATGAATTCTTGTGGAACAAAAGTCCCAGAAGATGACACTATACCCAGCCAACAACATCTACCTCTCTGCTCTTTTCTTCTCCCGTGCTTTGCCTTCAGTGAATCATATGTACATTTTACACTATCAAAATATTGAGCCACATTTGAGTGATTGTCATCAACACACATCCTCTGATTTCAGTGCAATAAAATCAGGTGTAAGTGGATTTGATTCAAGCCTTTATTATGAAATGAGAGGTGAAATAGCTCAGAAGGCAATTAACATAAAAGATTAATGCTGCATACATATTGAGCTTAAGTATAGTATTATTATTATTAAAACTGCAGAGATGCTATAATTATGGTTTCCTCCAAAGACCTAAAGAGTGGCAGCTTCGCCTTGCTTTCCCTTAAAGACTCTCTGTGCTTCAATGTAATCTAAAACAATAACCAAAATAAGTATGTTCTAAAACTAGCTGGTGGTTTATTTCAGCCCATTCTTTAAATCTTTGGGGGGAACCATAGTGTCTTTTACTCATGCATTAGTTTTCCTATTGTTTGAAGATTCATAGTGATTTAGTTAATGTAATGAAACAAAGATATTTTTAAAATGTATCATTGAAAAGGAAAGCTTTGCTGCATCCCTGGGATTGTACAATATTCCAGAGATGCTCAGCTCTACAGTTAGTATTTAGCAGATATTGAATGAGGCACTTTCTGTTAGCAGAATCACGCATCTTTTCCTCTCAAATGCATGTGGCGATCTCTGGAAAAAGAGGGGAGAGAGATTGTTAAAACAGAAAGACAGGTCAATAATACTAAACGCTAACATTGTGCTTCACACATTAGCCTTCACAACACTCCAGCGAACAATTCTCAGCTGTGCGATAACTGGCACGTCTTGTACAAACTCCCAACTTCTGTCCCGGTATCTAAACTTCTGTTGGGGTTTTTTCCTCATTTTGCTTTGGGTTGTTGGTGATTTTGTTGTTTTTTGTTTTTAAGAGGTGAACATGAAGCTCCTTTAACTTGGTGTTGTTCTATCAAGTCTGGCTTAAAAGGCCAGATTTTCAATGGTGTTAGGCATCTAATGCAGATAGACAGCTGCTGGGATTTTCAAAAACTAGTTAGGTGCCTCACTCCCACTGCCATCATTGAGAGGTGCCTACACTGCTTAGGCTTTTTTGAAAATCCCACTAAGTACCTAACTGTATCTTTAGGCATCCAGATACCTTTATGGTCATGAAGTAAACCATGAGATTGGTTCCCACTTTGTTTACAACGTTATATCTTCCTGAGTCTGCTGACAGCCTGAATCAATAGCTCTGAAAGGCCTGAAGTGCTTCATTTCATCTCAATAGGGCATTCTGTCAGGTGTCTAATAGTGATGTTAAAAATGTCATTGCTGCTAATACTTCCAAGTCTTTTTAAACTACATAAGAAAAAAGAAGGATGTTCATATTATAATATTTTGCACAATATGTGGCGAGTTGTTTCTCTCTTTGGTATCACAAGCAGGTGAGTTTCTGAAGAGTTTCAAAGACACTAGTGCTTATATTTTCCAAATTCTCCTCCTCCTGTCTGTAGGGACATAATGGTTTCAGTGTTCAACAATCAACAGATGTTGCTGTATGCAGGACACACCAAGAATCAGAAGGACAACATATAATGAGTTGAACAACCTAATGTGACGCATCATTGTGGAGTTTCATGTTGGTAGAGAATGGCTTCTGGGGAGTGCCTGACTTCTGGGGCAAGCTTTGGAGAGTCTCTCTAGTGGTATTTTCCTGTTCAACCCTTCTACATGCAGCAGACTGAGATAGTGGGCCAAATTAGTTTCACTGATCTGGGAAGTCATACACTGAACACATGACTTATGCAAACAGTATGGAGATGCCCATGGTTAACAGCTATTCAGTATATCAGCTCTATCATGATTACTTTAACAAAAATCAGCTGCTACCATCTACTACCAAAATATGGTTGCTGAGATAATGTAGAATGAGCCCAGCTTTTTTCAAGACCTTGATGAAGTATCTGTGAGCCCATTGTTTAATCACTGTGGTTACAGACAACTGTAAGTTCAATATTGCTGCCTTTTCACAGACAACTATAAGCTAAGGTGCAGTGCGCTGTGCAAATAAAGGCCAGCTGTAAACAGAAGGGCAGGGCAACCAATCCAGGGGAAAGAGCTGAAGCAACAGCAGTCATTTTGCTCCTGTGTCACCAAGTACTTTAATAGCCTGAAGAGAATTGGGCAGGATCCCCACACTGTCTGCCTACCTTTGTTCCTTTTCTATTCTGTGTGCTTGCAAGTGGGGGAGCAGGTTCATGGTATGTGATGAGTGAGTAACCTCATGTAAACCCACATGCAGCCTTCACTGACACATGCCTGTCCAGCCCAGCACAGTCTGCTGCCCACTACACTAGTCTTGATATGATTAGGGCCCGAGTGTGAACCAAAGCATGCCCAATTCTGGGGTGTAAATTAGTGAATGCTTGTGGTGGCCTGACCGTAGCTCACTGGTTTTCTTTTTAAATTGAACCCTGGATGTCATGTGAAATATTATCCACCAGTGTGACATGGAACCACCCCATGAACTTCAGTTACACTTTAATTTGAAAAAAAATGATGGTGCAGGTACAAAGTGGAACACGTACCATTGACGAGGAAAAATCAGAGCCTTTAAACTGGATAAACTAAGTCCCGGTTGCAATGTGGGAAGCAGTATGGATTTAACCAGTGTTCAAGGAATTGTTCTTCCGATCTCTGCTCCAAGCGCTGCAGGTAAAGCATGTGCTCCTGTTTGAAGAGAATGGAACTGTATTTGAATAGCTGGTCACTGAATCCTGGCATCAGCCCTTTGAATGCAGGGACATTTCACTGCTTACAAAAAGGCTGAATTTAGCCCAGAGGGGGAAACGATGACACCTTGAAAGGGATCTGTAAATCTGCAAAAACCTCATCCTGTTAGCAGCCAGGCTGTTCATCATGGGCCAGGTTTTTATAGGCAGATTAGCATTAATTTTCAGAATTAAAGACATCTGCATGAACATGAGTTAATTTGAATACACACACTCAAGTCTTTGCTGGCCCAATGGAGGGACCTGGGGTTTTGTAATTACATTCATCTCAGTCTTCCTTGAACATTGAGCTCTACAGATTAAAAGCCGTGGGACCTGTAGCCGTGGACCACATGTCAGTGCTGTGAGGAATGCCAGTAAGTATTATTCATTTACAGATCTTTATAAGGGGATTATAAAATGATATGGCTTTCCCAGGGAAGCAGCTAAAACTTAGAATCCATACACGTGACCTCCTTAAAACAGCTTCTGCTTCAAAACTGTAGCATCCCAGTCAGGGATGGTAAACCTTATGTTCAGTGTGAACAGTTCTCCCTCCCAGTTTTTAAAGCATTTGTAAACATTACCATCAGACCAACATATAATGTTGGGGGGCAGAGGGGGTTCTGATTGTACCTCTTTTACCAGATTCTATTAAAATCTCATCTAGTTGTGAGTCACTTGGCTAACAAGGCTTCTTTGGGTGGGTCCTTTTTGTGGTCTGATGTCTCAGAGCTCAAAAGAACTGCCATAATTCCCAGCTTTCCAGTGCTAACAACAGTAGTTGCTATTCCTAATAGTCTGTGAGAATATCTATGAGAATATCATGCTCTGAGGTGTCCCTGGGGTGTTTTCATCATCAGTAACAGAGCAATCTATTGTGTGTTGTGTTTTCACAAAGTTATCTGATTCCTCTCCTCCTCCTCCAGTTTAATGCATATAAACTCTACTCACTCTGAGATCCCAGCTTGTTTTCTAAATTACTTTACAGCATAGGTAGATACCGGTGTACTGTAACAATGACATACTTATGTTGTTATTGGGAAAAAAAATACCATGTCATCAATAGGTTAGATTGTCTCCGCTGTGCTGGTTGGCAAGACACCTCTAGAGGCATATGCTCCAGATGTTTGACTCAGAATTTGATGTTCCCTTTAAATACATTCTGATACAGGTTTATTATTTCTTCTGATGGGATTAGTCCTCTGCTTGAACTGAACATATACCTTAGATCCAGTGCACTGGATACAGGATAAAGAATAGGTTGGAATTTTTAAAGCTATTTGCAGTGACCCCAAAGCACTTAAACAGCATGAAAAACACAGCCATCCATGGTATAAATGGAAAAGACAGGGTTGTGGATGTAAAAAATGAATGAGGTGTAATACAGGCTCTGAAGTCAATGGAAGTGTTGTTACTTACTTCAGTGGGTGCATGCCTAAATAAGAAAAGGCTCAGGAGAAATGGCTTGCATTTCTCAGTTATTGATTACTATTTTTTTTTGTCTATTTGGGGAAATTTTTAACAGAAATCTGTCAGATAAGTTGAATGTTAAGATGTCATTTAAATGGCACATTCAACGCCTGGCTGGAAGAAATGCAGTTTTACTAGAAAACACCAATGAGCCTTCCCTGTAGCATCCTAAGTAAAATGCAGTGCCAAAATCAACTGCCTCATAGAGTGCAGCCTGCTTTGGGATGCAGAGGTTAAGCAGCAGTTTATAAGGTACAAGGTCTTTATCGAAAAGTTTACCTTAAAAGGTAAAATATTTCCTATACAATTTGTATCAGGTCTGATCATCCCTCATCACTTAAAAGGCATGTTGTGATCATTACTACGTACTCTCTGGAAAGGGGTAGGAGATAACGTGCTCTTTAAAGTTTAGCATTACCTAAAATGACTATACACTGCTAAGTGAGGATACCTAGAGTCAAACAACCTTAACTCTGGCTTTAAAAATCACATAGTACAAGACAGTAATGCATCGAGCCAGGTACATTTTATAGCCAGTGGAAAAAAACATATATTCTGCAAGGTTGCTTCTGATCGCACTAAGTGATTTATGTGACAGTTCCTTGACTGGCCAATATTTAGCTGACTCGTTTTGAAAAGAGACGTTCTCTGTGTGAATGGATGCTGTCAGTACTAGTGCCATTTTTCAAACGGTCCCCACCGCCGCTTCCAGCCAGGAGTCCTGACAACAGCTCTAGCGTGAGCCGTTGACATCACCAGCGTGCTCCAGGTCACGTCCTGTACTTAGTCAGGCCCCTGAAGGAGCATTACTGATTTGGGCTGACATCGCACACTTGGAGCCGCACGCTCAGTTGCTGTTCTTGCTTTTCAGCACTGCTCCCACTGCAAGGCTACCCTGAAAAGGTGCTGGGCATTACCCTGGAGTAAAGAAATTTCCACCGATTGTGTAGTGCTGGAGGTCTTTTTAGGTCTCTGTTTTACTCCTCTCCTTTTACTTCTCTAACTCCCCTAGGGACCCCATAAAGAGGACTTAATGTCCCTCCCTGCAAACTTTCCAGTGTTGTGCTTTCCTTGACCGGGAAGGGCCACAGGACGAGAATAGGAAACACAAAGAGCTCAGACTCTTGCTTCTTAAGGCTTCCCTTGAACATTGGCAGCTCCTCAAGCTCAGATGCCTGAGTGACACTATATGACAAGCACTCAAAGAAGAGCATGTGGTTGCAATGAAACTGTGCGACTGGCAAGCCGGATTCGTGTCACAATAAAATTAGAATATATCAAGAGTGTAGCTGGCATTTTTATAAGATTGACTCACTTGCTGCCTTTAAATTAATAAGCTTTTAGACATAATCATAATTTTGAGGTGGAGCAGTGCTATGAAGAACTGTAATTTAAAGTAATTCCCTGGTTGAGAGTGCTCTGACCCAATGCTTGTAGCACTTGCTTGAAGCATATTAATAGAGGCAGCTTTAACAGGTGTAATCATCCCAGCATAAATTTCATCCTAGTACATAGGACCCATAAAAGGTTCATTTCCCACATAAGCCCTGAATTGGAGCTATGGAAAGGACCATGAGAGACCTGCAAGAGACTCTCTGCTCCCATTAGAGCAGAGGGAGAAATGCTTCACATAGGAAGGAGTGTAGAGCTGGTCCAAAAGCATTTTCTTTTTCCACAGCAAATCTTGATTTTTTTTTTTCATCCCAAACCCCCAATTTTTCAAGCTTTGGGAGTATTTTTTGACAGAGTTAAATGTTCTGCATGTCAGAAAGCAAACTCTTTCTACAGAAAAAAACCCTGCTTAGTCCAAACCTGTTTTTTCATGGAAAACCAGTTGCAATAGAAAACTTGCAGGCAGTTCTGACTGTGTGGAAGGTAACACTGGACATAGGACAGGGACAGACCAGCAGTGGCAAGTGTTCACACCCCAGGCAAATGAAGACAAGAGGCAGGAGACATTATTCCAACTCAATACTAGGACCTTACATGCAGAATGACTGAATTGTATCTTCTAGTAACACAAGTTGTATGTAATCTGCTGTCATGTAGAAATTGAACCAATCTATGTGCTTTTGTCTAAACTATTATGGTTTTATAGCCAGACTAATACTCAGCCATTGGTGTTGGTGGCATTGTATTAGATAGGCCATGTGTACCTTGTACTTCCCAGCAAATTCATGAGTCTCACTTGCTTGTAGTTTGAAACCCAACCTAATCCTGGACGTTGTAGTCAGCTGTAGAGCTCCTGGCCAATGTTAGTAGTGCCATCATGTCATACAAAGTACTTCATAAATATGTTGGGCACCATGATATTGAAAAGTCATCATGTCAGCATTCATCTGCTCATGTCATCCTAGTGAATGAAGAGGAAAGTATGGAAGTGGAAGTAACTTAGCCATAACTGTTAAGGAGTCAGGCTCTTTTAAAGTAGGAAGAAGCTGCCTCCTTGACTGAGGAGGATTTCTCTCCTACATGGCTGGAGTTTGTGTTGCACGATCCCATTCAAAGTGCTCCTTCAGTCAAACCTGGCCCTAGCCTGGTGAAATGGGAAACTTCTTGTGTGGAGAGTTATCATACAGTCTTTTTGCAGGGTTGGTGAACCTCTCTTCTTGAGGTCAGTTGTTTCTTTATTGGTCCTGATTCTTCTGAGGCAGAGGGATGCTACCTCTGCCAGGGTCATCTCATCCCTTCGCCAGTCTCTCCATACACCAAGTGTGGCCCAGGCTTGGCATTAAATGTAAGGAGCTGAGATACACAGAGCAGTCACCCAAGCTGCAAGGGTGTTGAACCTGACCTCTTGAGATAGCTGATTCTCTCATCTTGATCTATGTAGAGGGCAGTAATTATAAGATCTCTTCTTCTCTGGATTGTCCACAAGTAATGCTATCCTGTAGTGTTGAGCAGAGGATCAGCTGCCCTACTGCGGTAGGCTGATACCAGCCAATCTAGTAGTCAAGATTTCCTGTGGGGTGTCAACTCTGAACCCTCTTGTTGATAACCCTTGGGCTACCATACCCTGCCTCCCTCACTTGCCATTACATGTGAATGCTGTGGAACCTCATAAAACAAAAGTGCTGCCAACCTGAATCCTTCTTCACATTTGAATAGATTATGGGTGAGTGCTTCAGGAGGAGCTATGCCAACTCTCTGAATACTCTGAGAAGTCTCAGGACCACTGACAGAGGGTTCAGAGAGCTGCCTGCTTAATATGCTTTAAGAGGCTGGCCCTGTATAAGCAGTGCCTTCCTCAGAGCAGTGCCTTTCACTGTCCATGGTGAGGCCAGAGAAGTGTGTGGAAGTGGTCAGTCATCTGTGGCTGGAACTGGGAGGCCATAATGAACGTGAAGTGCCTGTCCCAAAGGTCTGACCTAGGGCAGGTTTGACTTGGACCATTTTTGTAGAAGGCTCAACAGATGCCTACTTCTTGAGTGAGCTACCAGAGCTGGATTCAGAAGGGCCAGATGTATCTGGGATTAGATGACAGGAAAGTAGTTCTTTTTCAGTCTTGGAGGCTAGGACACTCTTGAATTTTTGGACACTTTTGAACATCCGCTGAGAAGAGTTCCAGTGAAAAAGGTGTCACAAGACACCATTATTTTCCACTTCTCTCTATTGCTAAATTTTACATTGAATTTCCCTTTGTGCCTACATCTAATACATTTAGACCCTTTTCCCGTCTAAGTGTATTAAAACATCTTACTCCTTTTCAACCCCTCTTTCTAGAGTTCTCAGAGTGATCACAATAATTCTGTGTTTGCTTAGATTAACTAATGGCTGAATCAGCCACGGGGGACAAACAGACCCCAAATAACCTGAAAATGGATCTCTGGCGGGGTTAGAAAAATCAGCCTTCCATGATTGTCGGATGGGTAATTCCTCACTACTATACCAAAATATAAGAAACACACAACTACCAGTATTTTCTAGCCACCTGCCCTGTATGCATGAGGTTCAATCCTGCAAGGCACGTGACATTGCCGTGAGGTGCTGAACATCTCAGGGTTCCATTTATGTCAGAAGTACCCAGCGGATTGCTGATCTATGCTCTTTACACTCATTAGAAATGCTTCCTCTATTGTCTACTTTCTGGCTTCTGTGGCTTCTAGCCTCTTCAGAACCATGTAATTTTAACACAGTTTATTGACTTTGGAGAGAAATATGCAGTGATTTTTTTTTAAATGCTCTAAGTAACTTTTAAGAAGTCTGGCATTATACTGCACCCTGTCAGAAGCAAATAAAACAAATGGCTCCTTTCTTTTTTCCCTTTTGTTATAATGCTGTTAATTGGCAAATAATAGCAAATACTACATGCAAAAAAATGTAGTTTGACTCTAACCATCAAAGACATGCATGGTCTCATAATGTATGAGCCTATCCCTAGCATTTGTAGAAAAAGTTAATACATGCAACAGATCTGAAAAGCAAGTTCAGAGCTACCTAAATCTCCACGCAGACCGCTGACACCTGCACCCCCTTGCCAACTTTAAGTGCAAAATGTAAAGCAAGCAATTTTCCTTTTCCTGATGTTGTGTTTCATTTTTCAGAACAAACGTAACAAGCTCCACATTCACACAGAGAGAAATCCATCTTTGGATCAGTAATTGAATCTACATATTAGAATAATGATTCCATAGATGATAAATGATTTGTACATTTTGCAAGTACATATAGTCCAGAGGTGCATTCAGTATTTTAGAATGCTTCCCTAAAAGTAATTTAAAGAATGCAGATGGCTTTACATACATTTCGCTGCTTTAAAAACTTTAAAAACACTGGCTGAGCTGTTAAAAAGAATGGAGTTTGCAGTTGACTACACTAATCATGTAGAATTCCATCCCACATTAAGCACCGAATACAGTGAATTATGTTTAGTTTATTTCAATGAAAATTAAAAGTAGTAAATCACCCTCATTGGCTCATCCGGAAAACCAGCTTTTCTTGGTCTGTCTTCACGACGGGTCCTCAAAATCTGTTTGGCTTCTTTTTCAGTGAAAATTGGTGAAGCATCTAAAGTCAGAGGGTAGGAGCAGGGATTGAGGGTGAAGTTAACAAGTTAATATTTTATCTTTCAGGTCCGTAAGTGAAATGTTTTCAACCCTGATTTTTCTGAGCAGACAAAGGGTTCTTTCATCCCAGCACCTTCCCAAGGGATATTACATTCCAGAAGAGAGGAGTAGAATTTTAAATGCTTTTATAATATATTTGTGCTTCTTATAAGCTAGTTCTGCTACTGAAAAGCAAAACCTACACAGAATACTATTTATTAATGTTCCTGTTCCAAATTATTAAAAAAAATTACAGCATCTTCTTCTTAAGTGTATTTAATAATCCTTCCAGGTTTTTTTGTTAAATGCTGCATTACCTTCAGGATTGTTATTCAGACAAAGTGACTGATCAAACTTTCATTGGACTAAGTATTAAGCTAAAGAAATTGCATTAAATATTAAGTTAACAGATCCCTGATAAACCAATGACATCAAAATGCCTTTTTAGGTTTTTTATGACTAAATGTAGCAATGCAGGGAGTAAACTATGTTCTATAGCAGAATAATTGTAACTATCACTTTTATTAATTGTACTGATTCTATTGAAAGGCTGCAGTGTATCATGATATTTAAATGTTATTATACTATGAATGATTAACTGAAATATGAACATATTTATATATAAGGTTGAAACACTAATGTTATAATAGAACCCTGCACATTTACAGTCATAAGTAGATTTGTTTTATAAAATCTCTTACCTGCAAAAGTGGTAAGGAGGACCAAAACAAAGATAAACACAAGTAACTTCTTCATTTTGATTCTGCTTTCTCTCAGTCGGTCCCAAAATGAATAACATTGACTGAGGCATTAGCTACTTGAAGCATGCTACGTCAGTCACAGATGTTTGTTTATGCTCGGATTAATTTGATTTATGGTATGATTTTTGAAGACATCTGATCCGAAGTTGTAACTATGGCTATTATCCACTGAAATGTTCTCAGTGTAACTCTGCTCTTGAAGAAAAGAAACGGGAAAATCCTACTCTTACTCAGGTTTCAGAGTGACCTGGATAGTTTAACTTTGTGAAAATAAGATGTATTAAAGTCAACATGGGGAGCTATGGTTTTAATGGTGTAAGAGAAATAATATTTTTGTTTGCTTGTCTTTAAAAGGCGCATGTCAGTCCTTGAGCCTTAATTTGGCAAGCAGCTGTTAATGGGACCCTTTCATAGATTTTTAGTGTCAGAAGGGACCTCAGTGGATCATCAAGTCCGAATCCCTACCCTGGGCAGGGAAGAGCGCTGGGTTCAAATGACCCCAGCCAGGTGCTTGTCCAGCCTCCTCCTAAAGACCCCCAAGGTAAGGGAGAGCACCACCTCCCTTGGAAGCCCATTCCAGACTCTGGTAACTCTCACCGTAAAGAAGTTCTTCTGGATGTCTAGTTGAAATCTGCTCTTTGTCAATTTGTGGCCATTGTTTCTAGTTACTTCAAGGGGCACCTTGGTAAACAGAGTATCTCCTATACCTTACTGCCCCCTCCGCCCCCTTGGCAAATTTGTAGACAGCCACCAGATCCCCTCTCAGTCTCTCTGGCAGAGGCTGAAGAGATTCAGGTCCCTCCGTCTCTGCTCATAGGGCTGTCCCTGCAGGCCCCTAACCGTACAAGTGGCCCTCCTCTGGACCCTCTTGAAGTTATCCGCATCCCTCTTGAAGTGCAGCGCCTAAAACTGGACGCAGTACTCCAGCTCTGTCAAAAACTACTGTGGATATGACCTTATAAGAGCACAGAATTACATCTTAATGCCTTGGGCTAACTTTTGCAAAGTTGAACTATCAGAGCTGAAAAATAAGATAAATGTTATCAAATGAATATAATAATGAAAATAAATACACATTTAAGGGTTTTTGGTTGCAGCTGTGTTGGTCTAAGGACATAGGCAGGCAAGTTTCTTTGGGTAGATGCGATATCTTTGATTAGACCAACTAATCAAAAACCAACTTTGATTAGACCCTGTTCCCCCAAACACCACCAGGAGTGACTAGAAATAATGGTCACAAGCTGGCAGAGGGTAGATTCAGATTAGACATCAGGAGGCGCTACTTCGCTGTCAGGGCGGCTAGGATCTGGAACCAACTTCCAAGTGAAGTGGTGCTGGCTCCTATCTTGGGGGTCTTTAAGACAAAGCTAGACAATCACCTTCCTGGGGTTGTTTGATCCCAGTAGTCTTTCCTGCCATGGCAGGGGGTCAGACTTGATGATCCGCTCAAGTCCCTTCCGAACCTACAAACTATGAAACTATGAAAGCAGTTGGAAAAAAGTTCTTTGCAAGCTTTTGGGCACCGGCACCCTTCTTCTGGCATAGGAAGTCTCTGCTGTTCTGAGATCTCCAAGGAATGAAAGAAGCTAAAAGTGTGACAGGATGTCAGTGAAAATGTAAATAGGTGGAAAGTAGGAAAACAAAGGGTACAGAAGGGAAGGGAGAGGGGAAAGGCAGGCAAAATAATGGCAAAGGTAAGTAAGGGAAACTCTACTGTAGCTGAGTTCTAGGTAGAAAAGAGGCTGTCTGTGAAAAAGTAAATAAATGGACATTAGGAAGATAAATGGTAGAAAAGGAAGGGAGGAGAAGAAGGGGCAGTAAAGAAAAGTGTAAATGGTAAGGTCAGGCAGGTACCTGGTGAATCAGATGTCAGGCAGCTGTAATGTGTCATATATCCAATGTCCATATCCAATACATATTTACTTCTTCTATTGCAGGGAAAGCCAGTAGTGGCCAAGATTATAAATGTCCTGGTTAATGAGCATAATGTAAAGTGTCAAGTGAGGTAGTCAGTCTGAAGACAGGCAAGGCAGGGTGGCACCCTTGTAGACTAACTCACTCAAAAAGAAATAATGGGAAGTGAAGAGGGTGAGTTCAACAGTTGTATAGAGGACTGTCCCATTTCCGACCAAATTTGCTTACAAGTTTCTGCGTTTTTAAAACCTGAATTGTATGCACTAGCTTCATATAAAGCAACATGTTTTAAGATGAGAAATGCCTTTTCTTTTCAGGAACAATAGGCAGGCAATCCAAAATCAACAGTTCAGTTCAGTTCAGTTCAGTTTACATTAGCATCCCCTACCCAAAGCGGAAGTGCCACTTCCTTGAATCACCATCACCGTGCTATCAGTAAACTGGATTTCATCTGGAAATCACCAAATCAAACCCTGATTGGGCCTTGTAGAATTTAGCTTATGAAGTCTTACGCAATCACCTGCTGAAGTAGTGCAGTTCCAGGTGGTCAAATCTTTACACTATTTTGGCTAGCCTACAAGGTGCAAATCTACTCTGCCTTCTCAGTCAGGGGAAAAAAGCAGCATAATCTAATGAACTAAGCACAGAACCGGAAACGAGGAACGCATATAGTCTTTGATCCAAACTCTTGTCATTGACTTGCTATGCAGCCCTGCTCAAAAACTCTTAATATTTTCAAAAGTAGCCACCAATTCGTGTGACTTTGCTTTTCCACTGCACAGCAAGGGATGCCAACGTGTAGCTTCCAATGAATGAAGCATGTATACCATTGACTTATGAAATTGTTAATATTTTGTTTTCTAGTGTCTGGAAAGCAGCTCTCATTTCATTTTCAGACCTGCTTTAAACTCTACAGGAGGAAATCCTATGCACTATTCATTCTCGTTTAGACTTAGCTTTTCTTCCGACCGGTTGCTGTTTTCCCAAGTTTAAAGTACAAATCATTTGGGTTGAACCGATCTGGAAATACATTTGCTTGGGTATGTATTGATCAAAGAAAATTACTGCAGATTGATATAACGATGTTTAACAGATCCAATCAACCGCTTAGATGATGCAATGAAGAGAAAAGCAATTAGCAAACAGGGGTTTGGATTGGGAAACGTTTCTGATACTGAGCCACCTGAAAGTGTCTGTCAGGACTTTTCACATCAGTGGAGTTGCTTTTGAAGATCCCATCCTTTATGGATGAACCGATGTTGATATCTTAAGTTTGGTACTGATAAAAATGCGCTCGACTGAATATAAAATGAGCTCAGCAACCAAAATCAAAGGAGTAGGAAACAGAAAGTGATCAAAGAGTGCAGGGTGCCATCGCACTTGCTCCGGCAAGCCTCGTTTTGTTCACCCTGCGAGGAACGATGAGGCAAAACGTGCACGTTTCCACACGACGGAAAGCCGGCAGGCAGGCTTTTCCCCCAAAAAGAAGGGCGAGAATCGGATACAGAGGGGCTTGGTGAAAACAGAAGCAGAAGGACGCGTGCTGCAGTATGGAAACACAGCGGGGAAAGCAAGCATTTTGAATTCCTTCAGCAGTGGGGCCCAGCAAGAAAAGGACGCCGGTCACAGCCACCTAACACTGTCATAACCATCTAGCCGGGCGGCGAGCGGAGCAGCATTAATGCTGGAGCGCGCAGGCTGGAGACATGTAAGGAACTGCTGAAATTGGGGGTCAGTTTTAGTTAAAAAAAAAAAAAAGCAAGGAAAATCCTCTGCCCCTGGGAAGGTTGGGCAGCGCCTGCGGGGAACCAGGGGCGGCAGCAAAGGGACACACCGGCTTCGCCTCAGCTCCGCGCTGCGATCTGTACCCCGGATCATTACACCCAGAAAGGGGGATGCTGGAAAGGGAGCTCCCCGGCCTCCTGCAAACCCGAGCTGCAGGCCGCACAGCCCCGCCCCGCCCCCGGCCATGTCCTCCCGTCTCCTAGCAACCAGCAGCACCCCCCCCCCAACCCGCTCGCGACCTCGGCCCCGGCCCCAGCCGTTTCCGCTTCCGCCTTTGCAGCGGCCCCGGCTTGCGGGCGGGCAGGGGAGGTAGGTGCAGCAGGGAGGGGGTCGTGGGCAAGCCCCCTTGCATCGGGGCCCCCCATACATCAGGACCCTCTGCATGAAGGGGAAGGGGTCGCGGGCAAGCCCCCTTGCATTGGAACCCCCTTGGAAGGGGAGAGGACCTTGCATTGGGACCCCCTGCATGAAAGGAAGGAGGTCGTGGTGAAGCCCCCCTGCATTGGGACCCTGTGCACCAAGGGGAGGGGGTTGTGGGCAAGCCCCCCCGGCACTGGGGCAGGGGCTCTAGGCCCAGGGAGGACGGATCAGAGCTTGCCGGCAGGGGTCCTGCCGGGCTGATGTGAGGGGCTAGCGGCAGGTTCGGGGCTTCGGCACTCGGAGCATGGGGCGAGTGTCTGAGTGGGACGAGACGTGAGGTCTGTTTGGGCTGGAGGGGGAAGGATGGTTGGTAAACCTGCCTGCAGGACCCCTGAGCTGTGGGGGGCAAGTCCCCACGTCCCCCTGCTCGCAGCTTGTTTGGTGTGAAGGGGGAAAGCGGAGCTTGGAGGGATGGAGGGAGAGGGGAGCAGCCGCCCCTCCTCTCCCACGGGAGCATTCACAGACTGGAGCTTGGCTTGCTGGACTCTGTGCTCCGTCGTCCTGCCGGTGCTCATCACCTTGTGGTGCAGCTTCCAGCGATCCCGGAGGCAGGTGCTGAGGCAGGACATCTTCCGCAAGAGCAAGCACGACTGGCAGTACACGGACCTCTTTGGCCAGCCTACCTACTGCTGCGTGTGCGGCCAGCACATCCTCCAAGGGGCTTTTTGTGACTGCTGTGGCCTCCGCGTGGACGAAGGATGTCTCAAGAAGGCCGACCGGCGTTTCCTCTGCAAGGAGATCGTGCTGCAGAGCGAGAGCAGGCCAGGCAGCTGCATGCTGCACCACTGGATCCGAGGGAATGTCCCTCTCTGCAGCTATTGTCTCGTGTGTAAGCAGCAGTGTGGCACCCAGCCCAAGCTCTGCGACTACAGGTATGGCTGGCCCACAGCAAAAGTGCTCTGCCGTGTCAGTACTGTGTTTGCTCCAGGGCTCCTTGATCGCTTTACTGCTACGTGAAATGCTAGGAGAGTCCACCAGGGATCTCAGCTAGCTCCAAGAGCCTCATAGCAGTGAGTGTACTTGTGATTAAAGGTGGAGAAATGGGATTACAAATTACAGCATAGCTTCCTGTGTCATTCGCTCCATTATTACTTCCGTTGGGGTAGAAGATGTACAGGCATAAAGTAAAAGAGAGCCTCAGCGGGCTTGCTTCCTAGGCAAGGACTTGTGCAAAGTTAAGCAATTGTACACCGTGTGACCCCACTCCCCTCCATGACACTACTCGCTACATACACATCACGTGTCAGGCAGGGGTCCAAGCCTTTGCAGAAGGGGGATCTAGATTTACATATGCAGGGGTAAGAAGATGAGCGCCTCCTAGGAATGAAGTAGCTTGTTCATTTTTTAGAAAAACTCTAAGGAAATTTAATAGAGAGTTTTTAAAAACTGCTGGCACGCTGATGCTCCAGTGGTTATGCTATTGGCATTTCATGCTATATCATATTAAACCAGAAGTTGGTGTGGTACCCTTAGATGAGGATACACTGATCCCTGTGGAACTGCTGACAGAGTACAGTCCTAATCATAGTGGCAAATGTGGCAAGACTCGGCTACCAGAAGGGCCCTGAGCCATGTTCAGTTTTCGTTTAATCCACAGCAGCTACTTTTGATTTACATCACTACACAGTGAGCTAAGGATTTAGTCTCTAGCTTTTATATCCCTCAAATCCACAGCTTAAATGTCTTTGGTGAACTGGGATCCCCACTGACGCAAGCGTTTTGCTACTAACTGCAGCAGAGCTAGGATTTTACTTTGGTGTCTTATGTGCAGCTCCTTCATTTTTTTTTCTTGGGCATGTTGGTAAATACCCCATTGAGGTTGTGGTCTATTTTGACTATTAGGTTTTTGCTGTGTTTATGCTGTTTTGTTCTTCTGTGGGTTTTTGTTTTTTCTGGGTGGGAGGGGTTCCCCCAACAAGCAACAAGGTTATCTATTGCCACGTGGGGTACAAGGCAGCATTTTTCCTGACTCAGGTGACTTTCAAGAGACAAGCTGAGTAGAATAGCCACCTTAGGGATCTTCTGCCTGGGTCTAAGGCTGAAGCATGAATGACTAGTCAATGAATATTTCCCCACATTCATTTGATTTTGATTCGTTTAATAATTTTAACTGCTAGGGTTGTGTGATCATCTGTGGCATAGAGTTCTATATTACATCTATTTCCTATCTCTGTAGAGAGAAAGAGAACCCAACCTTGTACTCCAGGGGTTTAACGGGGCCTCTTGCATGTTGCTGTTGTGCAGACAGGCAAGAGCAGCCTGGAGGGATTGAAAGGAAAGGTAGGAAGAATATACAGAAGAAGAAGGAAGCTAATTATGTTCCACATCATGCACTGTTTTGTGGTTATACAGTTCAGCACAGTTGAGGAACAGAACAGAGGCCATTCTGGAGGGATGATGGCAAAAAGATATGGCAGTTTTCCTATTTTCTTAGAGGCAGCAAGAGCCTTAAAATTCTGTTGACTCTCTCCTTTTTCATAGGAAAAATGGTGGAGTGCTACTGTCGCGTGAAGTGTGTATACATACAGCTAGCACCCTCTAGTCTAAAATACTTCACTGTAGAACCATGCAAATATTAAATAGATATCCTTGGAGCAGCTCCATTGTCTGGCCAGCCTGTGTGTCCAGGTCGGTAATTCTAGGCCATGGCACCCTGGGGTGCTTGAGATCCTTTCAAGGGTGCCGCAGAGTACTCCACAAGGCTAGCTGCTAGGTGTGCAAACATGAGTCACAAGATGAACTTGTTTTCACATGGGAATCCATAGCATTAAAAACTTTCTGCCCTGCTGTGGTCTTTCTGAGCTCTGTGCAGCAGAAAAAAATGCTCTTTCGTTTTTCTGTAGTCAAAAAAGAGTAAAAACCTAAGAGCTGGCATCTTATGAAGGTGCCTTGACTGTACAAAGGTTGAGACCCACCGATCTAGGCCTTTGAGTTACTTGGCCTGTTGTGGACAGCTGTGTGAGCTGCATACCATGTCCAAAGGAGTTTGAAGATGCCATACTCATAAATTAACTCCACTAGTACAGCTCTTTTGTACTGTCTTTCTAGGAGTCCAATATTGCAGATCCTAGGATTACTGAAAAGATCCTCTGAAACCCAAGACTTCGTTCCCTGTGTTCAGTTAGAGACTTGGGACATATAGGTATCAATAGCTGCATTTGAAATCAGAAATGGTGGCTAGAACATTTCAAAGAAATGACTTGTTTCCCAGAATATACTTGCTGTCTTTTTTTGCATCCCTCTTGCAGTACACTAGCAAATCATTTTGTAAACCAGTAGTTCCAGAAAAATAAACAGCCGAAGCATCAGGAAGAAGTCTCAAATGTGTGTGTTTGAGAGCAGGATCCTTGGCCAATAGTTGGGGGTGGCAGGAAGGTCACACATTATGAATCTTAGTGTCTTTGGCCATATGGGATGTGTCCTTGGTACTCTCAAGAGCCAGATTAATAGGGGGACTTCAAAAATAGCTTCCACAGTAGCTTAAATCAGGTTGTTGGATGTGGCAAACCAGGATTAGCATTCAGCAGAAGGTGGCAATAGGTATTATAGTATTTCCCTGTCCATGCTCTTGAGAGTGCATTCTTTCCCAGGACAGCTGTAGGAATAGGTCAGAAACTTGAGCAAATATGTACTGTGGGATTTTGCTCTGCGGCTTTGCATAATGCTGTTACAGTCCCTGGAGTCTAGGACTGAATGGGATCCTGTCTGCTTTAAAACTGATGTTGTTTTCAAATGTCTTAATGTTGTTGCTAACACTTCAAATGCCTGATTTAGAAATTTAAACGTTTGGGTTTGTGTTTACTATTTAAGATGCTTCTTTGTCAGCGTCTGCCAATTCAGTCATTTATGCATTTGTTCATACTCACTTTCAGATTTTCAATACCACGGTGTTTGTTGTAAGCAATTCAGAGGAATATTTATTTGCTTTTAGAAGCTGTTTCCCTTGGAATTAAGAAAATAATCATGTTAATGTTCCTTTTGGTCTTAAATTCTGCTAGAACTCATTATAGCAGAACTTGAATATTTGGCCAGAGTTGATTTGACAGTTTAATTGTGGACTCAAAGCTAAAATGGTTTCCTGAAATGCGCAGTGATTCTGTTAGTTTTGAGTCATTAATCAGTGTGGCATCATTATACACGAAGTACTTTTTTCAGCAAACAAACCCAAAATATGAATACCTGGTTAAAGATGGTATTTCCATCTTCTCTGTTTTTAGCTGGAAGTAAATATTGTTCCGCAGTGCTGTTGTTGCCTTTGTCCAGCAGCCTGAAATGTTGCTGCCAGCTGTATTTTGATCTCTGTATATTTGAGCCGGTAGAGGTCCTTGGGGATAAACATTTTGATGTTGTACATGCTCCATGCTGTTAGCGCTTATGCATTCCAGCCACGAATGGTGTGCTGTGTATAATTTTGCTATTGGCTTTCACTTGCTAGAGAAGTTAGGTGCTAAGAAGAAAATGGTAAAGATGTTAATTAGTAGCATGTTAAGATTTTGTCACCTGTGTGTCCAAATTTGTTGACTTCATTACCAGTTGTAAATGCTAGGTTGAAAAAAGAAACAACTATGTAAGTGCACTTTGGGCTTCTCATATCTCAACTATTGCAACAGGAATATATGCAAGAATAGTCCAGATCTAGCTTCCTGTGTGTAAATGGATGCATCTACATGTGTATTTACACACGCCTAAGCTTAATGCGCCTTTGCTTAAGGTACATTAAGGCAATTTAGGCATGCGTCTCCACATGGTGGACGCACTGATGAGCCTTAAGGTGCATTTAATTTAGGTGTGAATAGCTAAGTTGCATTAGCACATGTGCAGGTGCACTATTGCTCATTAACACAGCATCTGTCCATTGACAGCTTCTGGAGGGGCTGGACGCGTTCAAGTCAGCGGGTCCGGATGCTCTCCACCCCAGGGTGTTGAGGGAGCTAGCTGGGGTTATCGCAGGGCCCCTGGCACGGCTCTATGAGCGATCGTGGTGCTTGGGCCAGGTGCCAGATGATTGGAAGGTAGCAAATGTGGTCCCCATCTTCAAGAAGGGGAAGAGGGAGGACCCGGGCAACTATAGGCCCGTCAGTCTTACCTCAATCCTGGGGAAACTCTTTGAGAA
>NW_017728991.1:8869591-8874271 GCF_001723915.1 Gavialis gangeticus | reverse complement strand
GATGCCTACCTGGCTGGACTCATTTGAGTCCCGTTTCTTGTTTTTGGGGTTTTTGTTGTTCTCCCGCCCTGGCGGGGGGTCGGGCTAGAAGATCTACTAGGTCCCTTCTGACCCTTAATCTATGAATCTATGACACACACTGCATTAATGTGCATTAGGGTGTCTACATGTGTGCTAATGCAATGTAGCTATTCACACCTAAATTTGATACCTACTTTATGCAGGATCAAATTTAGGGTCACATAGCCTTAAATTGCCATTTTTACGGTACATTAAGGGTGCGCACATGTAGACATGCACCCCTAACACGCCTTAAAAAAGCAACTTTAGGCTAAGCGCGCTTAAAAGAGGCATGTGTAGCCCTGTTGTAGAGGTTAGAGCCTTTTCCTTTAGAAGCATTCTTCTAAATTGGCTTCTCCCGTTGTTTGAAGATCTGTCAAGGCAGTTGCTTGCCTTACCAAATCTCTTCTGAACCCTTTAATCCCCTACTCTCTTCCAGCTATAAGCCTTTTAAAAGTACAGCAGCTTGTGTATTAAAAACAAGTGCTACGATATGCTACAGACTGTTCACTATAGCTCAGCCGTCATTGGAAGCTTTGTTTGGGACTTTTGGCCTTTCATAAAGGTTTTGCTGGTGTATTTATAGTAGTAATATTAACCTTTTGCTTGGGCTTGATGATATCAGTACTCCTCTGACTGGCAAAGCTATATGGGTATAAATGCAACTACACTAAGTCTTTTAGCCATACCTCTCTGACCACCTACCTGTTCAAGCACAAGCTTCTCTCACATCCTTCTTCATTGCTCAACTCCTCAGCAGTGTCCTGTACTCTGCTCCTGGTCTCCATCACTTCTCCATATGTCCTTTCTGCCTAAATTTGATCTTTGTATAGCAGACCCAGGTAAGGCTGGGAAGCACATGAGGCCTTTGGCTGTTGAATGTATGCTTGTACATGTTCTCTTGGGCAGCTGATTTCTATCCACCATTCCCCTCATCTCTTCCCTTTGCTCCTTCTTATCAAATTCCTGTTATAGTAGCTGTTTAGGTGAGTGGGGTGTAGTGTTAGAGCAGGCATCAAGGTTACTGTGACTTGGATCAGAATTGGTTCCTATCTGGTAATGCCTTGTTTAAAACAAAAGCAACTAGATGTCCCATTGCAACCTTAATAGTATTTTATGTAAATCTTTGGTTATGGTAACTTTATCAATAAACACATTTTAAATCTTTTTAACATTTAACATATTTTGTATTGCAGCTCTTATTTTTTTGTTACAGTTGTTTCAACATGTTGTGGGGTTTAAAGACCAAAAGGAGAATCTGTCATTTCTTGAGGGCTCCTTCCATGTTCCAGAGCAAGCTGCTGTGCAGCCTCATTGCTCATCTGTTCCCCAGTAAGATCTGATACCCAGTCATTAGTGAGGAGTTTTAGCTCTTTTCTGTTGGTTCCCAGGTATGCATTCCTAGACCTTTCTCTTCACAGATTACTTTGTACTCTGTATTTCGTAGAGTGTTTTGGCATAGTTGTATGCAAAATTAGCAGACCACCTTTCAATTCACAGGCTGCGTTGAACATAAAATGATGCAACTGCTTGAGGCCTTTGTTTCTTTTTCAGGTGCATTTGGTGCCAGCACACGGTACATGATGAATGCATGCAGAATTCCTTAAAGAGCGAGGAGTGTACGTTCGGAGAATTCAGGAACTTAATTATTCCGCCATATTACTTATCCAACATTAGTAAGATGCGTAAAGACAAAAAGCCTGATTATGGGAAGGTAATTGCTTCTTGCTTCTGTTTTTTAGAATGAGTTTCCAAATACACACCAACATTTGAAATATTGACATGTTGGTTATACACAGAATCCTTGTTTGAATACATTATGTACAGAGCCCTCTATGAGATGTTTTGAAAGAATTAGTCATTATTAACATGACTTTGGCATTTAGTTATCCTGATTAATCCCATGCATTTATTCTAAAGTGATGCTGAGGCTTTTTTAAACATAGTAAATAAATCAATCCTCATTAATTCGTGGTTCCAAATGTCACTTGTTATCAATTACATGTTAGAGTATTTGAATCACTAGCAAAATCAATACAAAAGAGACCTTTAAAGGAAAATATTCCCCATGTGCTAAACCAAATAAAAATCCTATAAAGCTTTTTTTTAAATTAAAGCCTGCGAAGAACAAGCCCACTAAAGAATAAAAGTTCATTGTAGCCAAAACTTAAATACAGTGAAAACCAACTGACCCTTCAAAAAGCTACAGCTTTCAAATGAAGGGATTTTTTTGGTTACTGAAATGTAGCATATTACATAAGGTAATGTCACGAGCAAGTGCAGTGTTATGACTGTCACACCTGGAGAATGCCAGCTGGAAAAGCAGCGCCTCTGAAAAAGGATTTTAGGGATCATGACAAGCAATGTAGCATGAGTTGCCTAGCATGGGGCCGTGGCAAGAAGGGCCAGTGCAGCTGTTGTTTTTGGATTATAAATGGTGGAGTAGTGAAAAGGAGCAGGCAGGTGACTCTCTCTGGATACAGCATTGTGAGGTTGATGCTAAAATCCTGCTTTGATGCTGGTATCATAGAAGTAGTGAATGCAGAATAGAACTGTACAAGTAATTCAAGGACTGGAGGACATGCCTTGCAATGAGAGACTTTAACATCTGTTTAGTTTAGCAAACATAAATTGAATTGCAGCTTGCTTGCAGCCAGTAAATACCTTTCCAGAGAGAGAATACATACCTAGCACTAAAGAGTTCTTTCACCCAGTGGAGAAAGGTATAATAACTAAGGGCCAGTGGCTGCAAGCTGGAGCCTGATTAATACAATTAGAAAATAGTGGTATTTTCTTTTAATGGTTTTGTGGATGAAAGTGGTGGATTACCCACCATTCAGTAAGGTTCAAATCTAACCTAGGTACATTGTGGAAGAGATGCTGTAGTCAAACAAGTGGTTGCCCTGAACACAGAGGTATCTGGGTGAAATTTAAATGGCCTGTCAAATCTGGTTGTCTGTGTAGTTAGTTTAAGTTTGGACTTTAAATCCATCTGAAATCATTCTGAGATTTTAAGGAGGCTCTTGCTGTGACAAGTTTTACTGAAGATCCCTGCACTTCTGCTTCTGTCCTGTAGAAGCCATTGGGCTGGTTTTGTTACAGGGAGCTGCTTGCAATACTGGGGGAGGAGGAGAACGAAGGGCCTGCAGACCCACCTCCAGGCTGGGCAGTAGAAACCTTCAGCTCCCCAGCTTGGTTAAAGGAAAGGGGTATGGAAGATGAGTAAGCCTAGTGAGGATTAAGATGTGCTGGGGAAGGACCTGTAGTGCTCCATGCTGTGGACCCAGGAGGCAGGGTGAGGAGTTGGGGCTTGCGGTTTTCTGGACCCAGATATTGTGCTCTTGGCACAACTGAAGATATGAAGCCTTCTCCAAAAGGAACTTGCCCATTTGCACAGGTGTGGCATAGGGGAGATATTTATAGAAACCCTTGACTTCGCTGTTAACTTTCTCTCCCTTCCTCCTATTACAGAAAACATTTGTGTTTGAACAGAAATGCTTTGTATCCAAAACCAGCTTTTTGATTCTGTCATTGAAATGCAGTCTTGGGTTTGAAATGTCACTCTGTTGCTATGGAGATGATTGTGATATCTTGATATCTCTGCAAGAAAAGCATGCTATTTGAAAGCTCTTTGTTTAAAAAAAAAAAAAAAAACAACCAAGAACACTTGATTAGCATACAAGATATAATAAAGAAGCTATAAAAACAGAAAAGTAAATAATTTTAAGGTGCAGTGTTAGGATTTCCAGAAAAAACAGCATCGACTTGGAATGAGTTGTAACATTTACTGCCTAACTGCAGTGGTAGCCTGTTTCTATCTTTATTTAAAAGAGGCATTTTGCTCCTTTTTATTCAGAGTGAATGAGTAACCCTTTTTTCTGTGTGTGTATTAATATGGGATGAGGGTAGGGTTCAGAGCTCTTGTTTCTTCAGGTTTATCGCATTCATGTACACGTGACCTTTGTCTTCCTGCAGCTAATGTCTTCCTGTGGGAAACACTGGATTCCAGTAATAATCCTGGCTAATACTCGTAGTGGAAACAACCTGGGCGAAAACTTGCTAGGAGAGTTCAAGATTATCCTAAACCCAGTGCAGGTAACTGCGGTGGATAGCCATTGCTGTTTAATAAACTAAGGCCTCGGAATCACCAGAGTGGTGTTTGTATGAGGACCACAAGACTTTAAGGAACTTGATACAGGAACTTTTCAGGAATCATAGAATCACTGAGTCGGAAGGGACCTAGACAGATCATCTAGTCCAACCCCCTGCCATGGGCAGGAACGAGCACTGGGGGTGGGAGGGGTCAT
This sequence comes from Gavialis gangeticus, assembly GCF_001723915.1. Classification (NCBI taxonomy): domain Eukaryota; kingdom Metazoa; phylum Chordata; order Crocodylia; family Gavialidae; genus Gavialis; species Gavialis gangeticus. Next base: position 8,869,904 of record NW_017728991.1, on the reverse strand, counting down.
AGGACCCCAGCCAGTTGCCTGTCCAGTCTCCTCTTGAAGATCTCCAGGGAAGGTGAGAGCACCACCTCTCTGGGGAGCCTATTCCAGGCTCTGGCAACCCTTACAGTGAAGTAGTTCTTCCTAATATCTAACCTAAACCTCTCCTCCCTCAGCTTGTGGCCCTTGTTCCTGGTGACTCCAGGGTGGGCCCTGGTGAACAGACTTTCCCCAAGTCCCTGCTGCTGGCCCCTGATAAAGTTGTAGGCAGCCACAAGATCCCCCCTCAGTCTCCTCTTGCGGAGACTGAAGAGATTCAGGTCCCTCAGCCTCTCCT
>NW_017728991.1:8843354-8864591 GCF_001723915.1 Gavialis gangeticus | reverse complement strand
CCTGACCAGCGCCACACAGAGGGGGAGCAAGACCTCTCTGGACCTGTTAGTGATGCCCCTGTTGATGCATGACAGGGTGCGGTTGGCTCTGCCTAATGCTTCGTCGCATTGGTGACTCATATTCATCCTGGAGTCAATCATGACTCCAAGATCCCTCTCTGCCCCTGTGCTGCCGGGAGGGGCAGCCCCTAACCTATAACCATAATGCTGGTTCCCTCTCCCCAGGTGCAGCACCCTGCACTTGTCCTTGTTGAACCGCATCCTGTTCAGAACTGCCCACTTCTCCAACCTATCCAGGTCTGCCTGGATGCGGTCCCTGCCTGCCGGTATATTCACTTTACCCCACAGCTTGGTGTCATCACCGCACTTGAACAGGGTGCTCTCCACACCCTCGTCCAGGTCGCTAATGAAGGTGTTGAACAGCACCGGCCCCAGGACTGAGCCCTGGGGGACTCCGCTGCCCACACCCTCCCAGGTCGACATCGATCCGTCCACCACCACCCTCTGGGTGTGCCCCTGGAGCCAGCTTGCCACCCATGTGACTGTGCATTCATCAATGCCGCAGCCCCTCAGCTTGCCCACCAGAATTGGGGGGGGACACTGTGTCGAAGACTTCTGGAAGTCCAATGAGATGATATCGACTTCCTCCTTCACATCTAAGCTCTTTGTTACCTGGTCATAGAAAGAGACCAGGTTAGTCAGGCAGGATCGGCCTGGCACGAACCCATGCTAGTTACCCCTTGTCACGGGGCGGGGACCCCAGAGCGGCCGTGATCTCTCCTGGCGCCCCTGCTATGCTTAGTTGGGCCTCAAATGCACCCTCTATCTCGCCTGCCACGACTTTGATGGTTCTAATAGATTAATGGGAGGCTGCCTTACTTGACCCCTTGGACTCGGTGTCCTTGCCCTTCTGGTCCCTGCTCTTCGCGAATAGGTTCCAGTACCCTAACCCCATGGGTGTCACGTGGCTCCTGCCACCCCAATACCACGCCCCAAGCCTCTCAGGTGTTCCGGACGTTATCGTGTCTCTGCTCTTCCTTACCAGCCCCTTTCAGGCATCTTACTCATATGCCCGCCCTCACCGGGCTCTTTAATTCTATACGCGCCCTCACCGGGTTCTCTAATCCTATACGCGCCCTCACCGGGCTCCTCACTCCCGTGCTCACCCTCACCAGGCTACGGTTGTACGCCCGCCCTCACCAGGCTCCCCCAATCTTGGACTGGCCCTCACCGGGCTATAGTCGTCCACCCTCACTGGGCTCTCTAATCTTATACGTGCCCCCTCCTGGGGCTTCTCCACGTACCCGCCCTCTCCCGGGGCCTCTCTATGTCCTCGCCGTCTCTGGGGCTTCTACTCGCACGCACGCCCTCTCCGGGGCTATTTGCTTGGACACCCCTCCCTAGGGCTCGCCGCAGTGCTCTCGCCCCCCCTGGGGCTCACTGCAGTGCTCTCGCCCCCCCCCCCCCCCCGGGGCTTTGCCTTGCGCTTCCCACGCTCTCGCCCCAACCGCGGCCTGTGCCTCGCGCTTCTTGCGCTCCCCACCCACACTGGGGCCTGTGCTCGTGCTTTCCGCGATCGGGGCTCAGGTGGCCGTAGCCGTACCTGGCCCCCAAGACCCCCTCCTCAGGGTCATACGCCCCACTGGGCTTCTCTGGATACTGCCCACACGGGGCCGGGGTCACAACACCCCCAAATGCAGCGTCGCCTCGGCACCAGACTGTGGTGCCCTCTCTGGCACCCGATTGGTGTGCCCTCTCAGGGCACTAGGAACCCCCACGCTACTGGGGAGCTCCCCTGAGGCCTCCTCCAACCCCTACAGCCTCACCCGGTCCTTCGGCGTAACAATAACAAACAAAGCACAAAGCCATGAGCCAACCGGCTATAACACAAAATAAGCCCCTGGCTGTAACATAACTTCTGCGCCACCCTGTACCAACATGTAGGCGGTCAGGCTGCTCGGGCCTGCTCTGCTCTGCAGCAGAGCTCCGATTGCTCAGGCTGCCAGAGAGGAACTGCCTCTGGCCTCAGCCTTCTGTTTATAAGGGCCAGGCTCTGCCCCCTTCCGGTCAGCTGACCCAATCGGTTGCCTTAGCAACCGCTGGCTGTGCTGCCCTGTTCACTGGCAGCTAAGCCCGAGTTACCATTGCCAGTAACAAGCACCCTAGTGCCTGCTACACCCCTGAACATCACTTCCCCTGCAGGGCTCTCACAAATGTGAGGAACTTGATCTTCAGCTAAGGAAAATTTCATGCAGCTCTTGTATGGAGAAAAGAGTCATCACCTTTCAAACATAGGAGCTGTAAATGTAAGGATATAAGGCATATTTTTTCCATTAGTCTGGTAAGGTGTGATATGTCAGTAATGCATATAGTATCTGCAGCAATCAGTACACTGCTTATTTTTGCCACTAGTCTCTCAATCTCATACCTTCTTGAATTAACAAGGTGGAGCAGTTAGAATGAAAAAATACTTTTAATCTAACGAGTGATCCTCTAATTATTTTGAAATCTGTGTTATTAAGCCTAACTTCACTTGTGAAAATGACAGCACTTGCAGCTGCCAGTTCCCGAGTTGCTGTTTTCACCTTAAACTCAAATGGGATGGCACAGGATACTCTGACGTAACATCGTTTTTCTTGGATTTCCTGACCGAACCTTAATTCTCTTCGTCTGAAGGCTCAAAACACATTCTCGCAATGAACATAGCTGTCATAATTAAGGTCTCTGAAAAAAATTAACACCTAGACACGTTTCATAGAATACATTTGTTTTCACATCTCTGTTGTAATAAGACCCCACTTTATTTTTATTTTATTAAACTTGACTTTTATAAATGTGAAAGATTAAAATGAGTGAATGTAAACACACTTTACTTGGGACAGAGTTCCACTTGATTTTTAATGTGTGCATTCCCACTGAAGTAACTGGACCTTTCACATGACTATGACAAGTGGGATTTGGTGTCTGAAAGTCAAGACTGGGCTGATCATTTGCCAGTGTTGTGCATTGGGCGCTGAGCTATTCCATTTCAATCCTGATAGGTTTCTTAAAGTGACGTGATTTGATCTCTGAAGTAAATCCAGAAACTTCTTGAAATTTGTGGAACTTCCATTCTTATTTTTGTTCATTCATAGGTTTTTGACCTGAAGAAAATTGCACCTGCGAAAGCACTCCAGCTTTGTACCCTGCTGCCTTGCAATTCTGTTAGGGTCCTTGTCTGCGGTGGGGATGGCACAGTGGGCTGGGTCTTGGATGCAATTGATGAAATGAAGATCAAGGTATTTTGTTTAAAATGAACCTGCTATCTGTGGTGAGGATCTAATTTCTGTAGTTGAGCAAGTGTTCAACCCTAATCTCTTATCTAGATACAAGTTGTTCCTGTCTGAGAAAACCGATTGGGAAAGATTCACAGAATTACTTATATGCCCTGAAAGAAACTCTTCATGAAACTCATAAATGGCTGCAAATTGTGAACATTAATTCAGAAGCCCTTCTGCTTAGATGGCGTAGCATATTATATCCACTCTTCCCCTTGTTGTCTAAAGAGAGATTTGATTTTGCTTCGAATCTCTTTATTAATATTGGACTATGATTACTTATTTCTCACCAAACATTTTTAGACTTGAGACATTGTCATTACTTCCATAATCATCAAAAATGATAATGGTGCTAACCTCCATAGTCATCAAAAATGATAATGGTGCTAATGCAGCAATATGACTTCAATAATGCATCTGCTTCTGTTGTCTGGTGTCCCTTTCAAAAGCTGTTTTCACTCTAGTACTGTTTGCTAATAAGGAATGAGGAAAACTGTGTACTGTGGTGTTTCATATTGTTTCTAAAGAGAGCACACACTCAGTTTAAAAGGTTTTAGTAAGAATGTCCAAAAAGACATCAAGAGAGTCTCATGTAGTTGTTGTATTTATGTCTTGGATCCGCTTGCCTTTCTTTCTGTTGCCAAAAGAAAAGAAGGGCCAAGCTCTTGCAGCAACTCAGTGGTACAGTGAAGAAAACAAAACAGAAGTTCCAGCTTCTCTTCCTCCGCTTTAGCTTCTAGATCATAACTGGGCTTGTAGGAAGAGGTCTGATTTGTATTTCTGATCCATGCATTACTACAGTGGATTGCTGCTCTCAAGGGCATGAGGAATTTTCCATATATTTCTTTCCTAGTTTAAAAATTCTTGCCTTTGTGTTTTTCTATCACAAATGATGTCTGCCATGTTTCGGGTACCAGTTGTTCCACTGTAATAATCCATGGAGCAACTTTCCAGTTAACAATACCTGTTTATTATTTAAAGTTTGGGGAATAAAGGAAAGAAGTGGATCCTAAAAAAAACCTCCTAAAATGTGACATTTGTCATCTCCCAGGGACAAGAACGGTATATTCCACAAGTTGCAATTTTACCTCTGGGAACAGGCAACGATCTGTCTAATACGCTGGGCTGGGGAGCAGGTTATGCTGGAGAAATCCCAGTGGAACAAATCTTACGAAATGTCATGGAAGCAGATGGAATTAAACTAGACAGGTGAGCAACACCACATAGAGGTGACTCCCACAGCATTGTGATCAGTTTGGCCTTAGAAGGTAAGGCCGTGTTTGTATAAAGAAACACCAAAAGGACAGCAGTGGGGGGCATGCCAATGTAATTGCTAGAACGACCAGCTAGGGATTGATTGATGGAGAAGTTGCTTTTGAGCTGCCTCTGAATAATCAAGCATCTAGATGTTCTGACATGCACCTGCCTTTTTGATTGCTAATTTTGTACACGATTGTTTCGTGACAGTAGTTTGATGGGTGAGAGCAGTTGAGCTTCTAGTTTGGGGCTAAATAATAGCCTTTCTTTTTCAGGTGGAAGGTTCAGGTGACAAACAAAGGATACTACAATTTAAGAAAACCAAAGGTATGATTTGAAAACTTTAAATGTGGATCCCATAGGATGCCTTTTTGAACTGATTAGGAAATAAAACAATGTGCGTGATGTTTGTTTGTAATGGAAAACTCTCTGTGCTGAGTATCACAAAAGGCACCTTTTATTTTCTTCTGCTATGTTATGTTAGAAAATTGGAGCGAAGCTTTTGAGATAATGGTGCTGAAGCACTGAAAACAACAGGCAGCTGCAATAAACCAAACATAGGACTGAAGTTACTAGATAATAATCTTAAAGTAACAGGGATCATTATCAAAACTGAGGGAGGTTGAAAATGATGTGTTCTCCCTTCAAAACGTTTGAGGTGGGGAAAAAGCCAACAATTCTGTGTGTGGAAAAGATGAGCAGATCTGTGTTAAAGTGAATACTTACATGAGAGCAATTTGCTCTCATCTTCCTTAACACATCTGTGATTCACTTAGCAGTGTTCCTCCTGATTCCCACTTACTTTTGCAAGAAAAGAACAGGGCCACCATCTTCTGAGTGTTAGTATATGATTTGAGTGAGATGAAATGCCTCTCATATAGTGTGCATAGTGTATGAAACCTCTGAATTGTACATCTCTCAAAGGGTATAGTACCATCAGAAGGAAAAGGGTAGGATCCATTAAAGGTAACACGGGATTTAGTTTCTTTGCTAGATGTTTGCCAGTCTAAGAAGCTTTGTTTTATTTTTTTAAATGCTAAGGGAACACCATTAGTGCCAAGGGAAATATTTTCCAAAATAGAAGGCTTTGAAAGTGATCTCTGGGATTTCCTGCTCTCTGAGGAAGTCAAAGCTGGAGGTTGCTCAGAAGTGTGTGCAAACTTCCTGGATCCAGCAATAATTTCAGTGGTAACTGTATTAAGTGCACAGAACCAGTGAAAACCTTTGGCTATTTTAATTTCATAGTACTCTGTTCTTTCTGTGGCAGGGATTCGCTTTCACCTGTCAGAGGCTTCCACTGAAGCACCTGTGTATCTGAGAACAGACATCTCTTAATTATTTCTCAACCAACTGAAAATTATTATCTGTTCCTTCTGTTTGCATGCTAGTTACTTCTTGAATTCCACATTACCAGGGTTTTATCTCTCCATGATCTTAACCAGAACTCTTGTCCTACAGGTGTTCACAATGAACAACTATTTTTCTGTAGGACCTGATGCACTCATGGCATTAAACTTCCACGCACATCGTGAGAAGACTCCATCTCTGTTTTCCAGCAGAATTATTAATAAGGTGTGTTTAGTAAAATAACATTTCTGCTTTTCACCATGGATAAAGCCAAAATTATTTCCATTTTCTTTGGCATCCTTTAATCCAGGGGTAAGCAAAACGCGGCCTGCCAGGCCATTCTATCGGGCCTGCGGGGCCCCTAAAGAATTTAGAAAATTAATATTTATCTGCCCCTCATTGCCTATCATGTGGCCCTCAATGGCTTGCCAAAATTCAGTAAGCGGCCCTCTGCCCGAAATAATTTCCTGCCCCTGCTTTAATCTCAAGGCTATTAAATCACTTCCATTAATTTATGCAAGTATGTAATTATCAGCTGATTTATATAACTGTGCCAGATGAAACAGAATTTTAAAAAATACCTGAAAGTTTTGTAACATTGAACCACAAAAAAGATAAACATCTTGTTTCTGGATGGAAGTCTAACCATTTGCTGTAATATAGGGCCTCATATTCTTACAGTGTTGGCATTTTGTTACTAAATACCACGGCTGTGCCAGCTAGCATGATGTCAAAACTTACAAGAAAGAGATCAGGCTAATGACTTGTTGTAGTCAAGTCAGAGACCTGAATCTGAGTTTCGTCTTCATTGTTCCACTGGGGTGTAGGGTCTGTACCTCTTGGGCAGGATGAAGGCAGGGTAAGATGACACCTTATGCATCCCTGAAAGAGTTGATCTGTGAGTTTTTGTAGGCTACAGCCTATTTCATCAGGATGTTCAGTCACTTAAGACAGTATGTGTCTTGAGGTCCTGATCAGTTATGCAGACCTGTTGTCTCCCCAGTTTCCCTCCCTATGCCAACACATTTTAGAAGAAGTCCACCCCATAGCTCTTGAGGAGCTGCTTTCAGGAGCAGCATATACTGGATCAGACATATACTGGATCAACCTTTTTAAACTTGCAGTACCCTTGGATAGACTCATCGCACCCCCAGAAGATTCCAGCTGTTCGTTTTCATTCCTCTTTTTTGACTACAGAAAAATACTAGAGCAGATTTGCTGTTGCAGAGAACTCAGAAAGACCACGATTATGGATTCCTATTTGAAATCTCTGAGCATTTTTACATGCGTTTCCAGACATGACACCAGGCACTTCAATTAGCAAGCTGCGCTAATTAAAAGTGCCCATGTGCAAGAGCATCGCCGCGCATTCCTGAGTTGAATAAATGGCAGCAGGGTCCCTTGAGCTAAAGCTCATCGGACGAGTTTTAGTTCAAAGCGTGCCACTGCCATTTTGTCAACGTGGAGGCACACAACAATGCTGATGCATGTGACGTGCAAGGCTGCCGGAGTGTGTCTCAATTTCCATGCTCCGACGCGCTGGATTTGCAGTACATCGGAGCAGGCTGCCCGCATGTGTGTAGGAGCCCTCTGGGTTTATTTTGCGAGCTATGTTTGTACACCTAACTAGCATTGTGTGGTACCCCATGGCACCCATGAGAAGGTCTCAAGTCAGTCTGAGTGCTGTGGCACCCTTGTTGAGAATTACTGTTCTAATGGCTTTGGCTGCCAACTGTTTTTGAGTGCAGAGTTGTGACCCCTGTCCAGTTTTGTTTTAAAAGGAAAAAACCTCTTAATTGGTCATGGTGCAGTGTTCGTGTAGACCTCCTGTAAAGAAATCTTCAAAAGTAATATGCAAATATCTTGTGTTATATAATTTCAGAGAAAGCTCTTAACAAGTTTCATTAAACTACTGTCATCTCTCTCCTTATCTTTAATTCTGGTTTTTTTCCTCCTCCTTTTTTTAGGCTGTATATTTTTTCTATGGAACCAAAGATTGCTTAATACAGGAATGCAAAGATCTTAACAAAAAGGTTGAGGTAAGGTAGCTACTTCATCTCTTAATTACACATCTTCCTCAAGGCAGAAGCACCTCAGATGGAAAAGACCTAGCAGCATTCTTATTTTTAAGAAAAAGTGTAGCCGAACTAGAAGTTTAGAATATGAGCTATAGAGGCCAAAGTGTTTCCAGTAGAGGTGGGAAGCTTTAATGCCAGTTGATAATGTGTTCTGGACACCCAGGTACAAGAAAGTTGAATTAAAGCTGGGGCAGAGACAGAGAAGGATTATTAGTATGAGCAGGAGAATGGGAAAGCTACTTACAAATAGAGAATGAAAAGAGACTTGGAATTGAAGAGGTAGGATTCTGTGATGTTTGCCTAGGATGATAGGGTCTGGTTTCCATAACCCAGGATAACCCTCCCAGTCTAGTGTACTTTTTGCTATTTAGAGCTTACTACACACAATTCAGGGATAATAAGCAGCTGACCCCAAGCCTATTGAATATATGAATGATTTCATTGGCCCCTGGATGAGGCTTTTACTACCCACAGTAATTTACTAACTGTCTGTTGTGTATCTTTAAAGCTAGAGTTGGATGGCGAGAGAATCAGTCTGCCAAATTTGGAAGGTATCATTGTCCTCAATATCGGATATTGGGGAGGAGGCTGCAGGCTCTGGGAAGGAATGGGTGATGAGCCTTACCCCCTAGCAAGGTACGTAATGCATCAGTGATTCATGTATACATTCCAATACAATGTAAGGGCCCTGCCCAATTAATCTTTCTTACTTTTGCAGCCCCATGTAAATCTATTGATGGATTGCTCATAGACTTTAGGAGGAATAGTAAGATTTTTATAATGTGTATTGAATTTTGTTCTTCAGGCAGGAAATGCAGAGCTTTAAGCGTGTATATATTGCAGCATTCACCTTCTTCATACTTTTATGTCTTAATATAAGGACTACATGCAGTTCAGACAGATTGATTTTTTTGATACGCATACGTGTCTTTCTAACTTACAGGCATGATGATGGATTGCTGGAAGTTGTCGGAGTTCATGGGTCTTTCCACTGTGCACAGATCCAAGTGAAGCTGGCAAACCCTGTTCGTCTAGGACAGGCACATACTGTGAGGGTAGGTTGTATTTAAGATGGTCTTTTCCCTTGGTTATAGGTCCTCTATAGATGTGCATAGTCCATTATACACTAAAATAACACGAGACTGCAACCTTGCAGCATCACTACAGAGAAAGTTGTTGTGAATGTGTTTGTGGCTGCAGTGAACTGTTATGATTCTATCTGTCCTCTTTTATTTGGCACTAGCTGATTTTGAAGAGTTCAAAGATGCCAATGCAGGTGGATGGAGAGCCGTGGGCTCAGGGGCCCTGCACTGTTACCATAACTCATAAGACACATGCACTGATGTTGTATCACTCAAGCGAACAATCAGATGATGATGCCTCCAGCGTGTCTGAGCAGGAGCACATGAGGGAACAGACGGATGAAGACATATAGGGACTGCAGAATTCAGCGTGTGTTACTAAAATCAATTTTAATGGAAATGCATAATTAGCTCTGTATTAAATATTCTATCTCAATAACAATACCTTTTCGATGCAGTAAGGTATATTCTTGTGACTGGCAAAGGGATAAAAAAAAGCCATGCTTTCACTTTATTCATGAAAACGGTACCTTGCTTTCATGTATATTTCCCCATGATTTACACTGATGGTTCTTACAGCTAAATGTAGTTTAGTATGTCTTGAGAATATGATTTTCTCTTTTTTTAAAATAAGCAGTGTGTGCTACTCCGACTTGAAAAAGACTTATTTGAGGAACACGTGAAAGAAATAGCAAAGCAGGGCTTTGAATAATGGAGCTGTCATTTTAACAGGATCATTTCTTTGGTGGTGATTGGCAACGTTTTAAAAACATATATTTTTGGAGGTAATAGAATTTGCCTCAACGTTATCTGAAAGTAGCCAAGAGGGAAATCATTTTGTCTACCACCTTGGTAATGAATATGGAGATCTAGGCCAAGGTGAACAAATCAGGATCTATAACTTGCGTATGTGAGAGTAGATTCAGGGAAAATATATTGATAGCTAAAACAACTCAAGAACCTTTATAAACCTTTGGCCAGATCCTTGCTTCAACCATTAGGTATCCAAATGGCACTTACATATCTAAATGAAATCCTGTTCCACTCTGCTCGAGTCCCTGAAAAACCATTAACACATTTACTTTTGTAACTTATTGCTTAGCTTTTGCATTAACGCTTTTTCAAGGACCTGAGAAAGATTGGTTAGAATTACTCTCAAATGCCTTGGTATCATTTATATGCCTAATAGGTAGAATAAGTTCCAGCCCTTTGTTTCCTGATGGTATCATAAAAGGTAAAACATGATTTGCATGATCACGTATGGCCATGCCTGATGTACATATTCTGAATGTTTAACAGGACATGTGAATGTTTTGTTTAGGTAGCCATCAAAATTGTCTCAAAGCAAATACTGACATAAAGGGAGCTTCTCAGGTTACGTAGTCATCCTGGTCAATAGAAGTCATTATCTGCTGTTTTGTTAGTGAGTACCGAAAGCTGACAAAAGCCAGGAGTTTCATGGTAAAACTAAACCTGTGGAAGCCCATTTATAAAAGACTCTGTCCTGAGAGCAAGTGATTTTATGCTGAATGTGCACTGTATAGTTAAGCACAGTGAGAAAAATTAACAGATGAGTCTTGGTCTCAGCACTGAATTTTCTTGTTGCTTTTGTCAATTTTGAGCCTTGGTCTTGACACTGAATTTTCTTTTGTTATTCGTAAGCCAGAGTCTCCCCAAGTGACTTTCCTTTTATTTCGTTGATATTGCATTGAAGGGACACTGCTAAGTACACTAAGCTGTACACTTAGGTTTTGTAAAATAAAATGGTTACAAAAAACTAAAAAACCCCACTTTTAATAAGATTAAATAAACTATGAAAACTATTTATTTTTACTTTGCTTTAGCACTTTCCTACAGGTTGGGAAGTGAAACACCACAACACTGTCTCGGTGCATGAGAACAGGAGGTAAAACTAACCTCTTGGGGTTTATTTTTCTATAATGCATGCAATGGAAAAACAAGTGTGGTATATGTGGTAAAAAATTACTCTTATATACTCTTCCACTTTTATTCATAAATGGAATGGAGAAAAATATTTTTAACTTGATGGTGTCCCTTCTAAAAAGTTGACTGGATAGAGTCTAACTACTACTGACCATCAGCAAGTGGATTGTATATGTGATTAGACTATAATTAATTGTAAATGTGTAAATGTCACATTCCATAGCTTTGTATGCCTAATTTCATTTGTACGTAAGAGCACTGTGAGTCATGGAAAACGTATAAAAAGTAGAAAAGAATTATAAAAATACCCAAAGCAACAAAACCATATTACAGATAAATCCATTGTCATCTTAGTTAAAAATAGGTTTAGCTTGTACCTGCTAAATAACTTACAAGCTAAATAATTTCAAAGCAACAAATTTCCATTTTTATTTTTTTATATTCAAGTAACTTATAATGATCCACTTTTTTTAACATTTATTTAAGTGTTATGCTCTGAGCCTTTTGTATTTGTGTTTACAAACAGGTTGCAAACCTCTTGAAAAGCTTGGTGTATACTTTGAAAGAAGCTGTCTCAGTAAGACAGTTATGCTGATACTTGATCTAAACTTACATTGGGAAGAGGTGCTTAAAGCTGATCTGGAAATTGCCCCAAAACGTAGATACTCAAAGGTCACAAAATTGCTTACAGGGTCAGAAGCAAGAATCCCGGTCCCCCTCCCTCCTCTGCTTAATACAAAATCTATTACATGTTGCTTTGTGATCTAAAGGAAAGGCCAGATCACTGTCCTGTATTTTCTGGGGAGCCACACAGTCAGCAAGCTTTCTCTCTGCTTTTTGTTTTATTTCTTGGTTGGAAGAGCAGAAATGTCACTTCTTTGGTACAAGGCTGTTGGTCAGGGGTTATTTTACATCTCCTGTGGGCTGGCTCCTTCTTCTAACTTTACCTCCTCAAACAGTGCTCAGATTCTGGTCCTAACTGTGTGTAATGCTCTCTGGGCGGTGCAGATCCATGCATCGATAGTTTTGTGTTTGCACAGAGAATGGGTACTGAAGGAAGATCTGACACCTGCTTGGCACTTCTGCAGAGCTGCTTATTGAGATTATGGAAGTGGCCCTGATCATCCCTTAGCTGAAGGGGAGAGTTGTGCTGCACACAGCAGTTCCTGATGGTGGAGAGTAAATTTTAGCTTTTACAGGCTTTGAAAGCGTTTCCCAAAGCTGTATTTGAGAGCTGGAGAAAAACTGTTTGCCATTGGAACAGTTTATCTCCAGTTCAGGCACACTTTGCTCCTTTTAACTTCAGTGGTCTCTCGTTGTCATCTGTCTGTCAGAGGATTTCTGAAAATGTAATTGTTAACGCTAGAGTTTAAATAGGCCAAGTGACCACATGGACTTTGCTAACATTTCACCCCGTAGCATTTTAACTTTTCTTGTTCTTCCTTTTTTGTTTTAAATATTTTTTTCCAGGTCATCACAAATCCAGAATTAATTCTGCTCTCAGTTACTGCCTGATATAACACTCATTCTGGTCTGACTACAGGGAGTAAATGTCAGTGGTGTATAGCTCCCTGACTCTAATTTTTGTATAAATTATATTAAAACAAAAAGCAGCTGAACGCTTACTGGTAGATGCTAATGTAGTGTTGCATATTCATTATACCTGAGACCTGCTAAAACGTACTTTTAAAGTAAATTTAGAACGTAGCACCTAAAACAATTATTTCTAGTCTGCTGAAATTTCTGATTCTATTAAAAATTGGCACTGAGTTTTGGAAGCATACAAATAATGTAGTATATTGGTTATCCAGAAGAGGGTGCCCTGCTGTTGAAATTCATATCTTCCCATAGCCTAAAGGATTCCGCCACCCTGGGACTGATATAACAGGAGAAGCAGCAGGATGTTGCAGGCTAACAAGTCATGACCACTTGTAATTTCTAATCTATCTTATTGGTCATAATAGAAATGCATAGATGGACAAATACTGAAGTATCAGTGCAACAAGCACTGAAAAGAAACTCGTTCCCAAAAATTCTTCTGCAGCTTCTCCTAGCATAACTAAAGGTTGTGGATAGTGTTTCTGTTACAAATTTGTCTTTTTCAGGGTTCATAACGCACAAGTAAAAACATTTTTGATGGGCTGAAATTTGCCCACACAGCCCAGCTGAGGGGTGAACTTCTTTCTTTCCACTTTTACCTAATTTTATAAAAGTGACTTTGAGCAGTTCCTAAATCAGGGTGAAAAATTATTGGGCTCTGACACACTTTTTTGCAGGACTGTTTAAATGTTTTTGAGCCCTTTTAAAGAAACTTTGCAAGTCCGCTGTTCTGGCTTTTTTTCCCCTTTGAAATAAAATAGCTGGGAGGGTAGCTGCCATTCACGCTCATCCTGTTGTGCAAGGCTTTGATATTTGTACCCAAGCGTGCACTATTGGTAGTGTGCATGCAATATTCTTCAGAAGACTCCTGGAAATTGTCACGTGGTCCAGATTCTCCTTTTTAATGCACTGAGGCTCCTCCTTAAATAGATCGATACTACTTAAAATCACCATTGGATTTGAATGTTATTGTAATCTGCTGCTCTCCTGGATTAAATTCAAGGTTTTTCATCCCCTTTTTAAATTTTAAGACTTTGCAAAACTAAACCAAAGATGGGCGTTTAGCAACATCTCATGTACAGTCACTTTCGCTGCTGTCCCGGCAAACCCAAGGTCATACTCATACTTTTCCCTGGCCTGAGTACTGGGAGCTTCAGTTGGAGATGTAAGGGTGAATGCTTTGGAAGCGCAAGGAAAAATCAATAGAGGACTAAAGGATAGTTTGCACGATAGAGTTGGACCGTGTTTGAACACACTGGAATGAAATTGTTTCTGATGCTGCAATGCTGACAAGTTTGCAGTCAGGGTAAACCAGGGCAGTTTTCGTGCAGCATCACATCCGTGTGCCAAGTTTGTCTTAGCCCAGTGAAATTTAATCCCATTTATTTGACGTTGTGCTGAAGAACCTTTGTTCTTTTTTTCACTAACCACAAAATCGTGGTGGTCCAGTTGCTGTTATCTAGCTTGGTTTTTTGTTTTTTTTTTTTTTTACTATAGTATTCCTACATGATTAAGTCCTTCGGGGTCGTCCCCTCAGAGTTTTCAAACAGCAACAGTGGAAAGAAAAATACGTTTCTTAATAATAAAATATACTTTGGCAGGGCTACTGGGAAACTATTTTTTTTAAATTCACTTTGTCTGAATTTGAAGCTTTTGGTGTCCTTCAAAGTCAGAGCCATTCTGAAGCCAATGGGCACTTTTGTGCTCGTACCTAATTTGTTTCAGTTCTGTTTCCTTATGTGCATAGATCTGTGGCCTGTGCTTGTCAGTTGTAGGCTGCCAGGTGGATTAATGGTAGATTAATGCTCCCTCTAGCAATTTAATGCACTTTTCCTAGAAGCTAGTTGTAGAAAGGTAGGGCCCAGAGGTCACCAGTCCCTCCACCCTGCTTTCTGTTTTGAGGATAGATGCTGTTTGCCCTTCTCCGGTTCTGCGGGACCTTGACACACTCCTCGCGGTCTCAGAGATAATTACCAGTGGTTCAGAGAGTGCTTGGGCTAGCTCCAGAGAGTTTCATCTGCCTCTCACCTCCTCCTATACTTCAGAACAAATGCATTAATGTTTGATAACTGACAAATCTTTTCTTGCCTGTCTTTTTTGAACGAGCTATATATTCTTCTGAACCAGTGCTTCTGTCCATCAGTCTATTCCCCCAAGCCTCTGCAGTGCCAATTAAATTGCAGATTATGTGGTGAGCTAAAACTTTGCATTCTTCTTGCTCATTTCTCATACTCCTGCCATTTGGGTAGCAACGTCTCTGATGTTTGGCAGGCTGCCCCGGTATTCTCCCTCTTGTCTTTTCTATTCCCACTTGCAGCTCTCTGACCAGTTTACCAGCCCCCTTTAAGCCTAGATTAAAACCTTCCTAAGATAGTAAATCATCATCCTAAAATGCTCTCTCCCTTCTCTGTAAGGGGGACCCTTTCTCTTCCGCACGTTCCTTAATGGACATTGTGCAGTGGTCAAGGAAGCCCAAGGGTCAGTGCAGCCGTGCCTTCCCTCCCACTGTATATATCCGGATCCTTGTTCCTTTCCAACATACAAGTTACTGTATTTATCTGGAACAAATACTACCTAAATTGCTGTTCCAGAGCTTCACACAGCATAAAGCATGTTACAATAGATGCTAGCTTCTGTCTTAGACAAAACATTTGATTGTTAAAAGTAAATCTATAATTTAGATAATCTAGTTAGATAACTATAGCCTAGTTAATAAGATGAAAGAGTAAGACATTCATGAAAACCTTGCCTCTATTTAATGGAATGGCGCTCTTTTGACCCCGTTTTATTATCTTGCACATCTGCAGCTCAAAAAAAAGGAATAAACTAGAATGACTGTAGATTTAAATAGAGGTTCCTATAACCACGCTCTTACTACTTTTTGCCCCTACTGAAAGTGAGCTAGCCACATCGCTGCACACCGGGGGGTAACAAAACACCCCTTGTTTGACTCTTAGCTGTGTACCAGCGCTTACACGGTCCATATTTCAGCCATTTGTTTAGGGCCCTGTCCTGAAAGCATTGTAGGCGCCACATCCCTGTTTAGTTCAAGGAGTACACAAAATATTCCACATATGAAGGACTTGGATCCTTTCAGCTGGAGTGAATCAACGTTGTTTAAATGAACTCAGTGTTTTTACGCTGACTTAACCCAGCTGTGGATGTGGTCATTAATGCTTTAAAACAGGGGTGTCAGTCTCACACATGCCTCCAAACCAGATCCAGGGTCACATCTGGACCCAGCATCAGTGCTGGGTGATGAGCAACATGGGGCTTAGCACAGCTGTCATTCCTTCCCTCCGTGCTTCCCCACCAGTGCCGACATGCACACCCATACGGGCCCCGTAGCTGGGACGGGAGCGGCTCACTCCACCCCTGCTGCTAGAACAAACTGGCCTTGCTGGGAGCTCTGCAGGCAGATGTAGCCTGCGGGTTGCAGCCAGTGTGACAGCCCGGCTCTAAAACCCTGAATACACTCATGGTTTGAAAACTATCGCTGGCTTTTCTTTGACTATTGCCATGTATGTGTGCCCTCATTCTTTACCACAATCTTTGTTTTCAAACTCAGTTGTTAAATTCTGAAATGAACAATGTGCATCTGACAGAAAACTGGTTATTGTACTGAATTTTCTTATCAGCGAAAACAGAAGCTAGCACTGTAAGTATTACAATCTGGGTCTTCAAAGTTTACATCCCTCGTTAGCCATGTGTCCACTATCAGCTCTTGTAACTGTTCGAGTACCTCGAGCCATTTACTCTTTATAGGATTTTTTTATAGTAAAACAGAATGATTTTTTTATTTTTGTAGTTTATACCTTCAATATGTATAGTAGTTATTTCTATTCAACCACTAATATTCTGAATATTGTAAAAATGTGAAGCTCAAGAGCGGTAACAAAGTTAGTTGTAGTCGTTTAACTATTACTTATGAAAAAAGAAATACCAGCATGTCAGAGGTTTTAAAAAAAATGCCTGTTCTTTAGTGTGGAAGTGTTTTGATGTTGTGATATGGTTTTTATCACCTGTGTGTATGCAGGGTCCAAGAAAAAATGGAGCTTTTTACAAATCTAAATAGTGGGTCAAGCTGTGGACTTTTGTAGCATTTTAGGATTCTTTTCAACCAGAAAAAAATGATGGTTGTGGGTGTTCACTGACTTTTCCCATAATGGGTTGATGCTGGGAGCATCAGTATCTTCCTACACTGCTGCCTTCTGTTGCATATTAAGACAGCAGAGTTTTGAAGAGTGCTCACAAATGAACACGTGCTGTTTTCCTCACCACCAGCTCCCCTTCATCCTCCTCACCCCAAAAGAAAAGACTTAACTGCAGCTGTAAATGGCAGTCTTAATTTGCAAAGGAATTAACTAGCCAGCTTGACATTGCATCTCCAGAGTACCTTTTTAAAAAGGCATTAGATGCATTTATATCATCTTGAGCTTCAAGAAATGCCATCTGACCCTGAATTAGTATGAATCGCTCCTCCGTTTCCAAAAGCAGGGGTAAGCTGAAAGGGGGGGTGTTTACCCAAAGCGATTCACTGTAGAGCTGAGGCTGTCCTGTACTCCCATTGTGCGCACAGAGCGGTGTGATTTGAGCCATTTTATTTTTGCTGGCAAAACTTCCTGCTTTTTTACCTTCTCTTTGGACATGATCTTGGTATACTCCTTAAGCAGGTGATGGCCCCACTGACTTGAATGGAGAAGTTTATTGCCTCGGGAGCACGCGTTTGGTCTCTGTGGTAGTCTAGCGACAAGATGAATAAATTATTATGTGTAACGGTTGTGTATTATGATGATGATGATTAAAAAAAACCAACTTGAGCCAGGTTCTGTCCTTAAATGTAACTTCAGTGAAGTCAACAGGACTCTGCTGGTTTCAGTGGACTTGCTCCGGACGGGCATCACTGTGACCGAGAGCTGAATTTGCCGGCAATCAGGTTTGTCATCTCCCACTTTGTTTCATGACTTAGAGAAACTCAGAGGTAGGGTAAGATGCCTCCCAAGAGGCTGTTTGCTTCATACGCCTCAGACCTTTGCAAATAAAAACTTCTCCCCTCCTTGACTCAGTTTCCTAAAGCAGCTTTCTGTTGTCTTGTTCTGTATTTGTTGTACTTTTCTGTGTGAATGGACTGAAGAAAATGGGCGTGAATTTAAAGCATTTGAACCCATTTCACTTGGTTTGTACATTGTTGGCTTCACCAAACTGAATATCAGCTTGCAAAATCTGTAATAAACTAGTGAAATTATTTGACATCTGACTGTCAGTGTACTTTTTTAACTTATTTGGCAAATGCTTACGAGGCCTCCTTCTTAACAAAACCCAAGGATGAGGTCCCAAGGAGTTCGCCAGAAAGACACGTGCCTCCAAATTCAACTACACGGGCCACATAGACATTTGGTGACGGGCTGATCGTAGGAGGACAGAAGAGCTCTCGATTGTACAAACGTATATATGTTACAGCAGCTGCCTGAGCACAGACCTGCTCTTTGACTTGCTCTCCCTCTACCAGTTTTTTGTAGAAATTCATGGCTTGCTTACCCTGCGTTCTTCCTTGTTTAATTGAGCTTGCTGAAAAGCGGTGTTGGTTTTCCTGTAGTGTTTTTCTCCAGGTAAG
Source organism: Gavialis gangeticus (assembly GCF_001723915.1). NCBI lineage: Eukaryota > Metazoa > Chordata > Crocodylia > Gavialidae > Gavialis > Gavialis gangeticus. The sequence goes on along the minus strand of NW_017728991.1, from coordinate 8,846,353 downwards.
ACGGTGATGCCTAAAACTGCAGAGACGAAAGAAGAAAGAGCCTGTGTTTTCCTTTGGGTATTTGTACATCCTTGAAGTGAAGAACATTTGATCTACATATCTGGTAAGGCTAACGAACTACAGCTTGACCCTGCCCCCTATCCCTGTCCATAGGCACACCCAACCAATCTTCCTGCAACCTCTAACTGAAATGTTTGTTCATTGCACGGCAGCCCTAAATGTAGCAGATCTGATCTCATCAAAATTGCCTCTGTAGCATCACCTGTTGCCTGCCTCATTTAATGGGGGAACAGGGAATCGCACGAGGGTGCAAAGGTCACGCTTGCACCTACTGTCTCTCCCCCCAACCACAAAAAACATTCTCTTAGTTTTGCCAAATAGAGTTCAGAATCAGGTCCGTCCTTTTCATTATGTCCTGCACTTTAAGTCGCCTTTCATCAGAGGATCTCTGAGCTCTTTGTGGAGTCGTGTTAATTCTTAGGTAATGCTGCTGAAGTTAATGATTTTTACTGGAAAGGCAGGATCTTTAAAGCACATGGCACTGGGAGTTGGATTTACCCTATGGATGATCTTGGAAATAAACAGAAGGTTGTCACTGGGGGTCCACCGTCCCCCAGAAAGCAATTTCTCAAAATCTGTGTGTTGGTTTTGTTTTTTGCACAACCAGACAGCCACAGACTTGGTTCCCCACAGTCACAAAGTGAGTTGGTAGCGATCAGAGTGAGACCCAGACCTAGGTCTTGCTCCTAGGTAATTGCTCAGACAGTTGTAACTTATTTTAAGAAGATTAAAATACCATGGGAGGTCAAAAGGCAAAGGCTGCAAGCGCAATCCCTTTTAGGCTAACTTTGTTACAAACCATACTGGGTTTATGTGGCATTTCTCATAAAAGAATATTTTGTAAAGAGCTGATGGTTTGATGTGTTTTATTCAGTAACCAAGAATAGAAAGAAATACTTGTTTTGTGCAACAGTTCAGAAAAGACTGGCTGTACAGTATTTTCTAAAGGGACAAAACTATATTTTTACTGCTTTTAAGAGGTCATTTCTTTTGGTATTTCACACAGGGGTAATGTTGGGTGTGTGGCTTTTTATAGGTTGCTTTTATTCAGAAAAACTCCAGGTTTTGAACAGTGGTAAAGCTAAAGTGACACTTGTAATCACTGTTTTTAATATACCAATACACTGAGAGAATATGATAAGGGGGGCTAAATTATACCTTTTTTTTAAGTTAATGAAAGCCAGTTTATCCTTAATTTCTTACCTATAAGCAGAAACGGCTAAATACGCAGTGTTTCTAGAGCGTGGAGGTTGCTTTCCAAAGAGTGATCTTTTTCAAATGAAATTTTAAAGCAGCAGTAGTGTAAAATGTCATTTCTTAAGGACACGTGCTAATGAGGAAACATTTTTTGGATTGTTGTTCTTCACCTGTTCCTGAAGTGGTGACCGTCCTGTTGTCTGAGCCCCATATTTGTAAATCCACCCACCAGAACTTGATGCTCCCTTTGTGAGCCAGTGTTAATAGGAAGGTAATGAGCAGACAAATCGGCGAAGTACATAGAAGGCTGCCCACAGAAAGTGAAAGCGGTGGGATGGTGCTGAAGAGGTGCAGAGATCAAGTGGCTCAATGCTTTCTCCTGATGGCAGCAGATGGGTTGCTTTGGGTATGGAGGCCTTTGGGACTCAATGCATGCTCCCATGGGGCCACTTCATCATGGTGTCACTCCTCTCCACGTCTTTTCCTTTCTACCTCCCCAAGCCTCGCAAAAGAGGGAGAGAAGCTGCAGCATCTTAACTCCTATATTATGCCATGAACAAACCTCTTAAAAGACTGTGTGTTGGTGTTTATCCAGGAATTCACATTTGGCAGGCCCTTTCCTTAGAGAGCTTGAAGCTGTTGTTTCACAGAACTGTGGGAACTATGGTTAACGTGGGATCTTGTACTAACATGCCGGCTTTTCTTAGCCTAATATTTTTAGGACCACTTCCATGCAGCCTAGTGCAGTGGACTGCAGTTCTGCCATTGGTAAACGGCCTAAAGATGCACCAGATTTTAGATCCAGCCTGTTGCATACATTGAGGATGACAGCTCTATGTAGATGGAAAATATTGCTAGGGCAGTCTCGGTGCGGTGGAAGCTAATGAATGTGCAAAATTAGGTTTTGGAAAAAAGGTCAAAATGGGAATGCTGGGCTCTTGAGAATCAGGCTGCTTGTTCCTGAGTCTAAATATGATCATAGGAGCTGAACTTTCAGATGCTCGCTTTTAAAAATCTTAACCCAAGCTCTAAGCTTCTCTGTGTGTTTTTGGCTGCAAAGGCGTCTGTTTTGCAATTTAAAATGGGCCAGCGGCAGAAACGTAAAGGCACAAAATATCTGCCCCCGTTTTCTCCTTGCAGCTGTGGACAATGTGAGAATGCTCTGTTAGCAGCAAGGTAACAGATGGTGCAAGAGTCCTGGTGACCATGGGCCCTGTCTTATTGAGAAGGGGGAACAATACCGCGCAGATCTTAGCATGTGCCACCCAACAGAGTCCCCGCACATTGTCGCAGCCCCAGTGCAAAATCCTAATTCCACGCTTAGGAGCGGCAGAAAAGAGCCTCACTCTCTCAAACCTGCAAAAGAGCAGCTCCCCATGTCGCTCATTGAAAATATGGAAAGGGCAATGCATATAGAAATCTAATTATTGGCCGGCGCAGCCCCACTTTTAGCATGATAATCGCAGGGCCCTCCAGCTTTCTTGTGCAGGGACCCCTGAAAGGTAATCATGAAAGCAAAAGTTAAAGCTATTGAATTCCCATCCATCATCCGATGTTTGCTTTGATTATGTTGACACAATTTTTTTTGTTGGCCCCCAAATTGCAGTGAGAAGCTGTTATTAATCACTTTAAAATGTTTTTTTAAGACAAAGGTGGATTGTTTCCCTCGTTAACAGGAAGGGCTGAGAAAGGACACTTGGGCTGATCTGGGGGTGGCTGTAGATCTCCTCCCCCCCCCCCCC
>NW_017728991.1:8826406-8843244 GCF_001723915.1 Gavialis gangeticus | reverse complement strand
CCCCCCCCCCCCCCCCCCTCCACAATCCCCTTTGATTCCCCGTTGCAGCAAGGGGAAGGGCCGGCTGGCAAAGCTGGGAGGCAGCTGATTGCTTGGCTGTAGCCAGCAGCTACATGCCCTGCCTTGTGCTGGGTGCCCAGGCCAAGTGCTGGGCAGGGGGGCGAGCTTCCCTCCCAGGGGCTGGGACTCCGGTCCCTCCACCCCCAGGGAAGGGGGGTCTCCTCTCTTCTCCTCTCCTCCCTCGCATATAAAGCAGCAGCCCGGCAGCCCCTCTGCCCCAGGAGGCAGCACAGACCCCCATGGCCCGCGGGCTGCTGGCCCTGCTGCTGCTGTTGCTGGAGCTGGAGCCTGAGCCCAGCGGCGCTGACTACTGCAGCTGGAAGGGCAGGTGAGAGCATCCCCAGAGCACCCCTTGCCTTGGCTGCCCCCTGCTCAGGTCTCGAGTTTATTCAGCTCCAGCCCTCGCTTTTTGCTTTAAACCTTGGGCTGACCTAGCAGGCAAAGGGGTGCAGGTAGGACCGTGGGAGCCGGGGGGGTGCTAAGCGCTCGCACCCCCTTGGAGTTGTGCTCTGCCAAACCCGCTGGCAGCGGTCCTGTGCAGGGCATTGGTTGAAACCCGCCTGAGTCCTTCCGAACTTTTCCTTCTGCAGGTGTCAGTGAGCTCCTCTCCTTTCTTCCTAGTCTAGCCCAGTGTTTCCCAACCAGTGCGCCATGGGTTTTTGCCAGGACAGTGAGCTGCCATAGGTGTGAGGATGGGGGAGTGCCTTCACAGGTAACATTTTTATTAATGGAAGGGTGCCTTGGGCTGGAAAAGGTTGGGAAGCGCTGGTCTAATCCAGCCAGCCTTTCTGCTGCAGCTGCTAGCTCTGCTCCTGGCTGTTTTGAACTCATTCCAGTAAACTTTTATTTGTTTTTGCTTCAATCTTCAACTGAATAATACAGCCCCAGCGTCTTAGTAATGCTTTGCATTTTTTTGACCTGGAGGAAAATGTGTGTCATTGTGCCATAGGTGATGGTGCACGTCGCCGTCTGCACCTCCTGTTTTCAAAATCCCAGATCCACCCGTGTTAGGAGCAGTCGTGTAACAGTGTTCACACTGGAAGGGGTTACCTAGCCGGGTGGTGGTACCTCCAGCACAGGTGGTGTTAAAAGGCGGGTGAGCTAACGCTTGTCTGGGACGGTGTGGATAGAGATGATCCTGTCTAAAGCATAAGTTCCTCAGTCCCTTGCAGCGCATTTTTCTGTTGCTATCTGCGAATGTCAGAGAATAAACTTTGAAAATCTTGAAAATCTCCAATTTCATAGACATTAGGGCTGGGAGGGACCTTGGAAGATCTTCGAGTCCAGCCCCCTGCAACATGATGTGTTTCAATTATATTTTTTGTTATCATTTTGACAGGAAAACGCAAGTTGCAATTTTCACAACTAGTAATGCAGGTCCCGGCTTCCAGAAAGGAGTCTAATGAAAAGTAACTCCACTGGAGTTAATGAAGCTGCACTGATATAAAACTGGAAATCTTTGATAGGAAATAGCTCTTGACTGTTAGCTTCGGGTACCATTCTTAAATGTGCTTCAGTGACTTAAGTTTCATAGTCGCAGTGGCTTACAAGTGCAATGTTTCTCCCACTGATGTAGTGGGAGATTTGCCAGTTGGACTGGAGTTCAGGCAGTGCTGAGCGCTTTCGACAACTCCACTGAAAGTTGCTATCGAAAGTGGAACTGAGGTGCTTTTTTTTTTTTTTTTTAATTTTACTTTGTCTTCTACCACATAGGTTACAACAAAATGTCCTTTCCCTTAGCAGCTGCCACTTCTTTTGTGGTGGGGAGAATGAGTAAACGCAGCGATAATTGATAACGCAGTCAATGGTCACTATAGTAGCTGCTTTGCCCAGGTTTGCAAATTGCTGCAAACAGGACTAAATGCACTAGAAAACAGGCTCCAGCGGGGGTCTCCATCCTTTTTAAGTAGATCACCTTTGGCATTTAAAAGCAACCCAAGATCTACTGCATGCTGCCACCCAAAGTTGGGGGAGAGCGCGTGGGGGGGTGCAGATTGCAGCCAAGGGAGAAAAAGTTATTTGAGAGTGTGCCTCCCCAGCAGGTAAGTCCCACCTGCCCGGGGCCCCACTCAACTTACCCCTGCTCCTGCCTCTGCAGCGCTGTCCCTCACCACAGGGGCCTGGATTTAACCCCACGGACCAACCTGCCAGGCTGGGGCACACGCGTGCACGCATGCGGGCGCTCAGCCCCCCCACCCCAGCCTCGGATCGACTCCAAGAGGCTCCGAGATCTACCGGTGGATCGAGATCTGCTGGTTGGTGACCACTGGGCTGCAGGGAGCGATCCCATGCTGGTTAGGAGGTCAAAAAGTAACAAGGGATGGACCATTCAGCCTGTCTCTAATTTCTGAGGCTTCTTGCTGTCCCTATTTCACGGAGGAAAAAAATGCCAAGATTTTGTTCGATGTTATTTGTGCAAAACGCTCAGACTCCCAGCTGAGATGGGACCCCGGTGTCCAAAGCGCTGCAGATATTAGCACAGACAGAGACAGCCCTTGCTTGGAAAAACAGGCTAAATACGTGAGACAGACAAAGCCTGGGGAGGAAAACAAAGGTGAAATGGCCTAAAATCACAGTCAACCAGCGATGGAGCTGGCAGTCAATCCGGGTGTCCTGCCTCCCAGTTGAGTGCTGTCTCCATGAGCCCTGCCGCCTGGTGTTTTGTGCGTTATAAGTTGTGTGTTTCCCACTGTGTTTTGGCAGCGGTTTGAGCTGGGAGCCCCGATCCCGCACAGTGGAGCAGGTCCACCTGCGCTGCACCGAGGGCTCGCTGGAATGGATGTACCCGGCCCGTGCCCTGCGTGTCGTTCTGGAGCCCAACCTGTCGAGTGCCAAGCACACCACCGTCTGCATCAAGCCAGCGAGCAACTTCCAGGGTGCCAACATCTACGTGGAGCGCACGGGGCAGCTGCACCTAGTGGTGAGTGAGGCCGAGGAGACATGGCTGCGCCATGTGTCCTGCTTCAGCGCCCACACCCCGCAGCGGGTCGCCCTCTTCCTACAAGCCAGCCCGCAGAGGGACATCAGTCGCAGGACAGCCAGTTTCCAGTACGAACTGCTGAGCAACCAGAGCACTGCCAGCCCCGACATCCAGAAGATGGCACTCGTGGAAGGTAAGGCTGGGACTTCACATATTGCCCCCATCCTCCAGACGGGTCTGTTGAGGCCTCTGCAGGAGAAAACCCCTAATGCCCGTCCCTCCCTCTGCTGCCTTGTTAAAGCAGCAATATTGACATGGGAGATGGATACAGTACTGCAGGCTAGGAGCAAGCTCTGCTTCATGCTCCAAGTACTGTGCAAGGGGAAACTCTGCGGACCGCTTATCACCTGATTCAAATCCTGGGCATTTGAGCAAGAATTGTGAGAACCTAGGGAGCAATATTTCCTTGAGCACCAGAGGGACTTTGCTGCCCCAGTCCTGCTTTCAGTCCTGGGTTCCCGCATATAGACACTGTTGGAAGTTTGATGTTGCATCTGTTCCTACATCTGAAAAAGGCTCCCTTTCCATTAATTACTGGGGGTCAGATCCACAGGCCACTCAGATCACCAGAGAATCGTCCCAGTTCTGGGCGACCGGGACCCCAGCCCTCGTTGGGAGGGACAATGAGTGTGATCCAACCCACAGCATCCACTGGGCGCTGGCCAGGTCTCAGAGAGAGTATTTGATCTACTGCAGAACAGCAAAAGGCTGAGGCTGAGTGTGGATATATGGGGATAGGCAATTAAAGCAATCGCAGCACTTTTCAGCTGGTCTCTCCCCTTTGGTGGTTGCGCAGGGTCTCTGTTCTCAGGAGGAGGCTTAGTAGATCTTCACTGCTGCTAGCGATTGGGATTTGGAGAATAATAGAAGATATCCTCTTATTTTAGGGTATGTTTGTAAATAGGTTACCCAGTGCCTGAGGAGGACACAGGGTTCAACGACTGAGATCATTCATTTTATAAAGCACCTGAAAGCTTCCAAACGCTGATTTAAAATGTCAGTGTTTCCGTGTAATCCTTTCTGCCACTCTGTCCTACGAGAAGGATGCTGCAGCTTTCCAAGCGTTTGCCATAGCAGGAGGTGGGCAGAAGAGGTTACAGAACTGCTAAGGGTTAACTGTAGCAACAAGCTCCTTTTAGCGCTGCATCCTAGCATTACACAAATCCCAGTAGCATTCATCTGGGAATGAATTAGGATTTGAGCTTAGCAAAAACGAGCAAAAAATCCCACTAAAATAGTTAACGTTTTCAAGCATCACAGTCGATCGAGGAGCAAAATACATGTTGCATGCTGATCTGTTCCACCGATCAGTTTAAGAAAGGGCTGTAAGATGCTGCAGTAGCAAAGGGTGGACCCAAGAAATCCATTCTAGTTCTATGTTTCTATTTCGTCAATTGTGTATGTATAGTAAAAAAAATATTTTGGGTCTGACCCAAAGCCACTGAAATCAAGATATCAGGTCCACACCCCTTCGGATCCATCGCTAGCCCCTTAGGAATAATCATTGAATTTATAAGTAACTGCGTCCCTTCTTCTTCAGCGATGTGCCGCCCTTGTGATGACATGGAGCTTCTCATGGCCATTTGCAGCAGTGACTTTGGTAAGCAGACCTTCATAATGTTGACTCTTCCTTTGCTGCCACTTTGGATACTTTGATCTTTCTGCTTCCTGGTGTCAGAGCCTCATTGGCTTGTGTCAAAACAGTTTGATGGAGTGAAAAAATGAAACATTAAAAAAGCAAAAAGTGGTTGGGGAAAGGGTGAAGGCAAGCAAAAGGGAGGGTAAGCACGTTTCTCTCCACCCACACTACCTGCTCTCTCACGCTAGCCTAGAGAGGTTTGCTTGAATCATTTTATCAGCTGATTTCTTGCTCTTGTATTCTTTATGTACGTGCGTGCACGCACGCACGCGCGCGCGCACACACACACACACACACAATTTTTTGCCTCCACTGATCTGATTCTGTAGATGAGCACAAGCTGATTTTTTTCCCCCTAACCTGCTGTCATTTTAAAACTGTTGTGAAGATATTAAAGTGATCCTTGTGAGGTCCGTTCCCTGCTAGGAGTTTGGCTCTAGCTCTGCTTGCTGTACCCTTTATTAAACCTTCCAGAAGCAAATTCAATTTACACAGATTTTATACGTAAAAACAAATTCTCGGGACCTGTCCTTGCACTCACTGAAGTCAGTGGCAACTAGCCGTCCTGTTTCCTCCCAGAAAGGTTCCTTAGCCCTGATAAGCTGAAGGGCTGGACCCACATTTAAAACGGTAACCGTTCTCCCATGGCAAAATCACCTATAACTTTACAGTTGTCCTTTATATGTTCCCATCCATCCTGATCCCTCTTTTCCTAACCATTCTCTCAGTAGTTTAATGCATGCACACATGTACATATGTGTAATGGGAACAGAAAGAGTCAATTGTTTCTGATTTAGTCCATTTGTATGAAATGATTTATAGTTGATTAATGGAGCACTCTTTCAGGCACATGCACTGGAAGAAAACAAAGCAGCTGTATGCTATAAAATGATAAATAAGGGAAAATGTTAACACGCTGCTGTAGCAAAGGCTTTCTTTAGCCCTTCTATTTATTCAGTTTGGCAAGGTCAATACTGATCTGGTATTTCTCAATATTTTCTCTTGCTCCAAACTAAGATATGGTAATTCTATTGTACTGATTTTTCTCAGTACCCAGAATCTGTTACTTTAATTATACTGCTACAGCCAATGCCCTGCAACCACCCACGTGTGGACACAGCTATATGGTGATAAAAGAATCAAAAGGAATAAGTGATACTGGCACACAATCCTTATCCCAGAATAACTGTCTGCAATAGCGGTTATGCCACTATTTCCACCTTAGTAAAATAATTGCCTGCTGACATACTTATATGAGGACAGAGTATTGCCCACACCTTGTTATTAAAAGAGGTGTTTGCAGATCATTTTTCTTCGTTATTTGAATTAATTGGTGCAATCTGTCCCATTGTTTCTACTTGAAGAAGTTATCAGTTCCCAGGCAAACGGCTCTCCCTCCATGCAGCCTGGAACACCAGAGACTGACAGATGTGGAGGCCCAGGGCACACAATGGGGGGCATTTATACTTATAGCATCAACAGACCAGAAGAAATAGCCCTTTGAACTGACTCTATTTATGGCCTGACTTCCTTGCCCTAAGCTCACAAATCGCTATCATCAACTTCTTTGATTAGAGAAAATAGCTGCTAATGAAAGTGTAAATGACACCGGGCGTGAATAAGGGCTTTATAGTTATTCCTAAGGAGGAGGTCTTCAGTCACTAGGCCCTGAGCAGCACAGGAGCAAGTTTGAGCAAGAGGAACAAGTGCATTATAGCTTGTCAATAGACTTGACTGCATCTGATTAAAGATGCTCACACAAAGCGGGAGATGAAGAGCAGAGCAGAGACATCTGTTAGGCTAAGCACAAGAAGCTCTTGGAAATGAAATTAGCTAAAGAAGGGCCTGGGATTTCCAGAAATCAGCACTTTGTGCCCGTGATAGTAATGAGGAGATTGTCCCAAACTGGAGGAGTTAAATGCCAGATCCTTCACAGGGTCCCAGCTAAATCTGTAACCTCTCGCGTGTTCAACGGCTGCCAGCAGAACAGCTTCAGGTAAGGAAAGCAGACTGCGATTCCCAGCAGCTTCTAGTTCAGATCCAGCTGCAGGCCCCTGTTCCCTCCAGCAAGGTGAGGAAACATTAGGAATTCAGTACATGGCTCAGTGGTGCTGCATGCACCCTGCCAGCTTCTGCAACCTGAACTATGATTTACCGGCTGTGCCATAACCAACTTGTCTATCTTCTTCACATCTAGTGGTGAGAGGGTGCATCCGCAACGTGTCCCATGACCCTGAGAACCACATGTCACAGGTTGAAGTCGGCGTCCAAAAGGTCTACCGGCAGAAAAACAGAGTCTTTCAGCAGGATGAAGCGACCGGTGAATGGAGGGGCCCCATAAAAACCCTGCTGCAGTGCAGGGTGAAGCAGGGGGCCGGAGATTTTCTTTTCACTGGCAGCGAACATTTTGGTGAAGCGTGGCTGGGCTGTGCCCCAAGGTTTAAAGACTTCAGTTCCATTTACCAGACCGCCAGAGAAAGGGGAACAAACCTGTGTGAGTTCCAGTTTAACTGAGATGTCTCCTCCAGGAGGCAAGAGCAAGGTGCCCTCTTTGTCAGCCCCGTGTCCGGGGGCTGAGCGTGAGGTTGGGCAGCAGCCGAAGAGTAAGATTTCGCTAGACCCGAGGCTGGGAGAGCCCCTTGGAGGTCGTGGTTCTGAAAATGGTCAAACTAGGGCCGGGAATCCACGAGTGGTTTAGTTTCATGAACTTTCTCTCCCTAGTGACTCAAGTGCAGGTGGCTGTCCTGCCTTCAAGGGAGATGTATGTGTTTAAAAGCCATGCCTGAGACAGCTCCCTTGATTTGGGGGAGATTCCCCCAAGTGGGTACCTTATCTGTACTGTGCTTTTTCATGGCCAGTTTCCCTCCTCGCTGCTCCTTCCATCTCTGTTCCAGTGTTTCACCCAGCTGATCCTCCCCACCGCCTCTCTGCCTGGCTCTGTCCTGCCCACAACACCCGCTGTGGACAATACACACTTGTCGACAGTTTGAGCTGAACAGCTAAGTTTCACGGTATAACCCAGAGTTTGTCCAGCCTACCTGTAGTCCCTCTGTCTAGACTGCTCTACTGGGAAATGGAAGTGCATTTAAAACAGGGCAGCCAGGTGTTAGCACTCTCCAAGTGCCCTACTGCGATCCCCTACTCTGCTTTCTGCTCCCTGCCCTGCACTCTGCCCGATCTGCTGTTATTTTTTCTGCTCTTTGCCCTATATGCCACTGCACTGCCTGTGCCTGTCCAGTCCATGCCCCAGTCTGCCCTGTGCCAGGCACATAGGCTTCCTGTGCCCCCTGTGGCACACAAGCCCGAGGCTGGCCTCCCTGCATTAAAACACATGCTAATTAGCCCTCCGGGACAGAATCCCAGCTGGTTTAAATCCTTGGTACATCATTAACTTCAGGGCAGCTACACTGCTGTGCAGCAGAAGCCTCCTTTAATGTAGGTAAGGACTGTCACGATTAACATCACGCTGGTTCCGGTTATCATCATCATCATTGGTCATGCGATCCCACTTCACACAGTTTCTGGGAGAAATACTGGTAAAACTCCTGTTTCTCCAATGGGAATCTTGCCTGCATGCAAAATGCAGGGTTGGTTCCCGATGCATTTGACTTTCGGTGGACTGGAGCCAGCAGCTGGAAAGCAGAAAGTGACAAAGTGGAGAGAAGTGATGAATGTCTAGTTTCAAAAACACATAATGATGTTCATTTTACTGAATTTTAAGGAGACATAGATAAATGCTGTGATTTAAGATTTTTTTCACTGAGTGAGGTTGCTTACTTAGAGGTTTTTGCACTGTGAACTTTTCCGGGACAAATGCGCAGAAGTTTGGAGTTTGGTTGGTTTCACTATAAAGTTTCAAAGAAAGCTGCATCCACCCCACAGTCAGTAGCTGCTCTGATATACTGAAGTACATCTCCACCAAGCATCCTTTATATGACTTGTAGATTTGACAGCTGAATGGGTTAGTCTAAAGGTCAGTGTTTGTTTTGCAAGGTGAGGAAGGATGAGTGCAGTCCGAATTTCCATGTGGTACTTTGCACTTTCAAGCTTTGTGTTTGCTGTTAGATTAGAAACACGTGTATTGTATTCTGCCTGTTTGTATATTTGGGATCGAAGCTGTAAAGGTTGATTTTGTGAATTATTGTGTATTTGTTTTGCCTTTTCTTACAAAGGCCCTTTGCTCCAGGGCAGTAGTACAATTAATCTTTGTTTTCAGAATCACTTTGAAAGACTAAGCTACTAGAAAAACTTGTCATAATATAAAAGTGATGTAGTGAGTGTTAGGGTTTTATTAAATAAAAATTTCGCAGTACGAAACTCAGTGCTGTACAGGATATTTGCCTATATAGGCATGTGGTTTTGATATTTAATATGCAGTTCATATTTTAATACTAATATGATATTGAATATGTCTTTCAATTAGCAGCATGAACCCCTTGCCATGGACATGAGATCAGACACCTGTTGGTTGGATTCATATTGTAGTTGGTCTATACTCTGTCTTCCCCCTACTTTGCATAGAGTTGAGATCCCAAAATTAAGACACTGTCCTGAGTAACCAATAGAGCTGGCTGACCATTTTTAAGTGGGGGGAAAAATGGTCTTTCTTGGAAATTTTCATCTTCTAGCTTTTCCAACAACAAAAAAACCCCTGTAAAAATCTTGTTTCTCCACTTTTCCTTCCCAACCAGTTTTTCCTTGTGGCAAAACAGAAAAAGAAAGGAAGGAGGGGAATAAACATACTGCAAAACCCCCCAAACAAGACATGAAACCTGGAGAACGAATGTGACTTTGCAATGCTCACAAGTTCTTTATGAAAACATAAAACATTTTTGAGCCGGCTGCGGTTACAGACCCAGGTTCTAACACAGACGCTTGGAAATAATAAAGACTTCAGAAGAATGTCATTTCCCATATATTTGCTAACCCCTCTAGGTGATCATTTGTGCAATGTAGATAGTACAGATCTAGACCCCAACATTTAGTTATGCTGGTATGGGTACAACTTCCCATGCTTACCACATGTTGTTTCCACAGCAAGATCAAGGGTAGCTAGATTTAGATTAGGCTACTAGAGTAGCAGATGGACAAACTACACTAAATATTTCACTTCAGATAATATGGCAGGCTAGGACCACTGAACAAGCAACAAAGGAGCTAAAGAGTAGCATAAATTCAGGTCACACAATGTTCAGTCTCCCTAACTTTACTGGCACTATGAGGTAGATGGCTGCTAGTTAAGTTAATGTATTCAGTAGTTCTGGCTAAATCAAGATCTTTTCAATTTGCTTCCTCACTTTTTTTTTTTTTTTTAATGATCTGATTTGGGAAACCTGCAAGGACAGTTGAAGGTTTCCTAAGAACTTTTTTTCTATTTAAAGTACCACAGATACTGTTTCTTCCCCTAGCTTCATACCGCACGCAGTTTCATACTTGATCATATAGTCTGTTCTCTACCCATGTAGAATAAAAGGTAAGGGGAAGACTTTTCCTTGCATTATCTGGATTAGCCTCTGTGTAATAGGAGCCAATGATTGCATTCATGTGCTCATTATAGTCTTCCTGGACAATAAGGGGTTATACAGACCTAGACAAAGCAAATTATGCAAGCAGTTTGTAATGCGCACAACTTCATTATGTTTGGCACTGAATGTATCTTAGGTTCACCCATGTCGCATTCACTTGCCCTCTTTGCAAAAGAATAGGCAGAGACTAATTGTGTGTCAAAGGCATGAAGCACTCAAAAGGAAAAGGCAATAAAAATGGAGCTAATTTACAGAGACAGAAAGGTAGGTCGAGCATAAGAGCTACATAGCATCAGAGGTAGAGAGTGCACAGGAGTGTTGGCTGCAGATGGCCACAATTTCTGCTTGGTAGATAGATTCAACCTCATCTGTAGAGAGAGCCATATTTGTTCCACAAAGTCCTGCTCCTTCAGAGCTTGGGTGCTGGGGTGTGGGACTCCTATTAAGGCAGGACCCAGACCTTGCTGAGAGTAGGCACCCACCTGAGCCAGGAGCTCCTGTTCTTGGGGGAACAGGAGAAAGCGTCCTTGGCCAAGAAGTCAGAGACCTGGTTTCTCAGCTTCCCCTGCCACTCAGAGGGGAGTTGAACACACGTCTTCCATTTCCTAAGAGCGTGCTCTAGCCAAGGGAGGGGCAAGCATTTTGGCAGGTGCGCCACAAATTAGCCCTGCGCCCTCCCCACCTGCCACTCTGATCCCCTCCCCATGCCTGATCTGCTGCTCTCTCTCTGCTCATTGCCATGTGCTCCCTGTCTGATCTGCTGTGTGTTTTCTGCTCCCTGACCTACCCGCCCTTGTGCTGCCTGTCCCTTCCCCCACCTGCAGCGTGTCACACTGATGCTGCTGCTTGAAGTGCACATGCTGCAAGCTGGTCGCTCCTGTCCTAAGCCACAGAGTTTCTGCTGGGCTGTGCGAAGACTTCCCCCTGTGGAAAGTCGGTTCAGAGCACTGCATTCAGCCAGGCCTAGGCGCCTAGGGATCTTCTCAGGCCAAGATGGAAGTGCCTATTCAGCTGAGACATTTAAGCTGGTTTGCGACTGCTGACTATGCGCTCTTATTTGTTCTACTCTTTGCAAACAAGGTGCTTAAATTCTGCCTTAGTCCCGTTTAGGTGCCTGCAAGGTCTATTTGGATCTGGACCTGCATGTGTGTGTACTGCTGCTGCTAGCACCTCAACCATTGAGGTAAACCCTTCACCCTTTAATCTCTGAAAGCAGTTGGTGGTCCTTTCCTTGGGTTCTCTGAATTGGTGTCTGCAGTACTAGGCACCTCATGCACTCCCTTTCTCCACTTCTATTTTTTAATCAAACCATTCAGTAATAGAGCATTGTATTTTCAGACCGTATTTCAGTGGTAGCAGAGAAAGGATATCAGATCTATTCGTACACTATGGGTGCATCTACACAGGAGGTTTAGAGTGCAAAACCCATGCTAATGCGCAGTAGATTGTCTACTATGCATTATCGTCACATAAAGACCATTCGTTTGCACTAATGCCCAGTAGCACCGAGTACGGCGCATTAAGTTAGTACCTGTCATTACAAATACTAAACTTAAATGTGCCATAATTATGGCACATTAATGCACGTGTAAATGCGCCCTATATGTAACATCAAAAAGAAGCCCCCTGATGCTATCAAGCATGCCTATTAATAAGTTTTAGACCTATCTTTTTTCAGCTAGTTTAATACTGGTAATGAGAGAGGACCATAATCCAGGGTATACACTGTAAGAGCCGTACTGAGGAGACCTGGTTCAAATCCATTCCTTCCCTCACCTCATTCTTCCAGTCTGTAAACAAGAGGCTGATCCTTCTACCTAACTGTACGCAGGATTTGAACAAAGCAGTTAAACACACGAGAACTAGACATCTTCCAGACATCTCTTGAGCTTGGCAGCAAGAAGTAAGTAGATAAAAGTGAGATTTGCTAATTTTGTGCATCTCATGATGCAGACCCGCATACTTTCCCTCACTGCATCTTGTAAAGGACTCTTAACATTTCTTTAAAATAAAATGGGGTGACTTTTGTCCTATAGGATTAATAAAGAATGTGGTGGCACTGATACTTCACCAAACAATTGCCTTTACTTCTGAGCAGGTAAAACCTTGCTAATTCTTTTGGGCAACCACCTGAAATGCACACGATGCTGGCGAGGAACAGCACCGCTCCCAGTTAGATTGCATGAGTGTTGTTATTGCACCATACAGCATGATGGTTACCTTGTGTTAAGTATGAATAATTACAGCAAAATTGGTAGACAAGGTTCTTTGGGTGATAATGAATAATTACAGCAAAAATTGTTACGCTCTGCCACAATTTCAAGATCAGGCATTTCAGGTGCCTGAAAATCAGCTGTCATCTGATGGCATGCATTTACAGGGGGTGGATATTTTGCAGATATTGTGCCATTCCTCTCAAAATCTTGCAACCTGTTCCAGACATTTCCAGTCCATTCAGCTGCTGTCAAGATAATCCTATCTAAATCTTCCTGTTTTTGCCTTCCATATACAGCGCTTTGTGCATCTAATCCTGTCCCAATCATTGGAGCATGCAAAGCTCTACAGGATCAGGCCCATAAAAAGCAGCACAGTGAGGCTACTGGCTGTGTCCACATCCTGAAGCATGACTGTTGCCTGGGAGCAAGTCCTCTTCCTTTGTGAAAAACAATTTGATTAAAAAAAAAAAGAAAAAAAAAAAAGACCCGAGGCAGAAATTGTGGCACAGCTATTTCAAATATGAGCTATTTCCAGTGAATGAAATGCACAAACGCAAGTCTGCTCCCTAAAGTTCTCTTGAATTATTTTGGGATCAAGAATTGCTCACATTGGATTTTTCACCTAAATTATCTGCCTCTTTTCAATTAGCTTTTATTATTTTAATGGGGGCTCCTCCCTCCCTCCCCCGGCACTCTGGCCTCGCTCACATAATTGCCTATATTTTATGTAAATGGAATTGTTACACCGTAAAATGATATACAAATGTGTCTACCACACAAAGTCCAATAAAGGGCCTGAATAAACCCATTATTTACAATGTAACGGCATCTGATAGCAGCCTGGGAAACACAGGGCTGACAGATGTGAGCCCGTGACAAGGCTTGAAAAAATGTGAATGAGGAGGGCTCCGATAGACCACAATTAATTGACTTTTAAAATAACTCCTTTTTTCACAGTTCTACTTGGCTGAGCAAGATTCACAAATTGCTGTCTTGAACTTTTTAATGGGACAAAATAGCTGCCAATGAAAGTCTAAATGACATGGACTTTGAATAGGAGTCATACAATGACCACACCGTGACATGTTTTTAACTGACATATTGATTATTTGAGAAGTAGCAGCCACTCAATCGAAGGCAGGAAGGGGGCCAAGGGAGGTGGGGGGAGGAGAGGAGAGGCAGGCGGTAAATGCTTTCAGCTCTGGGAAGGCTAAAAATGATTTCATGTCAGGAAGGGGAATAATATTGGGCAACGTTACCTTCTTGTAGAGGCTTCCATGCGCATGTCTGTAGGATGTCATTAGAGAGCTGATCTGGTACAAAATACAAATCTACTGAAACCAATGGACTGAAAAATGGCATGAGTTGGTGCACCTCTTCTAGACTCTCATCCCCAACATTACGTGCATCTAGGTAATGAGCTTATTATAAGACTTTACTTTTACTCTGTCCCCCCCCCGGGTGCAGGTTTGCAGTCCTTGCCCTGCAAAGGCCTGTGCATGCACATCTTCTTAAAGTATACACCAAACTGGCCTTCTTAATCGCATCATCTGCAAGCAAGCAGACTGTCTCTCTGAAAAAAAAGCGTTGTGAAGTGTCCATGAAACAAAGATGCCTGCCACCTACAAGGTATGTTATAAACTCACACCCGAGAGAGACGTTTGAGGCTGAGGATGGCACTGCGCACTCAGACGGGAGGGCATACTGGCATCTTACCACGCACAGCAGGACAGCGGCTCAGCCCCTGCTCTTGTGTTAACCCCTTTGGTTTCTTGTCTCTAAAGTTTAAAATATCAAGACCACAACAGACTTTCAAATGTGCTGTGCATGTGTGAGCCATCCCTGAGTCTCATTGCCTCTGGCTGCCAGTGTGAGGCACTGCGGTCCCCAACACAGAGCACTGCCACCACTTCAAACCAGACCCCCCCTACCAAAGCCATGATGTTCTCGTGCATGCCCACAGTGCTTCCCAGGAGACTTTATAATGTGAGACAGGATGAACTGCTAGAAGGTGCTCAGATGTGTTGGGATGAGGGCAGGACGAGACCTGAGTAGAACAGAATTTTTTATTTTGGTGAGAAAGTCAATCCAACAGATATAAATTTTCACTCATTTTCCTCTTTCCTTTATTTTAGGCCTACAGGATGGCAGGGGAAACAAAAGCTTGGCTTCCTTGACTTTTTCAGTGACAAACCAAAGAGGTGCAGTGCTGGAAAGGGAACACCGGTGTGGGAGACTAGATCCAGGTCAGTCCCATACAGCTTTTACCTCTAGGTGGGACTCAAAGCACTCGCTCCAGCATCTCCCTTTCTGACCTTGTTGCAGTTCAAGTGTTCGATGCAATATCAGCAGGTGAATGTACCTTGTATGTAAAACCTTGTATGTAAAATTTACCTTGTATGTAAAACCAAAGTCCTCCCCACACCTAGTCAAAGCAATTCACTGCTGCTTTTTACACAGGTGGAGAAAAGTCCCAGTAGTGTCAACTGATTTCAGTCCTCACTAAGTCCCCTGGCAGCTTCAGCAGGTAGGATGTTCTCTACCTCTCTTCCTGACCGGGGATGTGGCATGGCTGTATGCTGGTGGACAGTTAGTGTTCAAGCATTCAGAGTGCAGATGCATTCAGTCCTAGATGAAACATGACCTGGAGGAAGTGCTGTAGTACTGCGTAGGCTGTGAGATGCTGTTCTCCCCTCCATCCCCACAGCCTCCACTCATCCAGTGAATGTTGAGCCGTGTGTACCATGTATTTCTGAATTACGTAGTCCTTCTTTACTTTTGCTTTCCCCCTCCACCTCTGTAAGGAAGGAGACAACTTTTGTTTGGATCAGGGGTGTTTGATCCCTGGCCCATGGGCCAAACCTGGCCTGTAGAGCCACAGCATCCAGCCCATGGGGCTCCCCATGGGTCAGGAAATTCCCCAGTGGAAGAGCAGTGGCAATTAATAATGCTATTCCTCCCCTGCTGCCACATTCCCAAGCCCTGTACAGCCAGATCAGGGCTGGGCCATGTCCCTTTCCCCCAGGTCAGGCCCATGCAGTGCCTACTTGATCAGGCCCATGGGCCAGATACTGCCCATCTGGCCCATGGAGCAAAAAGGCTATGCACCACTGATTTACACCATTGAACAAATGATTTAAACAAGTTGTTTGCCATTAATTTTTATTGAAATCACAGTTGGTAACTCATTAACTTGATAATCAACAGAAAGATTAAATGACACTAGCTACATCAAAATGTGAACTTTGACATCATTTGGAGGCAGGGGGATAATACAGAAACCCACAACCTACTGTAACCATCTTCCCTGACAGGACAAATTGCAGATGTTCATGCCCCCTTGAAGCATCACGAGGCAGGGGAAGCGTTAACTTATCCATAACACAATCCTAATTATGAGACTATTTTACTACCCTATAGGCATATTAAGCAACAATGCATTCAACAATGTTTGTGATTTCTGGAGCAGATAACATTGTTTCTACATGCAAGGTTTTTGCAGTGAGGTAGCAGAAAGATGGCTTTGAGCATTTTGAGGTTGCAAGCATTCCCCGCTCTTTTACATACGGTGCACAATGCCATTCCTGCCACTATCCTCCAGGCTCTGTTAGCCCCAAATTCCTTTTCAGGCTCCTTTCCAGAAGACTAAATGATTTAAAAGGCCTGCGTATGCAGAGCAGTAAGCCCATGTATGCATATTTCTACCTCTGACATTAAAACTGATTGTTCTTATACCATTATGGGAAAGGAAAAAATCCTCGCTATAAAAGACTGTAGTTGCATTCTCTTGGAACTGCACTGAAAAGTGTTTATTATGTCGCAGCTAATCCTTTAACTCAGGTTTTGGGTATTTTCCTTCATAATAAAAGGTTGAATGTCTCCCACATATTTCAAGGAAAACATTAATGTACCGTAACCCAGAGCTGACAAATACTGATGCTCGCCAATGCAAGTCAAGTGTTTCTCATCTGAATCAAAAGGAACAGCTCTTTGCCATGGGTCTAGCATTACCATGTGCACCTAGCCTGAAAACAAGTCACCAGTACGTTTGTTTCATTGTCACCGCTAATCCATGCAGTGTGTTACACACTGAACAGTGCAACACTTAGGACCCTCAGCTTGTCAAACGGTGACATAATACATATGGAACAATCCCCCCTTCATTTGAATATTGCTGTCGACTGTGGATAAAGCAGCCGATAGACACCTGCGGTATGGACACACCATGGTGAAAGGAGCAAGTGGTTCTAATTCTTTGGATCTCCGACAGACCAAGCCCCATAGGAGTTGGACCCCCAGAGCTGATGGCTCTGGGCAGCTCAGGGATACATGTGTTGCTAAAATGCAGCTCCATCTTTTTAGGGAGCTGATAGAAGTGCTCCAGACCCACTCTTCAATGCTCTGGTGCACTGCAAGGT
>NW_017728991.1:8806946-8821406 GCF_001723915.1 Gavialis gangeticus | reverse complement strand
CACCATGATGAAAGGAGCAAGTGGTTCTAATTCTTTGGATCTCCGACAGACCAAGCCCCATAGGAGTTGGACCCCCAGAGCTGATGGCTCTGGGCAGCTCAGGGATACATGTGTTGCTAAAATGCAGCTCCATCTTTTTAGGGAGCTGATAGAAGTGCTCCAGACCCACTCTTCAATGCTCTGGTGCACTGCAAGGTGGACAGCCAGGCACCTACGATGCAGGGAGGGTCGCTTGGAAGGAACATCCTCGAAGAGCACTTTAAACATTTCAGCACATCTGAAGACTTAGTTGGTTTCCTTCGAGGAAAGAGAGCCCAAAGGTCCCTAATACCAGGTAAGCCTCTGACAGAGAGCACCCCTCTGACTGGGTGAAAATCTGGAATCACGCAGATGCTGGACAAAAATCCACAGAGCCTCAAATCTGCTTCACCAGGAATATGTAGGTCCCATACAAACCCCGCGCAAGATGACAGAGATCCTAGGATCCCCAAAACCAGGGGGAACACAGACCTGAATGTACCTACTATGAATACAGAGGAGGACATTTTCAAGTAATATCGGTTGCCCCTTTCTTATGGGGAAAGTCCTAAGATCATCGAGCATTAAATGGAACTCACCCTAGAAATCCTGAATACTGGGGTGGCGAAGTTGAACTCATCTCATTGGAAAAGTGCAGGAATCCAGCACTTGCGAGACAGTCACTCCTATTCTCCAGTGATTGTCCCCACTGCGTGGGATGGATGGCCCACCCAACCCTCCACGGTGCCATCGCTGCAACTTTTTCCTTCTGAGTAGTCATGCTGGACACCACAATAAAGCTCTGTTGTTATCTAGTTGATTAACTGGCTTCTGGTTTTATCCAGCATTGCAATTATGCCTTTCTGTTTCCTCATTCTTTGACTGTGTTCATATTCATGCTGTTTTTGTTCCTGCTTCTGACATGTTGTGCGGTGACAACTGGTTTCCGTCTTTCTGACCAGCTCAGCATCATTCTTCCTGATCTCTTGGCTATTTCAGTGCTGAACTGAATCATGGGGATCATTAGTGCTGAACACATTTTGGAAACGGTGCTGGCCTTTTCCATACTTTGATATCATAGATATTCCAGCAAATGCTCTGCAATGCTTAGAGAACATTCTGGGTGCAGCACGGCATCTAACTAAGTCCCTTTGGCCCAAAATAATCTCACTGTATCTTTTGACTTGCATCGCCTCTGAACTCTGACTTGACAGTTCACTCACTGTTAGGAATCAAGTCTGAGCTGCTGCAGTGCTTTGCATTGTCTAAGGATCTCCAGGAACTTCAGCTCATGTAAAATGCGGCCACCGGGCGTCCTGTGAACCTTCAGGAAATTCACCCTCCATGAACATTGCAAGGTCCCTTCCAGCCCTAACGTCTAGGATATCTATGAAACATGCCTGCAATGTCTGCAGTGGCTTAGCATTATATTTCACAGAGCATACAAAGTTCCACAGGGGAGAGCTTTACCAGACGACAAAGTTTGATCCGTTCATCTCAGCAACTGCTGGCCTCAGCAAGGAGATCCAGCAAGACAAGCCTCTGGCTGACTCCTAGTTACAGGCACAAGACATTTAGGTCTCGGGCCCACAGCTGTGTTCACTGGCTGTTTTCCCAGCTCCAGGCTTTTAGGTATGAAAAGCAGCAAAGGTCTCCCAAGCAGCACATCATGCTGAATGGAATCAGACCAACTGCTATTCTGTGATACCACAAAAAGCAAAGCCAAGTCATGATGAGAATGAAAAACCTATTCTCCCACCTTTCCCTTTCCTGCACATTTCTAGCTCAGAAGATTCACTAATCTATGCGCAGATATAAAGGCAAAGAGGAAATGTCACTTCAAAAGATGCTTTGAAGTGTGCACTAAGGCAGTGCTTAAGTCTTTGGAAGTCACGCAGCAATCTTAGTATCATGGCCAGAGGCGCACAAAAATCTTGGTATTCAGGGAATGCTGCATTTCAAGAAAAGAGAAACTTAGGACAGCCCCTGCTATGAGCAAGTAGTGTCAGTGCTACTACACAGGTCCTCTCTACTCCTACCCATAGCTC
Organism: Gavialis gangeticus; assembly: GCF_001723915.1. Taxonomy (NCBI): domain Eukaryota; kingdom Metazoa; phylum Chordata; order Crocodylia; family Gavialidae; genus Gavialis; species Gavialis gangeticus. The sequence goes on along the minus strand of NW_017728991.1, from coordinate 8,819,340 downwards.
CCCAACATGTAAAATAATGCAAAATTTCAATGTCATGGGGTGCCAATGTAAAATGCACCATAAACCACAACGCTTCATTCCAAGAGGCATGCCAGCTAGTGAGGTGGCAAACCAGACATGGGGGTTTTTTTTTCCAAGTTTCATTCCTTTCAGTAGGGATTTAATTAAACTGTGATGTTAAAAAGCACCTCCATCTCTCTACTTCAGGAGCTATCTACTTCAGGAACTGATCTCCATTCTGAGCACTTTAAACCCTGAAAAGTGCTAAGACTAGGTGCTGTTTCATCCCATCAAAACTTTCTTTGAAAAAAAACCCACTTGCATAACTTCTTCATCCTAGGTACTCCAGAGGAATTTCTGCACATTTTCTTCCTAGAGATGCTAAGCTTTTACATGTGGTTGTTGGTTTCTTTTTCAAGTTGGTCAGGTTTTTATAGGTTTTCATATTGGCTTTTTACCATTCAGAGCTAAACTTTTGCATTTCTGATTCAGTTCAGACCCGATCTACAAGTGTCTACAACTAACCACGCGCAGAAGTCATTCAAATCTTGCCTCTCACAGACTTATGTCGTTTCTGAAGTCCACTCTTTCCATGTGAAGCTGATCTCTTGCTTATAGAGAACCATCCAAGCATCAGGAAAGCAAATGGTAAAAATTCTTCCACTGAAGTCTAGAGACAGGATGAAGGAAATGCAGAGCAAGTCTGTGGGTTTCCAGGCAGAATTCTTATCGGCTCTCTTCCAATAAAGCCGAGAGTTTAACATTAGCCATGCAACGCATTTGGGATAGAATCCAACTCCCACTAGAGTCCTTCACGGACACCAGGGTTTGGCCATGACAAGGCTATTTGATGACGTGCCTTACAATCATCATTCCTTGAAATTATCTTTTACAATTATCATTTCCTTGAAAAAAAAGAGTCAGGATCCTTTGAGCACTGTTGATGCAATAGCCTTTGTTATGCATCAACGGTGAGGAAATGCTTCAAAGATTTTCACTGACTGCAGCACTTTGTCTATTTTGCTTAAAGATTTAGGAATTCAGTCTGGAGGGGCAGGAGGCCAAGTACCAAACTGCAGGCAATGAACAGTCAGTGACTGAGACCCTCACCCAAACAGGGAACCGAACATTGGCACTGCTTGGTGGGGGGGTGGTGTGCGTGCGTGCGTGCGTGCGTGTGTGTGTGTGTGTGTGTATGTGTGTGAAGCCATCTTTCCCCTTATCACAGCAAAGACAAAAGCATGCAGTTTTCCCTTGCCCCAAAGTATTTAGGAAATTGCTTTAAAAACCAGGGACCTGAAATTAGTTTTAAGCAGGGAAGCACCCTTCATACTCTGAAGCACACTCTATTCTCTTTTACATTTGCAGACAGCCGAAGCTTCCCTCCCTTTCTGGTGCATAAATGTCAAACTAATGCACTAAGTCCAGCCTGCAGGCCTAGAGTCTCCAACCAGTTTCTTCCTCACAGAATTGCGAGGTGGTTTTGGATAATCATTAAGCCACCCAGCAAGTGAAAAAGATAACGCCCCATCATTTGAATACATGAGAAAGTGATAAGCACAGAAAGAAAGCTCTGCAACATAGATGGCTTGCAGGCTACACCATAAAGAAACAGCTCTGGGGCACAGCATGCTGTTACTTCAGTGGGCAAATCGAGAGTGTAGTGCCACTGGAAAACACCCAGAAAGCAGGATACAGCGCTTCAGTAAACTCTGCTTTGAATTTGTAGATTAAGTTAACTTTCTCACCAACAGCCAGGAAAAGCACAAAGCCTGCATCCCAGTTGAGCAGCACACCTATCTTGGTAGCCTTGGTGTTGGGCAGGCATTTTTCATTATCATTATGCCAGGCTGAAATTTTTGCATTAAACCACTCAATGCACCAGGAGCTGGGATTTCTCCCCAGGCGGCTGTCTGCCCCTTGCCTGTCCATGCTCCCGTAGCAGATGCCAATGCCACAGAAGTTGTTACGCTGCAGTTCCACTTCCCAGTAATAGATGCCCCTCTTGAAACACTGGAAGCCCAGCACTTGGGAACAGTAGGAGAAGCGTTGAGGGTGTGAGTTATAATTCTGGGGGGTTTCAGAGACAGATATTTTCGTGTTTTTCTCTGATAAAAGCACTTTGTTATGAGCCGTGTTGAAATCCAGTGTGACTTTTGTAGCATCTGTGGAGGAATACAAGAGATTATAAAGAAAAGATATTAGGAGCTATATTGGTTTATTCAGAAAGGTCCCAGTTCTTCTCTCTCTCTCTCTCTCTCGTATATATAGTGGTTATATAGTTGTACATAACATTTAGATACTTTATATAGACATGTGTGTGCATGCATTTGTATCTGTGTATGTCCATACATACAAAAAGAAAATCTTTCTATACTGTTGTATGTATAAAGGTTTTCACTGCTGTATTTAGCTCTTCCTACTGTGACTTTTCTTGTAACATCCTGAGGAGTTGCTAATGCTCACCAGTGTTGAGGGCAAGATTCTGGATTCAATGGATCAAGCTTCCTTCACTGTGGCAAGTCCTATGCTAACTGTGCCATAGCCTAACAGTTGTGTGTTGGGCAAAAACTGTGCTAATACGCTACTGCGCAGTAGTATTAGGCTACTGTGCAATTAGTGTCACTAAAAACCCGTGCACCAGCACTACTGCGCAGTAGTGCGAGTTACTGCACTTTGATTTAGTACTTGGTTATCCAAGTGCTAAACTTAATGCGCAGTAACTATGGCACATTAATGAACGTATAGACGCATCCAGAAACTTGCAGGCAGGTCTCCTAGACCTCTGCCAGTATCCATACAACAGGCTTCTGAAACCAGAAGTAAGTAGTTTCCAATGGCATCTCAGTCTCATTCTCAAAAGCGAGTCTGGCTCCTAAACCCGCTTAGCTTTCTGTGAATTTCAACCAAGTTGTTACCTTCCCCAACAAGCTAACTTAGAGCAGCATCCCAAGTCTGCCACTGGCACTGGATCTCAGTTTAACCGTGTACTCCATTTATACTAGTGGTGAACTTTTTGGGGAATGTATCCAATGCCCTAGCAGGTTTTTCCTTTTTTTCTGAAAACGTATACCTCATTTATACCTCTTAGCGGACCATTGCTATAATATTAATAAGGCCATAATTATGCAACAACATGGAAAAAGTTCAATCACACAATCCCAGTGCAAATGAAAGAAGTCGTCGGTTTTTAAGACCTGTGTGACTGGACAAGTTACTTACAGCGCAGAAGCTCCTCTCTAGATTTCTTTAGGAAGCTTTCGATAGATGTGTCAGGGTCTGGACTTGCCAGGTTTGGTACTGATGTAAGAGAATAGAGAGAGCAATGATGCAATTTAAACTGGAGGAAATACAGAGCTCATACGATCTTCTTAAATTGAATTATATTCTACAAGTCACTCTATGAATTCTGACTTAATCACCCCTTTGAGCCAGTGGTAGACTCCAGTGGCTATATTAAAAAGCCTACAAAGAAGAGAGCTAAGCACAGCATGGATACAGAAAGTCTTGCCAAATGCCATTTTTTTTCAGCCGGCTGTATGAATGAGAAAATAAAGTTCACTCTTCTGTTTCTTTCATTCTTTGGCCTCTGTTGAGTCTGTCCACAGGGCCAGTCATGATAGGGACTTTGGGTGCAGATACCTCACTAATTTATTCCATGGAGATCATTAACGACCTTTGCCAGACCTGGACGTGTGATAGATGTGTAATGTGTCAAATTGCATGACTAAGTTTAACTCTGTCCCCCAGTTTCCCCTTTATATTCTTAGCTCCCTTTTTCTTGAAACGTATATAAGGAGACATGAGTCATGCCATGGCAGGGTGTACAGCAACTGTGAATCACACTACGCTCCACAACCATGGAGAAAACAGGTGAAAAGCGTAACTCATTCTTTGGAAACAGGCCCTAAGTGAACAGGCAATATGGGTTCAGGTCTGAGGGGAAGGGGTTGCATCTTAGATGGAGCTGGATTAAGCTGGAGGTCTTGGGTTGCTTCTACTGCCTGGTCTCTGTAAGAAGCTTATAAAACTGCTATAAGTGCCAGTGAGAACATAGTCCTTTAGCTCAAACACTAGAGCCTGAGCTAGTTATCCAAACTTCACTGGGCTGTGGACCACAGTGCTGAGGAAGGTGTCCCACCTTGCTCAGCTTGTCAGCCTGAGGAAACACCTAATTGTGCAGGGGAAGGTCTCCTGTGGGCACAATGCCACCTCCAAGGGTTTCACAGACAAATTATCTGCAAGCCACAGGATGGGAACCGCCGCACTAGACTCTGTTCCATGAGAAGTATGGCGTTCAGTCTGTGTCGGCAACCCAGGACAGATCATTTTCCCACACTGTCTTGTGATGGGAGGGGTAGGAACAAAATGAGACAAATTCACACCTTTCTCCAGGAGCCCATTGGCACCTCAACTATTGCTGAACCATTGCTTAGTAGGGTGGTGTCAGCCGCCATCTCCAACTTAGCATTAAACAGAAAACAATGAAAGGTATGTGGAGTAAACACTTTTTGAACTCACCAGATTTGCTGGGTTTTATCTTCTCTGAAAAAGCAAAGTTTTGCATTAGTTCTGATGAGACAAGAAAATGTTTCTATATTTAAAACAAGAGCCATTCACATCCATTATGGTCAATACTGCAGCTGGTGTTAAGGTGGGATATCTTGGCAAAGCTAGACAGCAAGTTAAAACAGCAGAGGGTCTGGCATACTGGAGCCCAACATAACTTTTTTTTCCAAGCTAGGAGTTACATGCCTATGCAGTGCATTGCTTACTTTTTGCTTTGTGGTCAACAGCAAGAAGCAGAAGCTACAAGTTAGTTCAACTTTGACAACTTAAGGTCAAACCTGCAAGTGCTCCGCTGGAGATCAATGGAAGTTTTACATGACAAGAACTTGTAGGGGGAAGCCTGTAGTTTTCAATATGGCTAATATGAGGCTCATGCAACATGGCTCACATCTGACTTGAGGTAGACAAGTTGTAAGTACCTCTGTCTACAGACATACAGCCACATGCAGATGATAGGCAGCATCTTAACATACTTCATGTCTTTAAATTCCCAGGATGCAGGGGACCGTCTGAATTTGTGTCGAAATGAGTGAAGAAAAACATCAAGCCAAAAGTGCTTGGCCAAGATGCCATCTGTAAAGAGCCTCTTCCATCTCCTTAATTCCACCCCCTTGGCCCTCAACACCTTGCAGGGTTTGCTTAGCGAGCACAAGCATGGGTCAGGTTGCTGTTCATGCTTATTGTCCATCACTTACTGCCATCTGCAGCCACATTTGACTCCTGCGGAAGCTGCTGAGGGATTTTAACTCCTTTGGGAGCCTCTTGTGAGGGAAGAAGATGGAATGTCAAACAAGCTTACAAGCAGGATACATTACGTGAACCTTCATTCAAGTAACAGACATTTAGAACAAGCTCACTAGGCACTTCAGCTATGCAGAACCTGCTTAACAACACTGATGAAGTAGCAGGAGCTGAGCCCCAGAGGGTTTGTGACTTATATTATATATTATAATTATACCCATGTGATTTGTGTTCATAGAGCTCACAAGGTGTCTGACCCCATAAGGAGCCTGATTCCCCCCACACCCAGGCCTACACGGCAAAGCTTTGCTGGCAGTCACTCCATCGACTCAGGGCAAACATTACTAAAGCACCAGAACACGTACAGTGCTTTGGGTGTGCATGGGGCTGTGTCAGAGGAATGTGAACCACCCTGTGGGAAGATCTCTCCATGGCATTTGCACTATCTCCTAATGCAGTGAATCACGGGATGCAGAAGCAGTGCAAACTTTGGGGTAAAGTATCCACACCTGGGGACAAGGTGGTGATCCAGGCTGACCTAAACAGGCTCAGAAAATGGGCGGACAAAAACCTGATGGCATTCAACACTGAAAAATACAAGGTTCTCCACCTTGGGGGAAAAAAAAAACTGCAGCATGCTTATAGGCTTGGCAGTGCTACACTTGCTAGCACCAAGGCTGAAAGGCACACTCATGGACAGTCAAAGCCTGGGTAATTCTGGGGAACCTAGCTTTCCCTCTGGCTCAGGAAGTTATATGGAGGTAATCAGGACAGCAGCAATGAAAGGTTGAACTAAACTGGGGCAGGATGCACCTGTGCTTGGAGGGGTACTGAAAAGGTGTCCTGCCAAGGCTCAACCTTAGTGAGCAAACATCCTTGTGGTTTGTTAGTATGTGCTATGGTCTGTACGTTGGTGAAGCCAAAGCAGAGCAAGGGCAGGTAGAAAGACTGCCAGGTAGAATAAACAGCCAGAAGAGTCATGAGCAGAGCTCTCTGGGAGGCGGCAAGAGGCCCCACATTCATGCTGTGCCTTGACTACAGGCCTGTGGCTTCTGCAGCAGTGCGGCAGGGCGTTCCCATGCCTGCGCTTGAAGACCAATACCCAAATTGAAGGCAGGATTCAAAAGTAAAGCTTTTATTCATGGTAACAGGCAGTAGAGTGGTGCTTAAAATTCAATCAAAGAAAGATGAGAGAGAACAAACTGCAAGTTACCAGGCAAAAAATAAAATTACAAACAATCAACCCTAAAAACTGCTGTCACTGGGGTTTGCAATGCCCCGAGGAAAGAAGTGCCAGGTGCTTCTCAGCACTGACTAGCTAGTAGGTTGGTGAACATGAAGTCACAGTTCACGCCCCTCTCCAGCAGCACCAAGGGCTCTTTTTGTGGGTGAGGAAAGTACCTGCATCTCAGGAGGCTCCCAGAAAAGTGTTTATGTTCTGCAGCAGGGCACTGGGATGTGCCTGCTCCTTCAAGAAAGCAAGCAGCCTGGGAGGTTGCTTGCAGGTGGCAGAGGGGAGCTAATGAGGGACTCACCTAACCGGAAGAGGGCTCAGGTTGGAGCTAAATAAGCCCAGGCTGCACTGGTCAGGTAGTCTGTCCCCAGCAACCAAGAAGTGTGGGGCTCCTGAAGGGACCTGGATTTGGCTGAACAACTCTGCAGGCCTAGGAACAGAGACAAGTTCCTTAGACTGAGAAAGACTGGGTGTACAGGCAAGTGGCCTTCATTTATGTTAAGCCCCTAGAGGACTTGAGGTGGTTGCCAGAAGGCAGTGCTGTTTCTTATTCTTTTGAGTTAGACTGGTAGTTTAGCTGTCAGCCCTCCTAGGGCAAGCTCGAGGCGTATTTAATAAGCCGGTAACCCAGGAGCCCTCAGATTGAGGGTGGACCTGGTGAGGAGCCTAGGAAAAAGCTGACACCTAAACCAGAAGGCCCAAGAGCCATGGGGAAGGCTGAGCTGGGCCAGAGGGTCTATAAGCCCAGAGTGGTCCAAGCTGGACTAGAGGGTCCGAGAGCCCAGAGGAGGGGCCATGCATGAGGACCAGGGGTGCAAGGGGGGGTGTCTAAACAATGACAGAATACCCATGAGGCTTGGGATGCGGTACAGGGAGGTGAAGGAGGCATGCAATTTGCCTTTAAGGCCCTTGGTGCCCTACAGGGACGTAGTCAGGCAGAGAAGGAGTTACCAAGCCTGAGGGCTGGATTAAGGCTAGAGGGGTCTCGGGGAAAGACCCAGTGGGAACTTACTGGGATTAGGGCTCACTCTAAGGCTTTCTGGCAGCCTCCTTGATTCAACATACAATATTTAAAAACAAGGCGTGGTGGGTAAGTCATCTAGGGAGGGTGGCAATAGTTTGAGCCACCGTCACAGCTGCACCTGTGGCACAGGCAAGGGTGGGCAGGCAACACCTGGGATCAGGTGGTTTATCTTCTTGGTCTCCATTTCTTGGCTGCCTGACCAGAAGCTATCCCCACATGCACATTTCCCTCCTTCTCCTGCTGCTGCCCTTCCACTTCTGCTCTTAGTGCCCAGTTGCCCCACTGCCCTTGCAGTCTTGTCTATCAGCCACTCCACAGACACCTCCACCTTGGAGATGCCACATCCACGCTGGCCTTGAGGCTACTGTCAAGATTGCTGTACCTCAGGCTTCTGAAAGAAAGATGGGGAGCCTGCGAGATACAGCAGCAGCGCAGGGGGGAGGGCTCTGTGACTGACTCCCAGCCTCTGGGTGCTGCCCTGCCCACCCTTGCTCTGCTTCACAACATGTGGGACATGAGGGCTTTCACCCAGGAGCTCCTGAGATGAATTACAGTGGCAGGTTGGGGGACAGAATGGGGGGTGGGGATGTTTTCCAGAGAATCTATGGAAGCAAAAATGCAGGAGACCTGCACAGGCTGTTGTTCTGTCTAGTGTTTTCCTGCTGCTGCTGATCAAGATGCAGCGAAAGCAAATGCTGTAGACAAATGCTGAGGATGCCTGAGCCATGTCACAGCAGTGTGAAGTGATCAGCAACGGTTCCCACTGGAGAAGTGCTTTTGGCATGGCGTGGAGGGCATGGGCTGCTCTAACTAGCAACTGCAAGGGACAGAACAGGAGTTACTGCTACAACCCTCTTCTGTGGGGTGATGCCTAGGGACACGATGTTTTTGTCCAAGAGAATAAGACTCTCCTTAGGGATTCCTGAGCTGGACCAGCAGAACCACCCCAGGGAAAACTGGGAAAACAACCAAGTGGAGGGGTTAGAGAGGCCCTGGCTGAGAGAGGGACCCCAAAGACTTCCCTTCACCTTAAGGAGGTGCTGGCTCTGCTTATGGCTGCAAATCCAGTCCCTGCCAAGGGGGTGTGAGCATGCCAGGGGCAGGTCCAGGCTGTGTGTTTGCTGGGGTTGCTGGAGTCAGGACTGCTGGGGAACCTTAGTCTTGGCTGGTACTACTTTTTGTCCATTTGTGCCTATGGCCTGCAGTCTCCTTGTGTGCGTCTGTCCACAGTTGGGCTGGGAACCAGCCCCTCCCTCTGCTCCATACAGGTGCATGGTTTTCCTTGGTGGCAGCTGTCCACTCGTGCTGGCAGGGAATAAGTGTTTTCAACTAGACCGAGTGACCTGGGCTTCTGTTCAGTAGAGCATTTGTCTCCCAAGCAGTCAGTGCAAGCCACTGTGGGACTGCTGCTGAAGGACTGCTACAGCCGACAGAAGCGAGGGACTGTTTAGATGCATTCTTCTACCAGAGCTCTCCCAGCAAAGCTTTCTAGTGTAGACCAGGCCTTACTTTGTTCCTTGTCAAAAAACACCCTGTATCTCACAGGAGCAGGGCCCAGCAAAATAGCTTGGCTGAAAGATGAAGTTGAGAGATTGCTACCATCTTGACACAGACAGCAGCATGGCAGCCAAGGGAGTGATCTTGCCATCAACCCTCAGTTCTTTAACTTCACATGAATCAAAAGCCATCACAGAGGTGCCTTCCAGCAACAGGCCCATTTATAACTACAAGCACCATTTAGTAATGCTGTTATGTGCTGCTTTATGCATAAAGATATTATATACGAGTTATCACAACAGTTGTGTAGTCCCATGCCATTCTGGTTCTATAGACTACCTGCATATCACAGCTGTGTTACAGGAATACCATCAACTTGAACTCCATACATCAAGTTCACTCGGGTTTCTAAGAGCTTGCTCTTGAAGGCTTAAAGGTCTTGAACTTACTTCTCCTCTCCCTTTTTTCCATGTTTCCTAATCTCTTTTCCTACTCCCTTACTAAGCATGGGATGGGGGCGTTTTTTGAGGTAACTCAAACAGCCATTGTGTGTGGCCCTTTTGAGGGGCAGGTAGGGGATAAGCAGGGAGGGAAAACTGCTTTCCTATCTTTCTGTTCTAGTTCTTTTGATGCTACTAATATTTAAAAAAACAAAAAACAAAAAAAACCTGTGATCAAAAACAGATGATGATGCAGCTTTCAAGTTGGTGGTAGCCCTTAACATTGGTGACCACTTTGCTCGAGAAGACATACAACACCAGGTGCAAAGGAGAGAATCTAGTGAGTGTTTTTCATGTGTCGATGACCATGCTGCTTGTCAAACTTACGCAGTCCAGCAGGCTTTTTACGGGGTACCATGGGTTTGATTGGAGAAGGTGGTGGCACATTCACAAGACAAAAGGGCTTGGGTTTCCACTGTGGCGGTCCTGCAATCATATTGGTAATGACAAGAAGTGAGGAAGGATGGTTTTGCAGTTCAGCACCTCAGTTAAGAGTCGAGACCGTCATTCAAATGCCACAGACCCAGGCAAAGTCATCTGAGCCTCATTCCTGCAGCATTTCTACTGGTGCTAAACTGAAGGGGACTAAATCGGAGGCCTGATTCTGCCACTACTTAGTCTTCCTGTATCTGTAAAATGGGGTCTCTCTCCCAGAACTTTACACTGGCAAGCCTCGGGCAGCCTGAGTACTTGATATGCAAGGCAGACTGGCAATAGTGAAATCACTAGTGGACTTCACAGCATCCCTAGAGTCCTTTCTCCACTGGACTGCAAGATTTTCTGGACAGTAATTGTCCCTCACTAGGGATCTCTGGCATCTAGCACAAAGCTCTGATCTCAGCTGGGACTCCAGCCCCTATGCTAATACAGGCAGTACACAGACTCCTCGAGATCTGTACGTGACTACGTTGTTTTCATCTTGCTTAATAAAGACAACAGAAGATGCAGTAAAAAGCTTGGTTGTGTCCAGACTGCTGGGTATCATGGCCAATAATTTGCATGCAATTTTAGAGGCAAATATATAAATGGAAACAAACAGGGAAAGGGGAAGTTATTTCAGCACAAGACTGCAATTGGAGAGCTTGTGGGGGGAGATGAAAGACTCACCCTTCTCTTCTATAAGTGGTCTGGGTGGTCCGCCTGCTGTAAGAAGCATTTGTGACAGTCAGCACGGCTCTTTTCAGGTATGCTCCCATCTTTAACAGCTCCCACTGTCCCACCTGGTAGCTACTAGACAGCACAGCATCATCAAAGACTTTTAAGCCAATCCAAAACTCCCCTTCTCCACTGGTTTTAAATTCCTTATTTTAGGATTCCATCCCATCTCGGCTGCTGGATTTTTATCCCATTTAATTAAAGCTGGGACAGTTTGTGTGTGAAATCTCCCTGTATTCAATATAGCATTGTTCAAAGGCATCCCCATTCTGGGATTCAACTTTATTTTTAGCTGTGGAAGTGACTCCTGTATAGATCTGCTAAAGATCTTCCTCTTTAACTTCTTTTGTTACTGAAAGACTATCACATCTTCTTATACACCTAATGAGCCCTAACCTAGATTGGCTAGTAAGGTGAGTCAGTAGGCTTACTCTTCAAATGTGCACCAGGGTGTGAAACGTTTCGCACCCTGTCAGAATGCAACCAAGCTGACTCTTTGCTAATGGAGACAAACACTTAATTTTATGAGAGAGGTTTGTCCTATTCGGCAGAGTTGACTTTGCAACATGGAACTGCTAAATGAGATATCTATCTGATATCAGCACGGTACCTTCCATTCTCTTCTCAGGCTGAGACACTGACTTTTTCAGGGCTTCTTTAAGCAAAGCGGCACTTTGGCAAACAGAATGCATTACGTTTGAGTCTAGCTCGATTCTGGGGATGAATACATCTTTTGTTGGGGGTAGTTGCAGTTTAGCTGCTTTCTGAAATACAAAATAGATCTCATGAAGGCAGTGAGGTAAGCTTCTTCTGTAGTAAAACTCTACTCTGAAACAGTAACTGACTCCAGTTATCTTTCTTTTGCACTACTTCATGCATGTTCAGTGGGAGGTGAGGAAGAGAGGCTATATATTCAGACATTACCCATTCATAGCAAGAAGTAATAGCAGCCTATGAATTGCTTTTCAAGGGACTTCTGAAGATTTAAGCTAGTGTCTGTAAATTACGGGACAAGTTGTTCTTTACTTGACTAATTCTGTGGCAGGAGAATACTGCTTTGGATGAGGGTGATGGAGAAACTAATATTGGAAGATGACTTTTCTCTATAAAAAGCCTGAAATGAATGTGCTCAGTAATGGGAGCATTTAATTCCAAGTAATAATTGAGTGGGGAAATAATTCCATTGCCCAGAGTGCTTGTCAAATAATCAACGTGAACCTATGCATTTTTTATAAAAGATTAGTTTCATAGTTGGTAGGGTCAGAAGGGACCTGAGCAGATCATCAAGTCTGACCCCCTGCCATGACAGGAAAGATTACTGGGGTCAAACGACACCAGCAAGGTGTACATCTAGCCTCCTCTTAAAGACCCCCAGGGTAGGAGCCAGCACCATTTCTCTTGGAAGTTGGTTCCAGCTCCTAGCTGCCCTGAACGTGAAGTCGCGCCTCCCGATGTCTAGCCTGAATCTCCCCTCTGCTAGCTTGTGACTGTTATTCCTGGTCACTCCTGGTGGTGCTCGGGGGAACAGGGACTCCCCCAATGCCTGCTGGTCCCCCCTGACTAGTTTGTAACAGGCCACTAGATCCCCCCTCAGCCTTCTCTTGTGGAGGCTGAACAGGTTCAGGTCCTGTAGCCTCTCCTCATAGGGCCTGCCCTGCTGCCCCCTGATCATGC
>NW_017728991.1:8801441-8801946 GCF_001723915.1 Gavialis gangeticus | reverse complement strand
AGTGCGGGCCCGAGGACCAAGCCCTGGGGGACCCCACTGCCCACATCCCTCCAAGTCAAATAAGACCTATCCACCACCACACTGTGGGTGCAGCCCTCCAGCCAGTTAGTGGCCCATCTGACTGTGTAGGTGTCTACACCACAGTCCCCTAGTTTTTAATGATAATGGGGTGAGATACAGTGTCAAAGGCCTTCCGAAAGTCCAGAAAGACTATGTCCACCATGACGCCTACATCCAGGGATTTGGTGACCTGGTCATAGAGGGCCACCAGGTTGGTCTGACAGGACCTGTCTCTAATGAACCCGTGTTGGTTGCCCGTAAACATAGTCTCCCCTGCTGGCCCCTTGTGGACGTGCACCAGGATAATTCTCTCAAAAATCATAGATTTTTCTTTTTTTGTGGTCCTATGTCTACGCAAAGGTAGTAAGGGCAGGATTCCTGTAGTGGTTTCTTTTAGGGCTGTATGTTCTTGAGATCAGCAGGAAACCCGAGAGCAGGCCTTACC
>NW_017728991.1:8794337-8796441 GCF_001723915.1 Gavialis gangeticus | reverse complement strand
CCGTAAACATAGTCTCCCCTGCTGGCCCCTTGTGGACGTGCACCAGGATAATTCTCTCAAAAATCATAGATTTTTCTTTTTTTGTGGTCCTATGTCTACGCAAAGGTAGTAAGGGCAGGATTCCTGTAGTGGTTTCTTTTAGGGCTGTATGTTCTTGAGATCAGCAGGAAACCCGAGAGCAGGCCTTACCTCTAGGAATGCAATGTCATCACTTACAGCCAGTGTACTCTCAAGCTTGTCTTTGAGGGACTGAATTTCACTCTTCTTCTTTCCCAGAACCTTATGGATGTAATCAAACTTATCACGCACTCTCTTCTCCTCCTCTTCAAGCTTCTTTACTGACTGGTTTTCTTGTTCTTCAATTAAAACTTTAACTTCTAAGAACTCATTTCTCAGCGAATCCTTGTTATGGGCAGATGCTTCCTAAAAACCAACCACGAGGATGTGGGTTTCAAGGGGACTGCACATAGGTAGGACACTCCCCAGGGTGCAAAGGGGTATAAAGCCCTGGGCTCTGCAAAATGTGATGGCCGATTGCATTTCCCTGAAATGGCACTTGGGTAGGAACCCTATACCTCTATACTCAAGTCAAAGGCAAGTCTCCTGTTCCCTTTAATGGGCCCTCAAACTTGTGTCTCAGAACATCTGGGGAGGGCAAAGGGTCCCAGGGGGTATGAAACGGGCAGCCTGTGTCATCTGGCAGTGGGAACAAGCACTGCAAGCCATGACAGGCTAGGGTTGTGTGTCAACCTCTGCATTTGTTCTTGTCCCTTTTTAAAATGATTTATAGCAATGTCTCACTGGGGGAATTTCATTAGTTAATACCGGAGGCACAGAGGCGTTTACGTGTGGAACTTCCCTTGATTTTCGAGAGAAGTTAAGGTGCCTTCATACAGCTTTGTGGATCTGGGCCTTTATCTTTTCACTGCAGCTTTAGAGGCTCAGCTTTTCTTGTGCTGAAGGCTGTAGGGTCTAGTATGAATGGCACAAGTGGCAGCAAGTTTTAACAAGCAGATGGCATTGTCAGTCAGTCGCAGCTTCTGCCTGATTCTGCCCAAATACAATTCTTACGTGCATTCTCTTGAGAAACTAATCTGAACGTTCGAACAGTCTGCCTTAAATTAAGCACAAGAAACCAGTCCCCTGCCCTGAGACCAGCGTACTCCCAAGGGCCAGAAAAACATTTCCCACTTACAGCGACTTGTCTCTCCCGTATCTTTACTTCGTTCATTGCCAGAGAAGCTTTGTCATTCTGATTTCTCAGCTCTGTCAGCCTCTTCTTCAGCTGCAACTGCAACAAAACACATCCGATCTCCATTGAAAGCCAGGAAGAGCCACTCCTCTTCCCAGTGAAACAGCAGAGAGCAGATTTACAGAAATGTTGGGCTGAATTGTAAGCTTTTCATGGCACAGGAATTCATCTTTAAAAATACAGTTCTTTTTAAACCCAGCAGTAGTTCTTTACAGGGAAAGAAGAGGATGCTAGGTCCATGGCTGGGAAGGTAAGCAACAGCTCCATGCTGTCTAAGCAGTGATGTGTGCCCAGTCCCATATCTGTTAAAGGAGCCAACCAAGAAACTCTACAAGATCACCCTAGGTTGGCGGATCTCCTCCGGCAGGGGAAGGGTAAGACGAGGGAGGAGGAAGCCTTGGACTGCTAAACCAAGTAGCACTCACAAGTACAGCCCAGCCTACACCAACAAGCAGAACATATACACAGGCAAGCAACAGGGACCAGGGCAATGCTGTGATTAGGGGACCAGTGCACACATCCACAGGAGGCCTCAAATGCCTCTACACAAACGCTCATAGTATGGGAAACAAGCAGGAGGAACTCACCCTCCTGCTAGCTGACACCAACCCAGACATAGTGGGGCTCACCGAAATGTGGTGGGGCCCCACGCATGACTGGGTGGTGAATATCAAGGACTACAGGCTGTACAAGATGGACAGGACAGGGAGGAAAGACAGGAGTGTGGCGCTCTATGTCAAGGAGGAATACACATCCTTACCAGGTAGCACAGAGTCTGAGGAGGGGCACACGGAAGTGCTCTGGGTTAGAGTACAAAGCAGTCGAGGGGAAAGAGACTTAACGGTGGGGGTC
>NW_017728991.1:8783260-8792030 GCF_001723915.1 Gavialis gangeticus | reverse complement strand
TCCTGCCATGGCAGGGGGTCGGACTTGATGATCTGCCCTTCCGACCCGACCAACTATGAAACTACCCTTAGCGCTGTGGCCTTCTTGGCCCTCCCTGACTTAAACTAAAATAATGGGAAGGCTCTTTCTTATCTTGTGGGTAGCAAGGAAATACTGCAGTCAGTATGTCCTTGACCCTGAGAAACAGGCTCCTTCCTGGGCTCCAGAATGCTTCCTGACTTCGGCTCAAGTTCTTCCCAGCGCGCTGCTAAAGGACTCTGCCCTGCTTGCTTTGGTTTTACCTTGTAAACATGAAGAACAATCCAGCCACAGTAGGATTGGGCCCTTAATAAACCAGGCAGTAGGGCTGTGCAAAACGGCACCATTGCATCTCATTTCAATTCAAAACTGCTGTTCTGTTTCATTTCATCAAAACCGTTTTGCTGTTTCAATGTTCTGCCCATCGGCTGTAATGGGAGAGCTTGAAACAGCCTGTAACTTTTGTCATTTCTGGCTTGATTTGGATGAAACTTGAAGGAATAGTAGTCCCTTCTGAGGGCATGAAGCCTGCCACGTTGCAAGGAGCTAGGTGCAGGGGTTTGAAGGGGAACTGCCCCTCAAGCTGCTGACCAACAAAACTCGTGACATGGGTGACACTGCGTGTGTTAAGGCGCAGCGGGGTGACAGCTGCAGGGATGGTGGCCCCTGCTGCAGCCATGAAGCCTGCCAGCTGTCGAGGGGATCAGTGCAGGGCTCCTGGGGTCTGGGGCCCTGCACCTCTGGCTGCTGACAGACGAAACTTGTGACATGGGGCGGGGGGTTAAGGTGTGCCCTCACTCAACTGCCGCCAAGGCAGAAAGCAGGGCACTTCAAACAACGCTGCCTTTTATGCTGTTTTTTTCATCCCTCCCCCACAGCGCTGGGATTGGAAGGGGGCTCGAGGAAGGATGGCAGTCACTGGCCAGCTGTGCAGTCAATAATAACAAGACCACTGCTTCCCCCTCCCTCTCCTCACTTTAGTTTCTGTTTCCCTGCAGGTAAGCCCAGCTCCAGCTTCCAAACTCAAAGCGTTTTGCCTCGTCTCGTTTCCTTTCGAGGCTGTTTCGAAGCTCTCCATTTCAAGGTCGAAAAGAAACTGCCGGTGGAGTTTTGCACGGCCCTACCAGGCAGCTCCTGAACTCCCCGTGTCTTAACTTCTTAAGGAAAACTTTAGCAAAAGCTCTCCTCTGTATAGGCAGACCCAGAGGCCTGCCACTTGGAAGGAGCTGGCTACAAGTGGGGCTAGTGCTTGGGGGGACAGCTGTGTTGTCTCCTGCAGGTTCATGCTCCGGCCCACCCTTCCCACAGGATTCAGTGAGTCACAAGAGTTGCCACTTTGCTGACAAAGCGCAGGATTCAACTGCTAGTCTCCAGTGATTTCCAAAATACAAATGGAAGCCGCTAGCTGGCAGGCTGGGATGCCTAAAGCTGCAGGCTGGATTGAAGTCACCCAAGCCTGGACCTGCATGGGCTTGTGGGGTTAGAGCACGCCAGGGATGTAGCCAAGAGCATGCGAAGGAGTCATAGCGCAGGGCCCTCCTCTAACAGGACAATACCCAGCACCTGCTGCACCAGCTGTCCATGCCCCCAACTGCTGTGACTTCCTCCCATTCTTCCCCCCGCACCCTCTCCACCAGCCCCAACTTGTTCTCTCCTAATTATGTGAGTTGAGACGTCTTTCTGAGCTCTGCTTCTTCCCACAGCATCTTTGAACATCAGGGCACCTCTAGATTCAGTTGCACAGTCTGGTTTCCACAGTCCCAAATGCTTCCGATTCAGCAGGGACTGTCAGGTGCTCGGCAGCTTTTGAGAACCAAGCTTGCGGCTGGAGCGCAAGGGACAATGGCAGAGCGGTTCTGCCGTCTCGCAATGGTCCTGGATGTGTGCGTTCAAGACGCCGTGCCTGGACCAGCCAGATGTGGCAGAGCTCAGAGCCAACGGCCGTGAACAGCTGTGGATCTATTTGTGTCCCCGCTCAGTGCACGCACCTGGGCAAAGCAGGGCTTGCAATAAGGCCGGCAGCCATCCGAGCACCGGAGACTGCTTCTGTGTTCCTGCCCTGGGTATAAAAGCACTTCCAAAGGGCAGCGGGGACAGCGCATCCATTGCATGGTGGCATAGCCGGGTCCTCCCCTCTGCTTCCTAGGGCAATTTTATGATGTTGGGAAGAGCTCAAGGGACACGGCTCAACTTGTCTGCAGGGGGGAAAAGGTGGATTTCAAGTAACGGCCCAGCGAGCCCAGCCCCAAAATCGATGGCGGCTGGCTGCCAACACCACCTCCCGAGGGCACAGCAGCCTCACCCAAGCGGCAGCCCACTCCCAGGTGAAGTGTCCTGTCTGCAGAGCGGGAAGGAGAGGATTTGCAGCCTGCTCTTCCCCCAGCTGAGGAAAGACCTGCCACTTCTGCAGCCAGACCCGGGGCTCGAGGCCTGTGCTCTTTAGGTCGCCTCGAGCCCCATCCACAAGCCAAGGGCGGGATCCTCCTGGAGTTGGCGGGCTGCCGACCGACCGCTCCCCGGGGTCCTCGTCCCTGAGACGCACCCGTGGGCCTGCGTGCACACGCGCCCGCTCACCTCGATCTGCGCCTTGGCCTCGGGCAGGGAGCTGGCCGAACAGGCCTTGTGGCCCACCAGGCAGATGCAGCAGATGCAGCTGCGGTGCTCGGGGCAGTAGAAGTCCAGCAGCTTGTGGTGGTCCTGGCACAGCTTCTGCTGCAGGTTGCGCACCGGGGCGCTCAGCTCGTGCACGCGGAAGGCCAGGCTCTCGTGGTGCGGGCGCAGGTGCTCGGCGCAGAAGGAGGCCATGCAGGTGAGGCAGGTCTGCACGGCAGCCACCGCCTCTGGGCAGCTGTCGCAAGCCACCTGAGAGGGGCCCAGCTCGCCGCCCGCCTTGCCCTCCGGCTCGCCGCCCGCCTTGCCCTCCGCGGGGGCGTCGGGGCCCGCCTGCAGCTGCTCCACCACGCGGCACAGCACCGTGTTCTTGCGCAGCTCGGGCTTGCGGGCGAAGGGGCTGCGGCACTGCGGGCAGCTGAAGGCGTCCCGCAGGCCGGCCCACGTGATGTCCAGGCAGGCGGCGCAGAAGTTGTGGCCGCACGGGGTGGTCACGGGGCTCTCGAAGAGGCAGAGGCAGATGGAGCAGGTCAGCTCGTCCTCCAGCCCCGCCAGCGCCGGCGCGGCCATGGCTGTGGCTCCGGCTCCGGCTCCGGGTCGGAAAGTGAAACCCGGGGGCTGAGGCGGGCACTTCCCGGCGGTCACGTGGGGCGGGGCGGGGCGCGGCGCGGCGAAACTTTTCGCTCTGGCTTTCCTATCTGGCAGATGGCGCCTGCGCAGTGCAGAGGCCCTGTGTACACAGCGACCTTTGACCTCGCCGAAGTGCGGACTCGAGCAGAGCCGCGCCACCCAGCACCGCGCCCCCTGCTGCCCGGGGGGCCGCCGCGCCCCTTCCTCTCCGGGCCAGGTTGCCCCTTTGCTCCCTCTGGTGCTGGGCCCGGCCTCCAGAGCAAGCGGTGCCCAGTCTGCGGTGCGGGGACCACCAGCGGTCCGCACATTTGTTTTAATCACTTTATAGGACAACAATTTGCTGGTGGTACGTCAGGCGGTGTCACTTTGAAATCTGTCGGCGTTTGGGAATCGCTGCCTTAGGGCATCTGGGAGCAGGCCTGGGGCCCTGTTGAGGCCAGAAAAATGTTGCTTGTTCTTAGAAAGAGTCAAGCTCTTGTCTGCTGCCGCAGGCGGGGGAGCAGGCGGAAAGCTCTGCTCAAACTAGAATTTCAGTGCTGCTTGTATCGTGCCAACCTGTTTCAAACAGGGGGAGAAATGGCCTTAATTTAGACCAGGGGCACAGTGAGCGGCAAGCGCGTGCCGCTTTCGCCCCGTTGCATTTGAACGTGACGTTTTCTGTGCGCCGGCATTTGGACAATAGTCGGACGTCTTTGTGCTCCCCAAATCCTACAAGGATCTCAAAGGAGGTTTGAAAGGTCGCTGACCAAACCTGGTAACACAGGCAAGAGGCAGGGATGAGGGGCAAAAGAGTGAAAAGGGGCATGGTACAGCAGCTCAGGGCTGGGGATGACCAGCCTTATCCATATTCTTGCCAGCCTGATGCATTTAGAGAGCATGAGTCAGATTCCCCTGAATCATACGCTTGGCTTAAAGATCATGAGACCTTTAAAAAAAAAATAATCAGCTTGTTTACAAAGCCACAGAAGCTCAAGACTTGCTTTTATTAAGTGAGATTGCGGTGTGCTTGCGTGACTCCTTGTATTGCTAGTTTGAATTGGGCCAAGCAGAAGAACATGTACATGTGTAGAAAAAAGTGGCATGATATCTTTACTAACACAAGTGGGCAAGATCTTTACAGGCCCCTTCAGGTTTCTTACCCCCCCGGCACAAGCTGTGCTCTAGCATCGCCCTGGGAGCGGCTCCACACTGACTCAGGGGAAGGTTATTGCTTAGACACTCCTAAGAGCTCTTTATGGGAGAGAGAAGCAAATTTGACTAGATCAGAATAAAAATAGAAACCTCCTCCACACCCAGAGTGAAGCTGTCTTTCTTTTTTTGCACGTGCTTCGTGTCCAGCTTGCAGGAGAAGTCACGGAGTCTCACCGCTGGGAAGCTAGTTTTGCAATGTGCCCAATTTGATTGTAACCGTAGAAAGTCTCTTGAGGGTCTGATCTCCTGAGCTGCTGGTCTGATTTCTAAACCAAAGGCACGGTATAACTTTGGGAGGTAGAGGCTGACCAGATTGGGCTCTGGGCTTGGCCACATCTGCCTGCTTCAGTAAGGCAGGTTCATGCCATTCAGGTCGGTGTTCACCCACTTCCCCCTCGTTTCCTGATAGAAAACTCAAGAACACACAGCAGCAGCTATCTGCAAATGCAAACTATGACTAATACTATGTGTGGGGCTGAGTCTGCCTGAAAGTTAAGAGTGTTTTTCTTTCCAGGCAGTGGTAAAATCCAATCATGTGCTTATAAAGTACCTGTTTTACCAGGGTGTGCCTATCAAAATGGTCTTAACTTCCTCAGAGATGGAAAGTCCAGACATTTCAGTATTTAGCAAGAGAAACTGCCAGTAACTCAAATGTATAATTTCTCTTACTATCCCATCAAAATCATTTCCAGGACAACTGGAATCTAATCTCTTGGCAAAGCTTTGGAAACTTCATCTTGGCAACAGTGCCTAAGTCTTGGTGATGGCATCAAACTGTAGAAACGGGGGTAGGTCAGTGTGTCACTTCAGTGGTTCCCAAGTCGTTTTAGCTGCCTTTGATTTTGCAAAGGTTTTCAGTTCAAATGTTAGATGAGCCAACTGGCCTGAACTGCGGTTGACAGATGGGAACAAAGAGATGATCAACAACTATAAAGCTTTCATTTCTTCTTTCCCCGTAGGTGGGCGAGATGCCTTTTCCAAAGGGCTGGCTACATCTTAGTATCAGCTACTCCACCTTTCATGGGTTTGGCATCTTTGTGAGAGCATTCAGGATGCTACCAGGCCTATATGACATCTACCAATGCAGGCCAAATAGGTTTGGAAATAGTTTTTTGACTTTTGTGTCCGTGGTTGGGAATTCTCAGAAGATGCTGAAAGGTTGATTTAATTCTTTTACCTAGCTCCTTGCCTGTCTGAATTATCAAGTCCATCTGCTTTGTAGATAACTCTTTCAGCTTCCAAAATAACCTACTTAAGGCTTCAGACCACAGCTCCCAGGCTACAAGCAGCTCTTCAACTCATCACTTGCAGTTCTGCACAGAAAATGTTAGTCATTTTTAACTGCATTTCATTTTAATCACAGAAAAATATGGATTTTGGGTTACATTTTTTTTTTTAAACCAAAAATTGGGGATTTTTTTTTTTTTATCAGAGAGAACCAAAATCCCTGGTGACTATTAAAAAGACTTGAAACTTAATTTATCAGAAAAGTGTTTTTGGTTTTTTTTATAAACAGTTACCAAAGAAGCTACTGTCTCTTCTTCATAACAAACCTTGGGGATGTCCTTGTCTTTCTAAATTAGACGCCAACCTTTCACTCAGATCTCACGTGGCGAAAGCATTGCTCGGAGTTATGCAGCTGAGTCACTCGGTACAAAAGGGAAGCTATAAGTATCTATCTACAGAACATACATTATTGCTCTCTGTGCCTGGTTGAGTGAATGTACAATACATGCTTTGCCATGCCCCCCCCACCCCCGGCTTTGCTCTTTTATTTTGGTTTTGGAACTTTTTTCCACTGTTTAGGTGATGTCTGGGATCTGACCCAAGATCTTAAATTACTCAAAATCCTTACAGACCTGTTAACTTGCCTGATACTTTTCATAAGATTTTTTTGGCCTACAGCTACTGAAATGAGGCAAAGTAATCTTGCCAAACCCCACCAAGCGATGCTACTAGTAACCTCACAAAGGAAGTCCCTATCCTGATCTGGCAAGGTACTCTTGAGGAGGAACGCATTTTCTTCCCTGGTCCTTTGCCTCATTCATTCCACAGGCCAGATCAACGACACTTACTGACCAGGTCGCTGTTTCACATTTTTTTTATTTTCATCAATGAATGAGGCCCCATGACCCCCCGTGTGCACCATCCAAACCTTGAATACAGAATTATAGGTATTTCTGTTGCACACACAAGTGCTTCCCAAGTGTTATTAAATTTCTCTTCGCAATACCGTGCAGTTGGAACATGGCTTTGCCCTCACTGTTGTCCCCCAACCCATCTCCTGTGCAGCTCATTTCTGTAGTCCAGTAATGCTGGCTCCTGTCCCCCCTCCCACGCAGCCTCGGGGACAACAGGAAGGAAGGAAGCATGCCAGTGTCAATGTTGCTGCTCTTATTTCTGGTACCTGCCACCACAGATGAGTCAGCCCAATCGGGGTGGCTTTTCTGAGGGATGGAAAAAAGATGCATTCCATCCCACACCACCACAGCAAATTTAAAGTTCCTGTTCCACAGCCCAAAGGTGCTTGCCTTTCTCAAAGGAAGCGTTAGTAAAACTTTTATGTGGATAAATAGGGCTTCCCCAAGATACTTTCTTGGAAATGTGATGTTTTTACTGAATCTTGTCTTTAACTTCAGAGTGAAGCAGAAAGCTAGCACAGGTATTGTCAGCTAGAAGGATAAGTTCAGCGTAACAGTAAGTAACTGAAAATAGGGGCTCTGAAATGAAGGCATCAGATGCCCTTAACAGTAAGCACTGCTACTAATTCTGGCTGTAAGTCTGTATTTAATTTTTTTCATGAACAGTGAGTCTTAACCAGGGTGTCTCAGCACCCGGCAGTGCTCAGAGGTCCCTTTTAAGGGTGCTGTGGGGTACTGTGTAATAGTCATGCTGTTAGCTGTACAAACACCTACACATGATTCACATTTGAAATGGGAATCCTTAGTGTCAAAAACATTATTCTGACCTGTGGTAGTCTTTCCGAGTTCCTTGCAATAGAATTGCACTATAATAAATGCGTTCTTTCTTTGAAACGGAGTGCCACCAAATTCAGAAAAGCAATGGGGGTGCCTTGAGTCTAAAAATGTTGAGCGCCACAGAATTAGAGGGAGTTATAAGAGGCAAAAGATTCTTTGTGATCTTTATTGGGGCAACTGTGTAGTTGGGAGAGCTGTCAGACAACGTTCAGGAGTCAAGTGGTCTTCCTCAAGGCTCAGGGAATCATATGTAATGTTTGCATTTAGATGCAGAACATTTGCAAAGGCAAGTAAAGCTTGTATCGAGAATAATGGTAGATTTTATTTGTTAGTTAAAATTATACTAATGCCATGTAGCAGAATTTTATAAAATCAGATTACTTTCACTTCTATTGATCAAATTTAGAAAAAAACAAGATACAAGCAAACTGCAGGTGTAGAACATTTTTAAAACACTGCTCATATAATCCAAGGTATTCAATATAAACATGTAAGCATAGTTTGAAACAAAGCCATAACTTAATCCCTTATAAGCCTTGCATTAGCTTAACTGATATGGTCCAACTAATAACAGTTTCATACTAATTTAATCTGTGCTGGTTGATGGTTTGTGTGGACTATAAAATTTTAAGTTTAAAGGAAAAAATTATGAACCGTTCTGTAACGCTGCCATCTAATGGCCAAATAAAACTAGTCAAGACCTGTCTTAAAAATCCTCCTTTTGATCCAGGCAGACAAGATTCTTTGGGTGAACCTCATATCTTTTATTAGACCAACTTAAATAAAAGATATCAGATTCACCCAAAGAACCTTGTCTGCCTATGTCCTTAGACCAACATAGCTACAACCTGCACTCCTTTTGATCCAAGCATTTTTACTGTTCCATTTTTAAACATTATCTGAGCATTGCGCGAAGCTACTGAATGGAGACTTTAACACTTAAATTTCTGGTTAAAATGCATTCTTGGTCCAACAACTGTTATTCTGCAGTCATGAACAAGGTGACAGTAACCAGTATTACTGGGAAGGTTCTTGGTGAAATCACATCTTAAAGAGAAAAGAGCGCTTTAAGCACAAAGCTGATCAACAGAAGAGGCAAGAGAACCGCTTTTAAAGCCCATACAAATCAACACCTATTGAAGGCAATATTGCCTGGGAGCAATTACTAGACTCCTGGGTTCTATTCCTTGCTCTGCCACAAGGTCCTCAACTTCACCATCTGCAGGAAGATGAAGGCACTTGCCTATCACTCAGAATTGCAGAGACTTAACATGGATGAATGTTTTGGACATGTTCAGATGAAAAGAGCTATAGAAGTACAAAGTAACTTGCCCTACAGAGAA
>NW_017728991.1:8769983-8778260 GCF_001723915.1 Gavialis gangeticus | reverse complement strand
ACAAAGTAATAGCACTGATATCAAGCCTTGCTGCAGTGGAGACAAAGAACATACCGAGAACTGTATCTTTTGGAAACTGAATGTGCAATGAATTCTGCAGATTTGTGTTGTTTTTAATTCTCTGTAGGGCAAGTTACTTTTGGATTATTGTTAGAAATGCTATAGCTCCACTACAGGAAGACTGTACTTCGTGTCTTTGAGCCAGCGGTTCCTAAAAACGTGACTCTTGGTAGTAGAAAAGCTGCTGTACTGTTAAAATGGTTTTAAATGAAAATCTTCAAATATAGTTTGCATAGGAAATATTGAGATACTTAAGTATGGGAAAGAATATGTGCACCTCTCTCTTTAAATACAATTTCAGTTTTTAAAATCCTTTATTAAAAAAAGAAAACCAACAGTAAATTCAGCTGTCTTCAGAACCAACGCAGTACTTCACAAAACAGTCCTCTTGTTATATATACACCTAGGGAAAGTGAGTTCACATCTTAATTTTTTTCATTTTCTGTGCTCAGTTCAGTAGAAGACGACTCAACAATCAGTCTTGGCTCAATCAGTGCATCCCAGCTTTCTGTGACCTAAAAGAGACATGTACAAGATTGTGTGTGCAAAGGTATTGGTAATTTCTTCTCTAAATTTTGTCTAGACTTATGCTAAGGAAATGTGAGTGCCTGGCTCATTAATACAAGAACACTGCAGAACATGAGCTACAGTACAGAGAGCTGCATGGTTTCTCTCAGCTCCCCTCTGCAAACATCCATGGAGTTCCACCATCAGCCCAGGGCCAACATGTATGGGGAGAGGGGAATATCAGGTGAGTAGATAAACTTGTGACAACTGAAATGTGCTAGACATTATATTCTATTATACTAAGAATATTGAGCCTTTTAAAACATTTACTGCTGAGCATGTTCTGAGTATACACACTTTCTGCCCGTGTAGCTATCAAATGTGATTTTAATGGCTGATGTTATTCTATTACAAGCATCACTACTAATTTTTAGCAGTGTATTCGTAGTTTCCTTTGTTTTAATCAAGCCGTCTTGCAAACATAAAGCTTCCGTAAACAAGTTCGTTTCTCAGCTGCTGCAAACAGTGCCATAAAAGTAGTAAGACTTCACTTGTGCAGAGAACAGTGCTAAGCAGTTTTAAGAACATCCACACACCTTTGTTTCTTGAGAAACAGCATACTCTATTGTTTCGGCTCCATCTGCAGACTGGTACACCAGATCAAATTTTCCTGGCTCTTTAACCACTTGAGCAAGATAGGGTGGAGGGGGAGGAAAAAAGTCATTTATTACTGTTTTCCACAAGCATTCTGCAGCTGGTCAAGTTCCCATATTAAATCTGCTTTACGTGTTACAAAAAAACCTCAACATTAATTTAATCCTCTATAGTTTAAATTAAGCATGTCAGTAGTCCCATATGCTACTCTATTTATGCTACTGTCATGTGCTGCCACCTTACTCTGATCTTTGACACACTTCAGTTATTTGAGGCGAGACAGATTTGTCATGGTTCAGTTACAACATTTAAGCATGTTTACACCAATAGTGCAATTAATGATCAGAGATCAGTCACCCAGTTCTGTTAGCTAAGGCCATACCATAAAATCCACCAAGGGAGTCAAGATTTGCTAATGAAACTATTAACTTTCTATAGTAAGTAGAAAGAAAGAGTGTGTTGAACTCAAGGCTGTAGGTGTGGTAACTTGCAACTGCTGGTTAAAATGGCAATAACCATACAGGCATCCAAAATGTCAGGGGTCTGCATGATCTGATAGCATATCAGGATTCAGCTCTGCACCTAATGAAAGTCAGTGGCAAAACTGCTGCTACCTTCAATAAGGAGAGGACTGGGGTCTAACATTCCCTCTATTCACAAGCCCATTTCTATTCCACATAACCCTTCAAATCTTTCAGACACCACAGCAAAGCAATTCCAACAGGACATAAATTTACACTTTCTCACTGGACTACACAACTCTGTGCCCTTTGCATTTAGGCCACATCTGTCAGGCATCCAAATCTACTTGGCAATGCAGACAATCAACCTAAAGACAAGCCACGAATGCCACAAATTTTCTGTACGTAACATTAAGATGTGGGCAACCTAAGAATAGAAGTAATGCTGAGAAAGGAATGTGCCCAGAAATGTTTAAATAAATGCTTAGTTTTACTGTTGTGGTAAACCTATTTTAGACATTTACGTACTCAAGGGTTGAGATACATACACTTGTTTGATGAAGATGAAAGAATCTCAATCTCTATCTGTCTGCTTTCAGCATTCCAACTGACTATTTTTCCTTCCTTCAAAAAAAAGACAAGAAAAGGGTCAAATCTGCTGTGCTTCTACCTGGCACAAGTAGCATAGATTTCATAGCCATTAGGGCTGGAAGGGACCTCGGAAGATTGAGTCCAGCCCCCTGCCCCAGGGGCAGGAAGTCAGCTGGGGTCAGAGGATCCCAGCAAGATAAGCATCCAGTTTACTCTTGAAGGTGTTCAATGTAGGTGCTTGAACCACCTCCAGTGGTTCAAGTATCCTCATAGGCTTAAACACAATTACAGCAAATATTTCCAATTTGATAGATTCCTCTGACTGATGAAAAAGCAAGGAAAAATATTTAACAATTAACTTAAGACAAACTGCAGCTAGTGCTACAGATCACCCATGAAATTCTTATTGTGATAGTCCCAGAAGTTTTATCAGCAGTTAGCTATAAATCAAAGTATTTGAAACTGCTGCAAAAGGTGGGGGGGGGGTTTCCAATTCCACAAAGTTGTCTCAACAACTTCACAACATGTCTGTTTTGTCTTTTAGCTTATACACTTTTTCTACCTGGAAGCTTGACATTCTTCATTATGCCTTGGTATTCCTAAAAGGGAACTATTTGATGTTTTGACTGGCTTTTTTACATTTTAAGTTTTATTAATGCATTGGAAGTAAGCTGCATGCAGACAGGGAAGCTAGCGGAAAAGATAAAGTGCTCAGAAATTTAAAATATTTATTTACAATTCATCCAAGATTGTTTTACCCAATACAGGACTATACATGGATTAAAAAAAAAGGCAACAATACCTTGTAGTCAGATACTTCTGGTGTGTAATTTTCGGTTAATTCCAAACACTGTTAAAAGAAAAATACAAATCAAAAGTAGCATCTATCACTCCTGACACCTGCTGGACCTAGACCTGACTATCAGAGTGAACTATATAAAATATGTACATCCTGCTTCCAGATCCTGACAGCTGCCCTCTGGTCCCAGGTAGTCTTCCATGACTGACTGCAGCAGGGTATCTGCATTCAGCTCATGCCTCCAAGAGAGATCCCTGGAGAGGACTTCAGCTTTTTCATCAGCAATTCCCTACTAGTCCACTTTGATTCTGAAGTGGAGTAACATCATTTTTGCAGGAAGTAAGGCAACAACATGAGAATGAGCAACAGCAGGCAAGAAAGACAGGTAAGAGGATTTTCATTGTCTGCAGCATCTAGCCTGACACTGACTCTGAGAGTGGGTGGAAAAGAGGCATTTCTTTTGGGAGTCCTTGTTTATATCTTAACACTGGTTTTTTCAGTATGGAGAGAGATCCTGGAAAAGATCAGACAAGTTAACTTAATTATTAGAGGTCTGACTCAGATGCTATTAGGAAAAATGATGTTTGGCTAATTAAGCTAAGAATTCCCATTGACATTTCCCATTGAAACTGAATTCCCAATGAAGAGCGTGGCTTTTTTTTTTTTTTTTTTACTTGTCCTGTAATTCCATTAAATTAAAATAAACCATGATGCACTAGCTCAAAGACTTTTTTCTAAAAAAAAAAATCAAGATGATAACTGAATCCGTTTCAGACTTACATATTATACATCTCAAGGTTATCTGTATAGCAGGGAGAAAGTCAACGTGTGTTTCTATTTCTAGAATAAAAGTCCCAAAATGATACAACTCTTGAAAGCAAGCTTTTGGGTGTCAGCCTAAGCTACTGGTATCTATCTTTTCTCTACAAAACTGTATTATATTGGCATAATTGAAAGTTTTGAGGCACAAAAGTAACATTTTGTGTTTTAAGACTTCCTTACCTTGAAGGCAATTTTTTCCCCTATTTGTGGTGGGGCAGCTAATAGAGGTAATACACTATAGTCCCTCTTTGGAACCTCCACTGGATTCTGTGAAACAGATGTTAAACCCAAAGATTTAATCACTGCAGTAACAAAAGCACCAGGCAGCATTAATGCTGTAGATATAATTTCCCCCCTCACCCCAATTTCTTTCCATTCCTACTGCATTTGCACCAGCATCTGAACCAAGACGTATGGTGCAAGCGCTCTGCTTAAGTTTGCAAAATAATATTGTTCTAATACTTGTTTAGAACACAGATCAGCCACACTTCACTGAATGAACCAGATATTCACAGTTATCCCACACCCAAGTCTTCTTGGCCCTCCAGTTACTAACATTTTTTTAAAATCATCCAAGAAACACATGATACGAACTTAAATATGCAACATGGACGAAAAACTTACCTGAATAATAGCTGAAGTGTTTGTCACCACTTCATTTAGCTGCTGTTGTTTCTGGCTTTCATTGCTGTAGTTATAGAAGAAACTACTGTTTTCTCCCCTCCCACGGCCTCGGCCCCTGAACCCTCCACAATACCCACGGCCACGAGACCCTCGCCAGAAGTAGTTATCCTCTCCTCTTCCTCGCCCCCTCCCAAAACTGCCGGGGCTTGCGGCTGGTCCCTGAAGGCTAATCTGTGACCAGTTAGCACCATTTTTTACTAAGGAATTATTTAATCCAACCGTTGCTATGGGCTTTTTGATGACAAGGGTATCTGAATCAGAACTCTTAGATTCTGCAAGAGACGTCTTTGCTTTGGGGGCCTTTGCAACATCATTTTCTATGGTGGTTGAATTATTAGGTGGTGATTTCTTCTTTGAGTTATTGCTTTGCTCCTCCTCTGTACTGGAGTCAGATTCTGAACTGGAGGATGGGGATTTAGCTTTTTTACTAACTGCAATCTTAAGGGAGTTTTCCTCTTTAGACTTGGCAGTAACTTTGCTAGTAGCAACAGTTTTCGCAGCAGAACTTGCAGCAACTTGGGATCTGTCTTTGTGTTGCATTGCCACTGTGGACTTGTGTGAGAATTTATCCTGCTTTCCATCAGTTTCACTGTCCGTGTCAGATGACAAGCTGGAGTCGTCGGAATCAGAGGTCCCCTCTCTCTCTTTGCTGGACTGCATGGCATTTTTTACTGTGCTGTTTTTACTCTGACACAGAGGGATGCTGTGGTTCAGCCGTCCTAAATCAGACTTTGTTGCAACAGCCTTTGTTGTCTTCTGCTTTGCATTCTTCTTAGTCTCCAGCTCCTTCTTCCTTTCTGACTTTTTAAGAGTTTTAGATTGATCGGTAGCGCTGTCCTTGCATTCTGCTCTTCCATCTCTTCTGTTCAACTCTTTCTTTTTCTTTTGGTTCTTCGACTTCTTTGGATAATTCCCAGCATCTTCTGTATTCTCATTCTTACAAGCAGCATGTTCAGAGCTCCGTTTAGTCGTCACCTTTTTCCTTGTGGGTCTGTCATCTTCACTTGTTGTTTCTTCCTCCTCCTCCAGCTTTTGCCTGTGCCTCTTTCTGACTTTCCTTGATGAATAAACGAAGCCATTACTGACCTCATTATAACCCTCTGCAGTTACCTCTTCCAATTTAACTCTGTCAAAAGGACAAAGAGAACCCAGGATTCAGTATAATTACCACATAAACGTCTATACCTTTTTCAGACTTACCATATGTGTAATAACCCCTCATTGCAATGACACTCATGCATTAACTAAAGGAAATGTTTCACCTCAGTTGAGAGTTGCACCTAAAAAACCACCACATGGTACCAGGAATCAAAACCTGCAGTGAAACAGCCTCTTTGGTGGGAGGATAGAGCTGATGCTGCAGCATCTCCCTGTCAAAAGAGATCTGTGTACCACAGCATAGAGATCAAGAAGAAGGGAGCTCAAGGGGAAGCTGGCAGGGGCTACAGGCTGCACCCTCTGCCTGTGTCAGCTGAGCTCTTTGTCCTGTATTCCCAGACTTCCTGTAATCATTCCTGCCTAGATAAGATGCTTGAGGCTTTCCTGGTTGTTGTTTTTTTCCAGGCCTTTCTCCAAAACTTGAGGCCGGTGGGGTCCAACCCTTTTGGCAGGTGCACCACTCCAATTCTCATCCCCTGCCTGCTCTGCTTTCTACTCCCTACCCTATCCAGCTGCTGCTGTGTTGCCTGTCCCCTTCCTGATCCGCCATGTACCACACATTGGCCTCTGCTACACGTTACATACATTCAGCAATTAACTAGTGAATCACACAATACGTTTAGACCGACCACACGTACAAAGTAAGACTGGCGGTAAGTGGAAAGTACTTATATCACACAACTGGTTAATTGTGCAATAAATTTAGACCAAACACATGTACTTATCACACAATAAAAATGACTAGCCAGCTATAAAAAGAGCCAACCAGCTATAAAATTAGTGTTTGAGAGTGTACAACAACCCTATAGCTGGTTTCTATCCAGCTTTAATTTGAACATCTTAATCTAAAGCATCTTACCCTCCAAGCAAAGAGGGCATGGAGAAAGGAAAAAGGAATCCCAGCCTGCAGCCTATAGAAAGGCTCTCCCCTATAAAAAGACCTGCGATTTTGCAGACAGATCTGTGGCTCAAGGATTGGACTCAAGTCACCTCAAGACCCATCAATGAGCCATAGTGCAGATCATTCCTGAACTGAAGGATTGCTGATGTCAATTAATTTGAATGTGTAACAAGGCCTACAGAGCACACACCACCTGCAAATACTTCCTCAGCTTGACAAAGGGAGTTTATACCTGAAAGCTTGCAAAGAAGAATTTTTCCAACTATTGGAGTTGGTCTAATACAAGATACCTAATTCACCCAAAGAGCCTTGTTGCTTATGTCCTTAGACCAACACTACTACAACCTAACCCCTATGCTACTTGTGGCACCCACGCTGCAAGTTGACCGCTCCTGCTCTGGACTTGAGCCAGGATCCTAAGAGACACCTCTCAAAACGGACCTCCCCGGACAAGAACGAGGGGTCACAAAATGAAACTAGTAGGCAGTAAGTTGAAAATTAGTAAGTTGAAAACTAACAAAAGGAGGTTCTTTTTCATGCAGCCTGTCATTGAAGAGTGGACCTTACTGCCACCAGATGTGGTGGACACTGACAGCCAGATTTCAGAAAGGAGGGACATATTCATTACTAACAAATGCAAGGTATTCCACCTTGGTGGAAAAAATCTGCAGCACACTTATAGGCGCGGCAGTGCTATGCTCACTAGCACCACAGCCAAAAGAGTCTTGTGGGTCATGATTGACCACAAGATGAACATTAGCCATGAATGCGATGTTGCAGCTGGTAAAGCAAACCAAACTCTGGCTTGCATCCATAGATGCTTCTCAAGTACATCCCAGGATGTCATCCTCCCACTGTACTCGGCCTTGGTGAGGCCGCAGCTGGTGTACTGCATCCAGGTCTGGGCTCCACAATTCGGGAAGGATGTGGAGAAGCTTGAGCAAGTCGAGAGGACAGCCAAACGCATGATCAGAGGGCAGGAGAACAGGCCTTATGAAGAGAGGCTGAAAGCCCTGGGACTCTTCAGCCTGGAGAAGTGCAGGCTCGGGGGGACCTGGTGGCTGCCTATAAGTACATGAGGGGTAAGCATCAGGATCTGGGGGAAGCCCTGTTCAGCAGAGCGCCACAAGGGATGACAAGGACCAATGGTCACAAACTCCTACAAGACCATTTCAGGCTGGACATAAGGAAGAACTTCTTTACTGTCCAAGCCCCCAAGGTCTGGAACAGACTGCCACCAACGGTGCAAGCACCTACTCTGGACTCTTAAGAAGCATTTGGACTCCTATCTTGCTAGGATCCTTTGATCCCTGGAGCAGGGGGCTGGACTAGATCTCCCAAGGTCCCTTCCAGCCCTAATGTCTATGAAATCTTTCTGGAGAAAAGGTGCAGTCGCTATCAAGCAAGGGAGTGAGGGGCACTGCCTCCAAGTCCCAACCTCCTCGACCTTAAATCCCGGAGGCTGCAAGACAGAAGGGGGGATACCATGATCACGCCTAGTTCACCCTCCTTTTCGGCATCTGCTCTCTGCCACCCTGCGCCGAAAGATGGGGGGGGCTTAGGTTCACCACAAAATACTCCCCTCCCCCCCAATACCACGAAGCACTATGTGCCTCCCTTGCTGCCCGGGGATACCGCCC
>NW_017728991.1:8767469-8769208 GCF_001723915.1 Gavialis gangeticus | reverse complement strand
GCTCGCCCCGCCCCGCCCCGCCCGCGCTCTCACACCAGCGCCATGGAGCCGCGGCTGCTGCTGCTGCTGCTCGCCCTGGGTTCAGGTAGGCTCCCCTGCCAGCCCCCCAGAAGCGACACAGCCCCCACGACACACCCTGCAGAGCA
Organism: Gavialis gangeticus; assembly: GCF_001723915.1. Taxonomy (NCBI): domain Eukaryota; kingdom Metazoa; phylum Chordata; order Crocodylia; family Gavialidae; genus Gavialis; species Gavialis gangeticus. The sequence goes on along the minus strand of NW_017728991.1, from coordinate 8,769,062 downwards.
GTGCTAGGGTATTCGTTGCAATGGATAACTATCAAATGTTGAACCCGATTTTAGGGCATTCAGCAACAAGATGAGATGTTGAATCCGATTTCTAGACGAGTCCCGTGGGTTTGGTTTTTTTAAATGCACCACTCCTTCCTGACCTAACGACTCATGCGTGGCAGCGCATCCTAGAGTTGGCAGCTCTCTTCCCAGTCCTTTATTCCCTGCTCCTTGTTCTCAGGCCCGGTCTGGGCTCCTTCAAGTTGGGGCAAGATGTTTCACGCGGGTCCGGGACGTGCACCGTAGGGGCGGTCCTCGGGGTGCTGACGCAACGGGCCCGAAACGTCGTCGCTCGGAACCGATTTTCCCGTAGGAACAATGTTATGAGTCAGTGTATAAAGGTTATTTATAAATTTATAATTTATAAACGTTACGTGTCAATTTATAAAGGTCGTAAGTGCCATTCGTTGCAACTCAAAACGTCTTAAATTGAGGACTGCCTGTGTTCCTGTGTCCCAGTTACTTGTTCCCAGGTCCAGTCTCAGTTCTTTCAATTTGGGGTAAGCTGTTTCACGCCGGTTTGGGGGCTGTCAGTGGCCAGGCCGTGCCCTGCTCCGACGGACCGGAAGTGTCCCCCGGCCCTGCAGAGGTGTGGTTCAGGGGGACCTGAAAAGGATTTTGCCCCATGAGCCCAGCCTCATCTCAGCTCTCTCTTCAGGGCCCTAGGTACTTGCTGCATGGTATTATTTTCTATTTTTATTAGTAAAGATACATTTTTGACAAAATTTAAACTCTTCAGCCTGTCTAATTCATTGCTGACAGCTTTTAATTGTGTGAAGATCAGATTTGAAAAAGGAACCAGGAACTGAGAATAAGGAACTGGGAATAAGAGACTGATTTCAGCTTTGTGAGCTCCTCGTGGAGCTGTGGAGGCTGTTGATAAGATAAGTGGTGGGGCAATGTTGTTGTCTCATGCCAGCTATCATCTCCTTACACAAGTGGCTTTAGCTTTAGTGTCTCACAGTTGTTGTGAGTTGCGACACTAGTGACCTGTCTGAGCCCATAGGTCTACGGTGGGGCCGCAGAGGTGGTGGCTCACGAGCTGTGAAATGGCAGTGCCTTGTTTCAACTGCTCTGAGTCGCTGTAAGCCAACGGACAGGCCAACACCGAGGCATCTAAATAAGCTAAAGGCTGGTGAAAATGAAGGGTCCAGACTGCAATTCTGCTTTCAGAAGTGGAGGGGAGGAGTCCAGCTAATTAGCTACAAATACACCTTCCAGATGCACCAAGGTTGATCTGAAGCAGCTGCAGGATTAATTGCAAAGAATTCTGCTTGAAAACCAATAGATGATTTGGGTTTAGGACCACATTTATTCCTCAAAATAGGTTAATAGTTTTATGGGAGGTGTTTTAGCTTGTTAAATTTCCACCCTGCCACCATCTTCTGGTCTGGGCTCTGTTGCTCCTGGATGTTTCAGCATCCATGACCCAAACTTCTTGATCCTAGGCAATAAGGTTCCCCTGGAGTGCAGCGGACTGACACCAACTCCCTGAGGTAGATCCTGTACCCACCTGCCTGCAGTTTGCAGGAGAAGGTTATGGATCTGATT
>NW_017728991.1:8761367-8762469 GCF_001723915.1 Gavialis gangeticus | reverse complement strand
CTTGAGCAAGTCGAGAGGACAGCCAAACGCATGATCAGAGGGCAGGAGAACAGGCCTTATGAAGAGAGGCTGAAAGCCCTGGGACTCTTCAGCCTGGAGAAGTGCAGGCTCGGGGGGACCTGGTGGCTGCCTATAAGTACATGAGGGGTAAGCATCAGGATCTGGGGGAAGCCCTGTTCAGCAGAGCGCCACAAGGGATGACAAGGACCAATGGTCACAAACTCCTACAAGACCATTTCAGGCTGGACATAAGGAAGAACTTCTTTACTGTCCAAGCCCCCAAGGTCTGGAACAGACTGCCACCAACGGTGCAAGCACCTACTCTGGACTCTTAAGAAGCATTTGGACTCCTATCTTGCTAGGATCCTTTGATCCCTGGAGCAGGGGGCTGGACTAGATCTCCCAAGGTCCCTTCCAGCCCTAATGTCTATGAAATCTTTCTGGAGAAAAGGTGCAGTCGCTATCAAGCAAGGGAGTGAGGGGCACTGCCTCCAAGTCCCAACCTCCTCGACCTTAAATCCCGGAGGCTGCAAGACAGAAGGGGGGATACCATGATCACGCCTAGTTCACCCTCCTTTTCGGCATCTGCTCTCTGCCACCCTGCGCCGAAAGATGGGGGGGGCTTAGGTTCACCACAAAATACTCCCCTCCCCCCCAATACCACGAAGCACTATGTGCCTCCCTTGCTGCCCGGGGATACCGCCCACCTGCCCCAGTCTTGCCCGCCGTGGACAACCGGGGAGCGAGCAGGAGGCGCGGAACGAGGACGCACCGCAGGCAGTCGTTGTCGCGCACCAGACGGGCGCTCTCGGTGGGCGGCAGCAGCGCCCCGTCCAGGAAGAGGCTGATCCGCGCTCGGCGGCTGAAGCCGAACTTGTCGCGCACGAGGCTGGCCAGGTCGGTGACGAGGCGCGCCTGACCGGGCTCCAGCAGCAGCCAGCAGCGCGCGCAGCCTGGGCTCCGCGGCGGCGGGAAGTCGAAGTGCAGCAGCAGCCGCGCTGCGCCAGCCCCGACGGCCGCCGCCATGTTGGGGAAGGGCGGCTACGGCGCGGCGCAAGGGACAAACCGCGCCGGACGCGCTCGCCCCGCCCCGCCCCGCCCG
>NW_017728991.1:8733014-8760393 GCF_001723915.1 Gavialis gangeticus | reverse complement strand
CCTCATCTCAGCTCTCTCTTCAGGGCCCTAGGTACTTGCTGCATGGTATTATTTTCTATTTTTATTAGTAAAGATACATTTTTGACAAAATTTAAACTCTTCAGCCTGTCTAATTCATTGCTGACAGCTTTTAATTGTGTGAAGATCAGATTTGAAAAAGGAACCAGGAACTGAGAATGAGGAACTGGGAATAAGAGACTGATTTCAGCTTTGTGAGCTCCTCGTGGAGCTGTGGAGGCTGTTGATAAGATAAGTGGTGGGGCAATGTTGTTGTCTCATGCCAGCTATCATCTCCTTACACAAGTGGCTTTAGCTTTAGTGTCTCACAGTTGTTGTGAGTTGCGACACTAGTGACCTGTCTGAGCCCATAGGTCTACGGTGGGGCCGCAGAGGTGGTGGCTCACGAGCTGTGAAATGGCAGTGCCTTGTTTCAACTGCTCTGAGTCGCTGTAAGCCAACGGACAGGCCAACACCGAGGCATCTAAATAAGCTAAAGGCTGGTGAAAATGAAGGGTCCAGACTGCAATTCTGCTTTCAGAAGTGGAGGGGAGGAGTCCAGCTAATTAGCTACAAATACACCTTCCAGATGCACCAAGGTTGATCTGAAGCAGCTGCAGGATTAATTGCAAAGAATTCTGCTTGAAAACCAATAGATGATTTGGGTTTAGGACCACATTTATTCCTCAAAATAGGTTAATAGTTTTATGGGAGGTGTTTTAGCTTGTTAAATTTCCACCCTGCCACCATCTTCTGGTCTGGGCTCTGTTGCTCCTGGATGTTTCAGCATCCATGACCCAAACTTCTTGATCCTAGGCAATAAGGTTCCCCTGGAGTGCAGCGGACTGACACCAACTCCCTGAGGTAGATCCTGTACCCACCTGCCTGCAGTTTGCAGGAGAAGGTTATGGATCTGATTGCTGGATCAGGTGTTCTGGGCTGACTGTCCTGGTACTGGTGTGTGTTGGAGGTTGCTCCTGGATTGGAAAGCGGTGATTCTGTAGTTGCCTTCTACTGAGCATAAGATATTGTATTTTTGAGGCAGGAGCATGCCAGTCCGAAAAGTCTGCCAATGATGGTGTAATGCAGATGTTGGGGGTAGCTTTATTTTTGTGACCATGGGATGGGATAAACTGAACTGCATCCGTTTTTGGCAGTAAGGAGAAATGGAAAGTCTTGATGCTGTAATGTGTCCTGAAAAATGTCTGTGAGCCACGTGAGAGCTAAAGACGATGCAGCTAAACTAATGATGTATATAAGAACATTCCAGAGACTGCCTCCAAGTAACCCTTCCTCTGCTTGCAAGGTTTTCCAGACGTCCTGGATAGATAACGCTGCCAGTGGAATGTAGGCTGGTTCAAGGCCACAGTTACTGCTGCTCTTTGCAGCAAAAATATCTTCCCCCAGAAATCTCTATTTAGTCTAAAATAGGTGGTATTTTTCCAAGTACTGTCCTCCATGGTCTCTCCAATGCTGTTTCTCAGTTGGGGAGCCTTCCTCAGTGCTTATTTCTGTGTTAGAGGTAAGGGACTGTGACATTAGGGGTCTGATCCTTGGAATGAATCTCAGTTTCTACACCATGGGTGATTCAGTCCTTATACTGGTTTCACTGGGCTTCAGGTGAGGTCCTTAGTGCATTGTCATTTGGCTTTTCTTACAGCCCATCTACCCTAAAATTATCATATTTGGGGATCTCAACATGAGTTGGTCTTGTTAGAGGGAGTGAGACCAAACTGGTAGGCCTTTTGAGTTAAATCCTGGCCCTACTGAATAGAATGGGGGTTGTGCCACTGCCTTCAGCAGAGCTGGGATTTCATCCTGGTCTTCAGAAGTGCTAACCACACGTCCTCACTAGAAACATTTACTCCAGCAATAGGACAAGGCATAGGTCACAGTTACATGATCAAACAGGTAAGCACATGCCTCATTTAATTCATGAAGACCTAATGATCTCAAAATTGTTTTGAATATAGTCTGACCCTAGATATTTATTCAGTGCCAAAACCTTTTTTTTGTAATTACTGCACCCAGAATTAACGTTGTAATACATCTTAGTTAAAGCCATACCAGATGTTTTATATGGCTTAGCTGAATATTTTTTCTTTTTCTTTTAGGTGCCATTTTAAAACAATCAGAATCCAAAGAAGCATGGGGATATGTACAAGTTAGAAATAATGCACACATGTTCTGGTGGTTGTACTATGCAAGCAACCCTACCAAAAACTTCACAGAACTACCTCTCATCATGTGGCTGCAGGTAAGTGGTTGTGGAAGATGCTTTCAAAGGCATCTTATTTTCATTTTTGCACACGTAAATCTACTGATCAGCCATCACCTTCTGGTAATTCAGAAGTAGCATTCTGCATTTTCCAAGTAGTTTTCTGTGTCTGGTTCCTGGCTAATGAGCCAGGCTTTTAGGTTAGGAAAAAATAATTAAAATGTTATGCAAATATGTGAGTGACTGGGATGCTTGCACCTGCTCACCAAAATTATATTGCAGCAACAGCAGAAGTATTTTTGTAGTGTGATAGTGCCTTCTGTGCGAGACACTGCAAAATGAAATGATGGCTCTTGCCCTGAGAAGCTTATATTGTGAAAGTAAGGTTTGGAGACCTTGGATACAGAGGATTAGAGGCTGAGAGAACTTTTTATACGGAGTGGGGAATGCTGAGCATGTTGAGAACTAACTATTCTCAGTGCACCGGTTTGGTAGCTGACTCTTCCACACCATCCTGTGTAGAAGTGACTTTCTCTGGATGGAAACAAAAGCTTCAGAGCTCTGTCTGCAAAGTAGAAGGTTCCTCTTGTGTTTTCATTAATTGGTGACCGATTCCCTTTCTGGATTCCCTTCACAAATAGCACGTGTATATAATTAAGGGAGATGGGTGGAGAGGGGACTTTGTATTTTAGCATGCAGTGCAGAAACTATTCCTGTTGAGTGACCATATTCCATTAGTTTACCCTGATTTCTCCAGATTTTAACTTCCTTGTTCTTTTCACTCCATAGGGAGGTCCAGGAGCTTCAGGCTGTGGATTTGGGAACTTTGAAGAAATTGGTCCCTTAAATACCGAACTGAAACCAAGAAACACAACCTGGGTATGATGGAAAGCTTATGATTGGGATAATCTCAGCTTTTTATTTATTGACTCATAGATATGATCCTTACTTTCCTGGACAAATAACTGACCAAGACAAAAACACCCCAAGAAATACGTTCATCTTAAATTCAGCCATCCCTAGGAGCAGAATCTTTCTTTTAGTTGTGCTCAAGTCCACAAACCTGCTTGAATCATCTTTCCTCAAGTGTTTGCAGTACTTACTTGTTTGGCTTTAAATGCTGCACCCCTAAAATGCTGCAGCTTGAAAAACAGCTGCCAGGAAAACCCAATTGAGAGCTTCAGCATAGGCAGATTCATTGGTTTTGGTGGAGAAATTGTGGTTGGATGATTTATCTGTTGCAAACATCTAGGCCTAAAATTAAGGGAAACATGGAAAGATATTATTTCAGTCCATGGCTTTACTGTATACAAGAGACATAAGCTGTGTCTGGACATCTGCAAATTTGTGAGAGCACCCTTGAGGTTCTGCTGGGAGGGGGCAACTGAAATGAGACTGCATTACAATCCTCTTTCTCGGCTGCTGTAGTTGCAGGCAGCCAGCATACTGTTTGTCGATAACCCTGTTGGCTCTGGATTCAGTTATGCAAACGACAGCAGTGCATTTGCAAAAGATGTCGCCACTGTCGCTTCTGATATGCTGGTGCTTCTTAAAGAATTCTTCAAGAATAAGACAGAATTCCAGGTAAGGGACTTCTAACTTTGGTTTAATAGCATTAGAAGAGAGTGCAGTGTCAATCCAGGTTTCAAAGAGAGAGCATTTGCCGCAGTGTGATGGGAGGAGTTGCAGGCATAATTAGTGACCCCCCTTCCCCTCCACAAATGTAAAAGTGAAATTAGTTGTTTGTGACAGCCATTGCAGCTGTATTTATTTCTGTTGCTGTCTTTGGCTCCAGCTGTATGTCCAGGAGGGCAGATTCCTGTGTCCATATGGACTCTGGGCATAGATTATTTATTGATTGATTGTTTATTTGATTTATATCCTGCCTTATCCAATAGGCTCATCAGATCAGAGCCTTCCTGGTTACAAAAATGAAAAGCAGTTCCTCCAATAGTCACATTCCATGACTCCAGATATTCAGTGCTTTGGGAGACGACCACCTGAGGTTTGGGTTTTGTGGGTGGCAGAAGGTGGGTAGGACATTTGTTGTGCTTGGTGCCTAACATCCTTGCTGTGTGGCTTCTCCCTTCAGACTCTTCCATTCTACATCTTCTCAGAATCATATGGAGGCAAAATGACAGCTGCCATTGCCTTAGAGCTGCATAAGGTAAAGTGTATCCTTGCCTCTGTAAGATGCCACTTTGCCCACATGTCTACCAAAGTGTCACTGTTTTATAAAAAGTCTAATGCTGGATTTGAGCTGGCTTTTTTTGAGCAGCACCTTTGATTTGCTGTTGTAAGAAGCCTTTTCCCCCCTTCATTTACTGTCAGAGAGAAAGCTCTTAGTCCATCTAAGACATGATTAACCATAAAGTAACTTGGTACCCTAGCAGTCAAGGCACATGCAGAATCCAGGTAGTCTTCTGGGAGATGGGGGATGGGTGGGGGGAGTTCAGAGGCATGAAGAGCTACTAGGTGTTTAGTTCCCTTTGGAAGTCAATGGGAGTTGAGCATTTCATCCCCACCCTTGGACTCTGTCCTGCAAATTTTGTAACCCCAAATCTGTTTCCTGAATTGGATAATTTAACAAACGGGTATCTTGCCCTTCCCAAGGGACAGTGTATTCAAACCACACTAGGAATGCCTGTGGAGATTGTTGAAATTGTCAGATTATTCTCACAGATTCGAACTACTCCAAAGATTTAGCGAGCTTTGTAAAGCATACCGAGTGCCCTGAACTGGCACTTGTGTATATAGTGCATGCAGAAACACAAATTGCTATGTGAGCATTTCCTTCCCTTTCCTTCCTCCATATCCAGCATAGCCAAACCAGAAGCAGAGTGTGCTCTTCTAGGAGCTGGGATGTACTGTCAGTCATCTGGGCTGCAAATAGACTTTCGTCATCCTTCATTTCTGAAGTTGTCCCTTGAACTTAGTTAAAATGTGGGAGGAGGAGAGGATGTTTCTTGTAACACCAGGACACTTCCACTTATTTTTGCATTTGGAAATCTCTCTCTACTACTTAGGATCTGGTGCTTAGCACCTTTCCGTAACTCACCTGTGTGTGTACTAATTCCTCTTTCTTTCATGCGTTTCTAAAGGCAATTCATGCTGGAAGCATAAAGTGCAATTTCAGTGGTGCTGCCCTGGGGGATTCCTGGATTTCTCCCTTAGGTAGGTTGATAGAGTTGGATGACCTCCTATATCTATGGGTATATATGGTCTGTCCCTGCTTTAAATGACTGCAAAAAAACAGATCTTAGTAAAGCTGTGTTGATATTCCAGGGAGCTGTGATGCAAACTGACTGTCTTTTAGTAACTGTCATAATTTCACATTTCTGTAGTAGTAACAAGCACGCATGCGTTCACATAAGCAGCACATAAGCAGATGGCAGAGGGTGCCCCTAAATCTCTTTGATACAAGAGTGCTTCAGCTAAAGTGAAATCACAATGATTCACAAGGCCACAACTGATTCCCAAATGATGGTGCAGTGGAGGAGACCTGGCCTCTGCCTGCTGTGATCTGGTATTCTTGATGATCTGAGAACCACTGACTTGCAGCTTCTCTATCTTAAGATGCCCAGTCTGAGACTTCTCAGCCCTGACTTTCTCTGCAGGCTGAAGGACCCCTCTTCCACTGCAGCTGGTGCTCAGCAGCTGGGTACTAGAGCTCTGTTCATTCTTGAAGAGTCTGGCAACTAAGTGCATTTAAAAACAAAATGGCAGGTGGGAAAATGCCAGCTTTCCAGCCTCTCCAGATGGGGAGATGTGTATCAGGAGAATCCGTGTTTCTAAATTTCAGCAGTGCCTGTCTTTTTTAAAACAGTTGTTTCCCATTTACCATTAAAATGAGAATCCACCAGGTGAAAGCTGAACAGCTGGGGTAACTTTGCCCTTGGGGAGGAAGAGGGAGAGAGGAAAGACCAAGTCAAAGGACTTCCACTTCCAATCCTGCAGTGAGATTTATACAACAGGCCCATGACATTGTCTCACCTTGGCTGTGGGAAGCTGGAAGCATGGGACCTATCAGGTCACACTAAACATTGCATCCCAGCCAGGGATGACTATAGTATTGATCGTCAAAAATCTGACTTTTTTTTTCTTTCCTCTTGTAAAGTTTGCAAGTAGGTATGCCTTGACTTTGAATGCTAACTCGTCCAATTTTGTCTAAGTTCTCATACCTAAGCATAGTGCTGCAAAGTTTGGGATTAAAATGTCTGTTTGTTGCTTTAGAAAGCTTCCATTAGCTAGCATCGTGGTGGTGGTATTGGTCTTCTGCCTTTGTACTCAGCCTTTTCTGCAGCACCTAAACTTTGAGCTAAATTTCATCTGACAGTGCCTCTTTCCTGAGTACTTCATCTTTGCCTCCATCTGCTCCTGTCATTATTATTCCTGCTACATTTTGGCAGGAAATTTTAATTAGAGATGACTGAAATCCGTTTTTTTCCTCCAGATTCGGTACTCTCCTGGGGACCTTACCTTTACAGCACTGTAAGTACCTACCCAAGCTTTTCTGTTTGCAATAACTGTTCTAGCTTTTAGGCTTTGCACAAGAACTTCTTATGCCCATACAATTTAAATCCAAGAGTGAACTCTGACATCAACTTGAACATTCAGCTGGCATAAAAACCATGTAATAAATTAACCTGGCAATGTAATTGTCCATAGCATAAATTTTAAGTCAGTGGTTCTTCCTGTTTGCATTCCAGTCTCTTCTTGATGATAAGGGCCTCACAGAAGTCACTGCTGCTGCCAAAGAAGTCATGGATGCAGTGAATAAAAAGGATTATGCACTAGCAACTCAACTCTGGAGTAAGACTGAAGAGTTAATTGAACAGGTAGGAGGCTATCTCTCATAAAGTTTCTGCTGTGCCAACCTGGAAGCATTTTTGCACTTGCTTTGCACTGGCCTGAATGGCTACAGGATGCAATAGAAAATGAGGCCCAAGTGCATGTCAGATAGGGCTGCATTAAAGTTCTGACTGGGTAAAGCTCTGAAATGTGTCCTTAACTTCATGCATGCGAAGAGCCCCTTTAATTTCAGCTATAAGACTCAAATGCTGTTTAAATTAGTCATGTCCTTCTGCAAGTAGCACATTGCCACTGAGCCTAAAACACCCGGCCAAAAACTGCTTCTTTTGTGCTTATTTTGTAGCTGGTTTCACTTCCTTACTCTCGCACTCTTGTGGAACCTTTTACTGTTCTTTTTAAGCTAATACAGCCACTGTAATTCATCTGCAATGTGTAGCTGAAGGCACAGCCAAGGCTTTACCAATGTGTAAAGCTGCTGTGATAAGAGGAAATAGAGTGAGCAGTCTCATGCTTTGGGGATGGCCTAGCAGAAGAATAAATCTCAGAGGTCCGTGTTGTTGAGGTCTTTGGCTGTAGCTGATATAGGTGGAATAATGCTGTCCTTGTAGATTCACAGCCCTATTGGTCAAGAAAGAATATCTGTAGCAGGACTTGCATACCAGCACATACGTGTGTGCATAAGTACCCCGAGTTGGGTGTGAATGTTGGCAACTGCCAAAACCCCTTCCAGAACTCAGGAAATTAAGGGAACAAGGGGCCAGAAATCATTTCACAAAAGGTCTTCCTCAAGATGGAGCCAGCAACGAGTCTCTTTTAAATAGAGTGCATTAATTCCTGATCTGGGAGGAAAGCTGGAGCCTCCTATGTCAGAAGCATTTTTCTTTTCTTAAACTACTGGAATTGAAGATCCATCCTGATCCTCCTTTTGCAAAACAAGCTATTCTCTTGGTTTTGTAGAACACAGACGGTGTGAACTTCTATAACATCCTGACCAAGCGGGCTCCCACTCTCAAGGAACCAGAACATGAAGCCATCTATCTTAGTAAGTTGAGGCAAGCAAGTTTACACAGTTAAGCTTCCAAGGACCTGAGTTTCAGAGGTGCTGGGAACCCACACCTGTGACCAGAGTGAGCAGGAAATGTCTGTCAATCACATTCTGAAAATGAGGCGTTGAAGCAGATGCCTGACACACTTGCTCAAGAACCTGGACCTGCTGGGCCTCATATGTAGACAGGGCAGGAGCGTAGATATTAGGACAGCCATTTCATGGATCGTGCTTCCATTAAAACAGATCTTGGGATTAGTCATGATGAGCAATAAATATCACTGCTGTGAAATTTCACAACCTCTAAACAGCTTCTTCCAAACACTTACACTTCTCTCTTTTAGCAGGAGAATGAAAATAGTCTTCCTCTCAGCTATTATCCAGTGAGACACTTGACTTCCACAGTCCTCCTTCAGGTCCTGTCAACATTGACGTGAAAATTAACACACGTTGCTTTTCACCTCTTCCTGCCTCTCTATTGGCTTTCAGAGGCTCATAAGGGAAGTGAACAGCACTGTTGATTTCCAAAAGTATAACCAGTTGTTGCAGCTTCAAACTAACAGGTCTGGTGAAAAGAAGCAATTGTGTCTATGTGTAATAGTGAAAGCAGAGCCCCCAGGAAACCTTCTGAGAGCAGCAGTCTGCCTTAGCAGAAAGAGGAAGTAAATAGTGTGTTTCTTTCTTCCATAAAATAAATCGGCTCACAGCAGGGTCAGAATGCTGATCTTTTCCAAGTCAGCAAGGCTTCCTCTGTGATGCTCCAGTTTCAGTAGAAAAAGAGCTCATCGGATCCAAATGTAGTGAGCCTCAGGAGATGATTGCAGCACTGTCCTATGGTATTCATTGCATCCCATGTATGCCCATCTGCCATTTTAGAATTGAGCATTGTCTGTGCCAGACTAAAGCTTGTTCTTTCTCTGCAGTGAGGCTCTACCAACGCCATGTTGAGCACCTTCACAAGGACCAGTTAAGTGACCTGATGAATGGGCCCATCCGAAAGAAGCTGAAAATCATTCCGGACTCTGTCAAGTGGGGAGGTATCATCTGCTGTCTGGCATAGACCTCGTGAGCAGCTTGTAACGGGCAGTATCATAGTCTGCAAAAAGCAGCTGGCCCTGTCTATGGCTTCCCAGGACAGATTGCTGGAAGAGGTTTCACAACAGGGCACTGGGAAGCCTGTGGGAGCAAACATGCTGTCAGGTCCAGTCCCGATGTCTTCTTCAGCCCACTGTGAACTAGCCAGGGGCACACCCTGGTGGGGGGATAGTCTTATTTTCAGTTTTAAAAAAATCATGTTCCAAGCCAAATCAATTCCAAATCTGTGAGTCATTCAAGAACCATATGTGGCCTTACTACCAGCAAACATCCTCCACCCCCACCTGAGGCTTCAAATGTTTCCAAACTATTTGGCAGGCATCCTACATGCAGGCCCAAGCCCAGAGGTTTGCCCCCAAGTTTCACTTGCCCTCAGCCATATAGCCGCAGGAGCAAGCTAGATAGTCTGCCTCAGACCTGAGCAGCAGGAGCCCACCTGGCCTTCTTGGGTTATATTTGCTAACACAGCTATGTTGCTTCCACCTAGTGTGTGCTATGAACATGTCACATCTCCCTAAGGTGCTTCCTGCGGTGGTAACAGGGTAGTGGAGACATTCCTTGGGTGCCCAAACAGCCCGCATCAAGTCTCTTCCACGGAAAACCAGTGCAGGGAGGGCGTGGGGGCGGAGAGTGTAAATCCACCGCAAGAGAATGGGAGGGAGGATGCTGAATGCCTGCCAGCACCTGCTAGGCTTGTAATGGGAGCTGGAAACTAACAATCAGGGGACACGGTACAGTTGCAAACACTAGTGTGTTGTTCTGCTCCTGGTCGCGGGGTCGTGTTGGGACCCGGCCAGTCTCTGCTCTGCTTCAGCCTTCAAACTCTGTTGATTACAATGTGTTTTCTCTGTCCGGGTCCAAATGATTAGCGCAGTCAGAAGAAGTGTTCATGAACATGGCTGGGGATTTCATGAAGCCTGTTATTGACATCGTGGACCAGCTGCTGGTGGCCAACGTCAATGTTACCATCTACAATGGGCAGCTGGATCTTATTGTCGACACTATGGGTAAGGACCGTTTTTTGGCTGGGGTTCAGATGGGCTCTGCCCCAGAAGAAATTGGGTATTAGGCTTCATAAGACTACAGATACCTGTCTGTGGTACGCCAAGGGAAAAGCAGTCCTCTGAGGCCAGTGCCTCTCTGTTCTCTGTCTTGGTGGAGCATCCTGATGGCCATGGTACTTTCTGCTCTTAGCAGCAAAGATGTGTCACCAATGTGTCTGCATCCCTGCACTCAAGAGTATCTGCACAGAGATGTGGGAGCTGCTGCTGTCTCTCTTCCATCCCTGCCACACCTCTAGGCATATTCCCCTTGCTGTCTCTTGAACAAAGGAGTGCTGCAGGGGACTGTTGTCCTAAGTGAGTTGAGGTGGCTATGGCTTTTTCTCCTAAGTAGCTTTCTCTTGAAGCTGTCCAGTCCACAGAGACCTTTGCAAGGTTAATTATCCCTAAGTAATTCTCAGTTTTTTAGGTTAAAGCCTACCACACTGGGAGTATTATTCTGACATGACTTTTGCTAAATCATGGTATTTGAGGTGCCATTTTTTTCCTTCCCCCCCCCCATAACAAAGGAGCATGACTGGTCAAATCGCTTCACCTTTTGGCTTCAGCTTTTCATGCCCTCCCCTTACACCTTCATGTGAAAACCAGGGGTCCCCAGTCTTCCCTGTGTCTCAGGGTAAGCAAGGACTATCTTGTTTGCTGTGTCTTTACAGTGGCACCTCCAGGCTACTCTGAGCACTACAGCAGAACAAGAATGAAGTAATTAGTATTGTGAGGTGCTCAGATATTAGAGACCAGTGCCATAGGAAAGCCTATAAACCAGTAGCCTGCAGAGGCTGTTGGCCCTCCTGCTGTGGGCTGAGCAAGCTCCCAAGCCAGGCCAGAGAGGTATTCTGATGGGTTTGTCTCCTATACCATCCTCCAGTTGGGCTGCATTCCTCATGAGAGAGACTGCTCAGAATCTGCTCCTTGGTTGTGACACATCAGCAACCACAGATCTATTTCTCATCATGAGCAATAGGAAGCTCCACAAAGTGCAGGCTGGGGTGCAGTCAGGGGAAGGCGATACACTTTTATACGTTCAAGTAACAAATAGAGCTTTGAAATTCGTGCATGTGACTTAATTCCCTTCTGCTCTGCTTCTACTAATGAGTTTTGATAGCAATCTCTGTCGGACAGGGACCACATCTCACTCTTCATTGAACAAAATCTAATCTGATGGTGTTCGGTCCCGTCAATTGAAATCGGTAACTTGATGAGCCTGATAGTTAAGATGAAGGGGATGGTGTTGAAAGACGAGGGCACCTGCCTCAAGACAGCAGGTGTCAGCTTGCATGCAGCTCAGTGGCTCAGAAGGCTTGCTCATGTTGCATTGTCTGGCCAGTTGTGCAATGAAGTGGTTTTTTGCTCTCCACCCTGGGTGTTGCTGGAATATTATAGGCTGCTGCCAGTGTGCCAGGCCTTGTTCTCTTATCTTTCCTCCTTCATTCAAATAGTCCCCTGCAAGGCTGGGCAAACCATCATCTTATATTATGGATGGTTTTATCCTTTAGATCTCTTGGCCCCTAACTGCTCAGATGCTCCAATTCTCTTAGTTCCTTCAGTGAACAGCCCTGCAATCAATAAGTCTCTAGACTGTCAAAATCTTTAGGTATTTAGGCTGTCAAAACTGATTAGCAGTGTATGGCACACCAATTTGCTATATTTTGAGCTAAAATTGAACTGCTCTTCTTAAAGTATAAATTGCTCTAGAAATCAGAAGGCAGAGATTAGGTGGGATGGTAGCTGCTTTTTTCTTTTTAATGTCCTAGAATTGGCTTCTCTTTGCTGTCTCGAACTATAATCCTCTCCAGCCTTTTATACAGACTTTGTCTTCTCAGATGGTCTTGGTTAGATGACTATAAGAAATCATGAAATAATGTCATGTGATGCATGTTTTGCATCTCTGAAGGAGATGTCAGTATTCTTGTGGTAGCATCCTGCAGGGTGTAGGAAGTAGGGATTCAGGAATACCAGGGGAAACAGAGATAAGCTGGAATTGCTTGTGCTGCAGAATCTCCCTGAGGTTCACATCCATGCTGCATCTACACATAGACCAGAATGCAGGGTGGAAAAAAAAATCAACCTTTTTTTAAAATAAAAATGATTTTTTAATTTAAATCAGATCTTTCTTTATTTGATTTGATATTTTTTGGGGGGTTGAGATGCTTTTTTTAAAGAAAATAAACTTATCTTAAAATTAAAACTATCTTTATATATGTTAAAGTTCAAAGATATCATCATGGAATAGGGATTATAACTTCTAATTGTATACTATTTGAGACATATTCATGTAACCTTTTTAGAAGTTTTATAGTTTCATAGTTGGTAGGGTCAGAAGGGACCTGAGCAGATCATCAAGTCCGACCCCCTGCCATGGGCAGGAAAGGATGCTGGGGTCAAATGACCCTGGCGAGGTGACTGTAGCCTCCTTTTGAAGACCCCCAGGGTAGGAGCGAGCACCACTTCCCTTGGACGGTGGTTCCAGATCCTAGCCGCCCTGACCGTGAATTAGTGCTTCCTGATGTCTAGCCTGAACCTACCCTCAGTCAACTTGTGGCTGTTATTCCTAATTACTCCTGGTAGTGGTCGGGGGAACAGGGACTCTCCCATTCCTCGCTGGTCCCCCAGTAAGTTTATAGATGGCCACCAGATCCCCTCTCAGCCCTCTCTTGTGCAGGCTGAACAGGTTCAGGTCTCGGAGCCTCTCCTCGTAGGGCCTGCCCTGCTGCCCCCGATCATGCGAGTGGCCCTCCTCTGGACCCTCCCCATGTTGTCCACATCCCTCCTGAAGTGCGGCACCCAAAACTGGATGCAGTACTCCAACTGCAGCCTGACCAATGTTGCACAGAGGGGGAGAATCACCTCCTTGGACCTGCTCATGATGCATCTGTGAATGCATGACAAGGTACAGTTGGCCTAACTGACCACATCCCCACATGGGCGGCCCATGTTCATCTTGGAATCAATAACAACTCCAAGATCCTTTTCTGCCTCTGTGCTGGCGAAAAGGGAGTTCCCCAGCCTGTAGGTATGGTGCTGGTTTTTCCTCCCCAGGTGCAGTACCCTGCACTTGTCAGTATTGAATCCCATCTTATTCTCATCTGCCCACCCCTGTAACCTGTCAAGATCTAGTTGTAGCCTGTCCCTCCCTTCTATCGTGCCCACATCCCCCCACATCTTAGTGTCATCTACGAATTTGTACAAGGTGCTTTTTACCCCCTCGTCCAAGTCACTGATGATGTTGAACAGTGCGGGCCCAAGGTCCAAGCCCTGGGGGTCCCCATTGCCCACATCCCTCCAGGTCGAAAATGACCCGTTCACCACCACTCTCTGGGTGCGGCCCTCCAGCCAACTAGTGACCCATCTGACTGTAGGCATCAACACCACAGTTGCCTAATTTTTTTAATGAGAATGGGGTGAGAGACAGTGTCAAAGGTCTTCCTAAAGTCCAGAAAGACTATGTCCACTGCTACCCCTGCATCCAAGCATTTGGTGACCTGGTCGTAGAAGGCCACCAGGTTGGTCTGACAGGACCTGCCTCTAATGAACCCATGTTGGTTGCCCCTAAGCATAACCTCCCATGCTGGTCCCTCGCAGATGTGCTCCTGGATAATTTTCTCAAAGAGCTTCCCCAGGACTGAGATGAGACTAACCGGCCTATAGTTTCCTGGGTTCTCCTTCCTCCCTTTTTTGAAAATGGGGACCACATTGGCCCTTTTCCAGTCCTCTTATAAATAGGTCACAATGGGCCATGGACTATATTAGGGGCCCAATCTTATGGGGTTCCCAGGGGCTCCTCTACATTAGTAAAGATTAAAGAAAACCACTCTACCCAATGAGACTCACTGCTCGGTCTAGAAGATCCCATTAAGCATCTCTGTGATGCTTAGTTTCAGTTCTCAAACTGGATTTGTCTCTCCAGATCATAGGCAGACAAGGTTCTTTGGGAAGATGTGATATCTTTCATTAGATTTCCTAATAACTTTGCTTTGTGCATGCTACTGTCAAGTACAGGGGGACATCTCCAGTGTTGCCTTGATTAAAATAATATGCATAACTCTTTTCTGTCCCTGTGTCAGGCCAAGAGGCGTGGGTCCGGAAGCTGAAATGGCCTAAGCTGGAGCAGTTCAGCCAGCAGAAATGGAAGGCTCTGTACATATGCCCAGAATCCACCGAGACAGCTGCTTTCTATAAGTCCTATGAGAACTTGGCTTTCTACTGGATTCTAAGGGCTGGACACATGGCAAGTAACACGCTTATTTAAAAAAATAGAGGAAAATGATGAGGGCAGTTGTATGCATATTTTTTCTGCTTTTCCTGCTTAGTCTTCCTGGCTTTGCCACAGACCCAGTTGGACCCTTGGCAAGTCACTTTAATGTCGCTGTGACTTTGCTACCCCACCTTTACCTATTTACAAGCCTTCATATTGGGTAAAATGCTGAAAGGCTGTCCTCCAAAAAGCAAGCTAAATAGTAGCATGATTACAAACTATCTAGAGTCCTGCCTCTGCAAAGCAGTTAATATGCATTGTCTTTCTATGCTAGGTACCAGCTGATCAAGGGGAAATGGCACTGAAAATGGTTAGGATGGTGACGCAACAAAAACACCGATGAAAATGGAGGCCAGCTGGCCTGGCTGATGTGCAGAACTCCTGTGCTTTAGTGGACCTTGGGCCACAGAATGAACTGCAGAACAAACGATCAGTATTTGGAAGTATAGCCTTTCTAATTTGGTAATAAGCAAATCATTGAAAGAAATGCGTGGTTATTAACTGAAGTTTTGCCTTTGACTTTGCAAACTGATTCTTTGCCTCAGTACTGCTTATTACGACTCTTTTATTGGGATCTTCTCTGATAAATACTTTACTCAGAGCTGCTTCCTGTTGTACCAGAGGGTTTTATATCTTTTATAAAATGTTAGGATTGCTCAAATATTCTTTGCCTGTTTATGCGCCAATATCAAGGCTAATTTGCTGCTTTAAAAAACCAGTCTAGGTGAGCAAACCTGCTGCTTATAGCTATCGATTTTTTTTTTTTCTTTTTTTATAAAGGTTTTGAGTCCTCAATCATCAGGTGGCATAATTTTTATCTTAAAGTTGCAGACCTGCTGTAATCTGGCTTGATTTTAAGCCCAGAACCAGTATGGGGGCTTCTGTGCAAGTGGCAGTGGCAGGTAGAGAGGGAGGGCGGGGAGGGAAAGAGTTGTACTGTGCCTGTCTTTCTGATTTTTGATGATTTTTTTAATGGTACATTACCCAAGATTTGTTTAAAAATATTTTAGTAGCAAGCAACATCCCTCCAAATGTTTATTCCTAAATAAACTGCAAGCAGTGTCTTTACATGAGCAACCAGAACCTTTTTCATAAGATGTTTAATAGTGTTGGCTTAGCCAGAATGGCAGCGTAATACTGTGCAACACGGACGCAAGAACACTGCTGCTAATAATTCAGCCCCCACTTCTGCTTCTCCAGCTGAACCAGGCTGGAGTAAGCTTCAACAACTCATAGCGAGATGCTTTTTTCCAGGAAATGCACTTTCCGGGTAATCCAGTTTTATTGTCTGCCTAGGAGCTTGAACCTCTATTTTTGGCTTTGGGGAATAAAGCTGTCGGTGTTGAACAATGAACCCTGCCTCAGCAATGAAGCCACGCTGTGCCAGCGTCCTGCTCAAGGCAGGTTTTAATATGGTTTTTAAAGTCCAATAAAAGCCTAGAATGGATGATAACCCTTTCTGCTTTAAGGAAACATTGCTGCCTGGGGATTACTGTGTTCCTGTGCTTTATGAGCAGTAGCTAAAAGCAGCAAGTTCCTTCCCCTGTGGCCCAGTGCGAAGGAAGTGTAGGTGGTAAGAGGTAAGAATTAACCTGGAATAAGCAACTTAAAGGAGCAGCTGGCTACAGTTTGTAGGCAGTCTGTCTTGCTTTCTCTGTAGGCAGTCCCTTCTCACTTTGGAGGTGTCAGTAAGGCAGGCTGACTTGGCAGCACCTGAAGCTTGAGGAGACTAACTTCCTCCTTTAACGACCTGCCGGTGGTTTAGCAATGACAGAAGAGAATTGCTCAATGGCTTCTGTCCCTAGAGTTCTTCCATGTTCACAGCGCTCTCTATTCCTGCCTTGCCCTTTTGTTCTGAAAAGCTACAAGCCAAGTCTAACTAGCTGGGCTGTGTAGTCTAAGTACCTGCTTATATTGGTGAAAAATATATGTGCCCGTGGAGCAGTCATTAGGGCTTATAAACTGCATCCATCCATAGGCTGAACACCAGTCAAAATTGCAAATCCTACACCACTGAGGAACCCACCTTCATTTTATTTTATTACTCACCAATCTTGGCTGACTGTGGTGATGGTGGAGGTAGGTTTGCTTCCTCACAGGTGCTGTAGAAAACCTGGTAAAAATGATTAGGCCTCAAGTCCTTGCAAGGCACCTCATTAGTGGTGGTATGCTGCACCTGTTTTGAGTGTATGCTGCACAGCTCTTCCAGGTAAGAGCAGCTGCTTGGAAAATACATTAAAAACAAATGGTCTTAAGTGAGGCTCTAGGATTTTTTTTTTTTGGGTTACAAAGCTAGAAAATTCAAAAGAAAATACAAACTATGATCCTTCTTTCTCTTGTGATGCCATGTATTTTAATGGCTTGGACAATCTGATATCTTACTGGCTAATTATTACTATTCAATAATAGCAATTTCCATAGAAACCGATTCAACTGTGAGAGATGAACGTGGCAGCACTTCCTCTCCAGCACACTTAAGTGTGGCTTTCTATAGTGCTCCTGGTGTCTGCTGAAAAATGCAAGCTGTCCATCAGGTAATGAACAGGTGCTGGCTTTCTTGGCAAAGAGCAGTCTAGGCTTGGACAAATATCTTGGATCAAAAAAACCATTACCTGTAATGAGGGAGAGGCTGCCTCCACAATACCAGGCATTCCCAGGACAGCGAGCCTGGCAGTACACAGGAGTGCAAGATCCATTATGATGATGAAGGAGGAATCGCTTAAGCTCAGTTTTGAAGAGGCATTGATCATTGATTTCATTTGGAGCTAGGGACCTATATTTCCTAAAAAATCTGCACCTTAGCAACCAGCAGGTAGCTGCGTCAGGCTGTCTTTTTAATGTTTTGAAATGTTGTAGATCTGCTCACATTGGGATTCAAAGTTGCAGCAGCAGGTGAGCATCTGTGCTCCTGAAATGAGATGGAAATCCTGTTGCGTCTCCATCCTTGTGTTTTGTCTTGTATCCTATAAACATCATGCCATACGGCAGTGTTGTTTGTATGTAGCAATTCCCCACTCTTCACCCTGTTCATGCACTTCCAGGGAGGATTCCACGAGAGCTGCAGCAATTTGCCTGACCCACCAGAGATGACAAGGAAAGGAATAGCACTAATTTAAGTAGAGCATGCCTTGTCCTTAGGTGGCTTTGCATGATGGTTGCTTTCTGCAGTATGATGGGGTGTTTTGCAGTTAATGGAAACTGTGCTGCTGTTGCGATTGAGACCTGTCTGTTCTGGCCACTGCATGTGTCCATCTTCCCTAATTCTGTGAGATGGGCACTGCCTTTTTGCCTCGTTAGTGAGCCTTCACACTCTTAAATAGAGTGTCAGGACTGAGGATTGTTGCTAATACATTGCTGTAAGCCATTTCTAAAAGATCATTCCAAAACAGCTAAAAAGACAGACCTGCTGAGTGCACTTGACTACGAAATAAATGCACACTGAGCTTTGGCTGGATACACTTGTGAAGTGATGTGATCATGTGTACAGTTCTAGCAAAGTGTTTGCAGTGGTCTTGGGGGAGTTCTACCCTCCTCTTCAAGCAAGAAATCATCCATATAACAGTGATAAGGCTGTCAGCAGGGCATTCTCACAAAGAGTTTGAAACTAGCCCCAAACTATCAGTCCTCAGGGCAGGCTGCAAGGAGTCTTTTTGAGAACCCGGGGTGTGTTGAGCTGAGAGAGATGACAGTGGGGTATTGTTTCATTGCTAGCTAGTGGTTCCTTGTGATGGAGGCTATTTGAATTAGTCTTGTCTGACTAGTTTAGTTTACCATCTTAATTGCCAATATACTTAGTTGCCAGTATACTTATACACAATTATTTAAGAGGGAGTAATTGCCACTATGAGGAACTCAGTCTTTGGGTGCTCCACACTTTCTGAAAATCAAGTTCCTTTGAAGTGACTTGAGCTTGGCACCTGCACCCGGAAGCATCTAAATCACCAGTCACTCTTTGAAAATCCTGACCCTGGAACCTAGACTACTTGCTTTTCTGTACATCCGTACTTTAGCAATAGAAAAACCTGGGGATGGCTCTGTCTGTTATAGTCTTCTTTAGATGAAGGGTGTATGGATGATATACTAGAGACAAAATTAATGCTTAGCATCAACCTCATGACCCCTGAAATTCAGTGATGTGTCTTTGCCAAAGTCTACCACAAGTGTAGGATGATATAAATGAAACTGGTCTGGAAGGACACAAAGTGCCCCTAGAATCCCTGAGCCAATAAACTTCTTCCTTAAAATCTAGGTCTTTTGTTTGCCTTTGTGGTAGTGTCATTTCAACTAAAGCACTGTAGTAGCAGAGTCAAGTCAATAGAGGGTATCATCTGTACTGGGCAAGCCATTGGCTTAACATCTGATGCCGCTACCACCACCCATGTCTCCTAGCAAGACAGAAGTCCTGAGCAACTTATTCTTCTAGAGATTTAAAACAGGCAGTGCAAACTACACTGGACACAGCCTACCTAAAGATCTAGAGATATGTGCATTAGGCCTCGATTCAGCAGGGGGGACTGTACATGTGTTTGAGCAGCTTGCTGAAGCACCTGCCTTAAGTAACCCCTTTTATTCTACTTGTGGGTTACTTGCATAATATCTCAATCTAATACACTACATCAGCTTGAATCCAATATCAACCTCTCCTGCTGCATGCAGGTATAAAACTCAGTCATCCAAAACATTCAGCAGGCTGTTACTTGGGCAATTTCAAGTACCAAATTCATCAAGTACTTGAAAATCAAGACCAAAACATTTACAGTACACAGAAGGAAACATCTGTCACTGGAGACCTTGTGAAACTGCTGGATGTGAATGTATTATCTCAGGACTTGTCTTTCCTAATTTATTCCCAGTCTTAATACCAAAATTGATAGAAACTTAGGTTGCATAAGGTTTTAAAATGTTATGAATCAATTCTACCTTAAGGACACCTAGAATAATACCATTTACACACTGCATTCAATACACTTCATGTCAACCAAAGTCATTTTTAAAGAGGATTATACAAGCCTCTTAAGACCAACCTATTTTGGCTCCTTTTTATAATTTTTTCTCTGTTCCTAAAATTTCCTCTTCAGTAAGCATTTAGTCTGGAGAAGAGAAGACTGAGGGGGATTTTATAGCAGCCTTCAGCTACCTGGAGGGAGGTTCGAAAGAAGATGGAGCTGAACTGTTCTCAGTGGTGGCAGGGGACAGAACAAGGAGCAATGGGCTCAAGGTGCAGCAAGGGAAGTTTAGGTTAGGAAAAACTTTCTCAGTAGGAGAGTAGTAAAGTACTGCAACAGGTTACCTAGAGAGATTGTGAAATCTCCATCCTCAGTGGTTTTTAAGACCCAGCTAGCCAGAGCCTTGGCTGGGATGATGTAGTTGGGGCTGTTCCTGCTTTGAGCAGGGGGTTGGACTAGATGATCTCAGGTCCCTTCCAACCCTCATTTTCTATTATTTCATTTGGCTAGTAGCTGTCAGAAACATTCATACTGTTTTCATCTGTGCTTCAGCCTATAACCAATGTAGTCCATCGACAGTCATAGCTTTAATGATGCCGCCTCTAAATTGTCTTGTATAAATATTGTTGATCCTTTTCTTTTGTATGAATCAGCCAACTTTGGGCTCTTCTCTCATGCAATCTGTTTGAGACAAAACAAGCTATTCCAATTTGGCTTTCATGTCAATATGCTGTGTCATGTTCCAATTTTATTCTGTCCCAATTCTAGTTGTTATATTCAGGAGTACGTGGGAATTACAGCCCTTTCTGCCAGATATCATAAAATCACAGATGGAAAAGATCAACTCCATTGTCTAGTCTTTTTGGACAGGAAAAAGACTAAATGGAATTAAAAAGTCAGTTTTATTTAAAGTGTTGCCACAATGATAGATAATTTACTAGCCAACTCACTGTGATCCCATGTTCATTTTGGTTGAATTAGTTTCAATAAATATAGCCTGGTGCCAATTAGGCTTCCCCATCCCCAAATCTCAATCTTATTTGTATAAAACAGTGTCCCAAGAATTGAGATTTAGCAGAACAGAGCTGTGTAACAGGGCAATCTGCAGCTTTTGAGAAAGGTGGGCTAGGGCCAGCCAGCCCTATAGGAAAAAGGAAAGGATAGGTTGTGCTCAGATTTCTTCAGAAGATGGTACGTGGGACCCATGCCCTAATCCAGTTTCCAGATGACCTAAAATCCAGTGAGTGCCTTTGGTTACAGGTAAGGCCCAGGAAGAGATCTGGGTGGTGGGGAGTACAGAAGCATATTTTTTATCTGAACCCATGCACATCTCCAGGTGGTTTGTGGCTATTATGATGGGTGCTGACCTTTTGCATGTTCGTCTGTTTAATGTACAGTATCCCTTTCTTTAGCTGGTGGAAGAAGTGCACCGAAGTGATCAACCACTTGGTGGAGTAAAGAGCCTTTAAAATACCAAGGGAACTAGTGTCACAACCAAAGCTAGGAGCCAGTTCAATCAACAGAAATACTCAGACACGTGGAAACTTGACTTTTGTTTAACTCTGTGATTTTAATTTTTTTTACTGTGGAAATGGCTTGATGTGAATGAACAGAGGGCTTTTTGCCATGCATCATTTGGAATGAGAATTTTTGGAATGTGCATTTGTGCTTCTAGCTAATAGCCATCAACAGCAGAGCAAGCCATATGTAGTGGCTACCAATAAAAACTTGCTGTTTTTGCCTTTAAAAAAAAAAAAAGGGTAATGTTGCCTCCCTCTGTATGTACCTCCCTCTGTGTGTTATTTTCTATAGTAACGGCAAGACGTGTAAGGAACCCTGTGCATGCTGGGGTAATCTTAACTAACTCCCTCTAGAGTCCTGATCAGACCAGGGCTTATGTATCCACCTAATTCTATGCACTGTGAGCAATGCCAGAAAAGTCAATGGGACCATTCTGAAAGTGGAAAGTTACACCTGTGCAATAAGCCTCTGTCAGACTGGGCTTTAGAGCCATTGGAAGGCAGCTAATGTGAGGGCTTCAAGAAGGCTTCTCACTTCCGGGCAGAGCTCGCTGAAATTTTCTCAAAGGTGATAAAAATGTTCCTTGATTTAATTTATTATTTTATTTATTTTTGAGCATCAGATGAAAAACATCCTACAGTCCCTTTCCCCAGTTCTCCTTTCTCTTCTTTCTCCTGTCTCCCCATTTCCCACCCCCCATCACCCTCCAGTAGCTTGAAACCTACTGAAAGAACCTAGACCTCGTATCCTACTTTTAGCACAGCAGCTCTTTGTCCTCATTAATTACAATGTCCCAGGCTTGAAGGTCACTTTTTATTGGCTGAGAACTAGAAGACTCATGGTTATGAAGAAAAAATCCTAGTGAGAGTGACATGTGCCCCCAATAGCAACATTCATCTCTAAAGATGTTGCTATTGCATGTTGGAAGGCTACCAAAATTGCAAATGCTAAGGTCATCCGCCTTTGGTGATGCAGTTTCTACACACAGTTTCTGACACTGGATTTAAATCTGCTAAATAAGTTGAAATGACATTGATGAAAAAACTGCTGATTGTAATGAAACTCAACACCCACTGGCCTTCAAGGAAACTTCTGGTCATTCAGAAGAAAAGAGATGGCAGCATTACCAGAGATGATATTTCAGGTGCTGAAACTCTTACTATTATGCTTCCTTTGGAACATGAGTTCCACACAACTTCACATCTAAGATGTGGGGACTTCTGACCGTGAGCAGCATAATATGATTCAGACAATACCTTAGGTAGGGGGTTTTAACTCAGAAGAAACAGAAATCCTGCACAGTACGAACTGGAAGATCCCTGTTGAAATGTAGCCTCCACCCCATAGCATCATACAAGCATTTTTAAGAAGGGCAAAACTTAATTAAAGCTGGGGTGGAGAGAAGAAGGTTAGGTGATTGGGAACCTAAGTTTTATGTTTTATGTAGTTTCCCAAAGCCCCATGCTTCTGTAGCACCAGTTCTATACTGGGGCATTCATATGCCAGCATGAATGGCACCTACTGAGTTATTATCCTAATCATCTTCTGCTCTCCATGCACTTTACTCACAAATCATTCATGCAAGTGTTTAACAGCCCCAGGCCTTTTTAGCTAACCTTAGGAGAACACGGCCTAGCATGGACAAATGCACACCTCATCAAGCATTAGACCCAGTGTCCTGAAAAACCTTCTTGTTTGTAGATGATGTATTGCATTTTTCAAAATGTCTTGTAACTTTATGAATATACTATTTATAGATTTTAAAAAAGTCTTACAGGAAAAATAATAAGATAACTGACTCTACAGGGGATCAAAGCTCAGCAGCTGCCATATTCCAGACATATTGATTTATCTGCAGTCTTCTTCCCCCCTTCACATCCATAATTAAAATCCACAGTGCTCTGAGCCAGCGACAAAACTCTTTGAAGAGCAGTTATCTTCAGAAAGGCAATATATACTATTATTTATAGTCCAGTAGCTCCAGTAGTGAGTAGAGGCTTCATAACAGTAGACTTGGTACAAACATATAGCAAAGACTTTAGAGTCGTATGTAGAATATGGTATCTTTGTTGTCAACAGACTAGCTCTCAGTGGGTTTTCAAATTGTATCTCCTCTGTTCGTTGATAAAAGATGAAGTTGGGCCTGAAACAAAATGGTAAAGAGCCAAATGCTTCAGGGAACAGGAGTGTTTAAAATCCAGATCTGAATCCAAATGTTGCCACTGAGCCCGTATCTAAATGTGAACACCCAGCTATGGGGGACTGAGCTGGACTTTATTTTGTCTCATAGGGCGTTTCTACACAGGGCACTTCAATGCACATTAACCTAAGTTAATGCACAATTAGGGTGCGTGTCTATATGTGCACACCCTTAATGCACATTAAAAATGTCAGATTTAGGGTATTTGTGCCTAAATTTGATACCTGCAAGTGCAGGTATCAAATGTAGGTGCAAATATTTAAAGCACTAACCTTAGTCCCAAGGCGGTCAACACACACACCATTTATGTGCTTTAACACCTGCACATGTAGACACCTACCTAAACCTGCTTAATGCGCATTAAGCTAATACACATTAAATTTAGGTGTGCTTAAATGCATGTGCAGACACCCCCATACATAACCAGCTGAACTGGTTAACTAAATCCCACTTCCAGTATTTTTATTACTGGTAACAATATATGAAGCAGAAAGAGCCTACATTTGGTTTAAAATCCCATGGTATGTTTGCAGGGAAGGGCAGGCAATTAAAAAAGTATCTTTTCATTTGTGAACCAAGCAGATCTGATGTGGTGTCAGTACAAGACAATGCACGAGGTACCCTCCCCCAGTACCATTTTTAGCAAGTCACTTTTCAGAGTAGAATTGCATTTTAATTATCTGTTGAGTATCTCTCCTGAAGATACAAGTATATCATGGTTTGTGGAAATCTCTGATGAGAGCCTGCAAACTTTTCTTTTAGAAATAGAGCAAAATGTGTATTTGCCACAAAAATGTTTGTAATATAATAAGCACCATGAAAAACAGTTGAGGCTGCTATTTGTTCCAGATGATCTTACTCAGTGTTTTAAATGCAATTCACTTCTGATAGAGCACCTTGCTCCAGATTTCACACCCTCTGGAGAGGAACAATGAAAATGTCCCTCTACAGAGAGACGTTAATGTCCAGCCCTAGGAGGCAGATCTAGGACCTCTGCCACAATTTGGTACAGTTTAATTCCAAGCACCTTGAAGTCTACAATGGTAATGTGTCCATTGACTTAAGAAGCCTGATCTAGAATTCACTTCATGGGCTTCTTTTGTGATGATGGGTTAGTTACTTGACCTCTCTGAAAGGGGAATAAATAATACATTCCTTCCACGCTATGCAGATATAATGCTCATCTCATTAATATTGCTAACCACTTTGGAAGTCATTATATACAATAATTCATAATGATATTACTATTAACATGTAGCCTCTTTTCTAACCAGTTTTAGATGTATTAGCAGCTTTGAAATGTTAAATATCCTGCCTTTTTTTTGTATATAATTCAAGTCAGTGATGTTTTGCATTGAGATCCTGCAGTGATTTTTAAAGGGCCACTCATTGTTCAAAATTCACTGGTATTTTAACTTCTAGTTGCTCTGAGCAGCTCTGGAGGAACTGTGTAACACAGGCTTTTATGGTAAGATTTTGAAGTCCATGCTGGAACTTGCAGTGTACAATTCCCCATTGATTTCTAATGAGAGCTGAGAGGCCGGATCTTCTGGGCAGCTTGGGAAAATCTCAGGTAAAATGCATTCCTACCTACCGCACACCCTGTTGCTGACAAGAAAAGTGAACTCCCACATGCACAGCCCAGCCTATGTCTTCCTACTATGGTCACAAGGCAAGCAAGTGTAGTACAGCAAGGATAGTGAGCTGAACAGCTGGGCCACTCCCAGCTTTCAGATCTCAGCCCTTAACTCCTGGTATCCATCACCTACCTCTCATGTCTCAATTCCCACGTGTGCTGCTGGATCAGCTCCCAGCCGTCAGAGCTCAGCTCAGAACATATCTGTCTGCTGCGACAGCTCCTATGTACTTCCTAGCTCTCTGATAGTGGTGCTCATGCATCTCCTGGGCGTTCAACTTCCCTGCGGCAGCTCGCGGACTTCAGTCCCTGCTCCCCAGTCCCAGCTCAGTTCCCAGCGCTTTTCTCTAAATAAGTCCCTGTTTACAAAGAAATGGAATATTGCAATGGACACCAGGCAGAGAGGCTTTATGCAATCTTCATCACGTGCTGTTCCCCAACAAGGACCCTATTTCCACCAACACAGTACATAAGTAACTTCCATAGGAGTTAATGGGAATTCACCTCTAGTTTCCTGCTGGAGAACACAGTCCCTTTATTTCAATAGGAGCATCTGACAGTGAGAGCTCAGCTCTCCCCAGCTAAAAGGCATGAACCCTTGGTCCACGAAGCTCACAACCCTGCTTTTATTATAATAACCTTTCAGTCTCCAGTAGCAGCCCATAAAACTCATTGGTTCCCTTTTTCCTGTTCTCAGCTCATCTTCCATCTCAAGTCTCCTCCCTTCTCCCCTGCCCACACCTGTGTTTCCCAGTTGACTGTTTCTACCTTCTCACCCTCCATTTCAAAATCTCACATGGCAGATCTCAAAGCTACATTCAGTCAATTTTCTGTTTTGGGCACAAATACAATTGGAAAGAGACCAGAAATGGAGGTCTTCAGGTTTTTCCAATATGTGGGGTTAAATCCAGTCTGCAGATTTATTCCTGCTTTTGTCAAAAAGGACATGTCTCTCTCCTGGCTGGCCAGGTTACCGTTTTGTGATTTAAAAAAACAAAGGAACTTCGCCTGTGTGGTAAAAATGCATGTGCACAGGTGAAAATTTGCCCTCCAGTGACTTGCAATCAGTCTCTCCCATACTTGTAAACATCAACAGAAAAATGTGTCTCCAAGTTTTTATAAATGTCAGGACATGGATTAATTTACAGGGTGTTTTATGGAACTTTTATAGTATGATTAAGGAAATGATATGGTGACAGCCTCCCAAAGCAACTCCTCACCCTCTCTGCAGCCTTTTAAATTAAGGAGCTTTGGCGGAGGCGGGTATGTGGGAAGCCTGCATTGCTGCTATGGCTTGTGCTGTCACTGTTTTGTGGATCAACAGGAGACTTCAGCTTACCAGGCTGTCAAGCCTGCCCTCTTCAACAGTATTATATCTGCACATAAAAATTAGGATGATGCCTGTGTTTGAAGAAAGCAAACTGCTGGGTAGGGGGTGCATATCTCCTGGGGAGGGGGGGATTTGGACAGGCTTCCTTCCCTTGTGAAATTTCCAGAGTTGTTTGGTGCAATGTTGGGCCTTGGTTATCGCAACAGAGGAACTGATAGAGGGTATTTCAGCTGGTAACTGAAATCTTTAACACAAAGTATTTTTAAATGAGCTGCCTTATCAATAACTTGCAAAGCATTGCTCATAAAGTCACACGAGCCATAAAACAGAAATAATGGCCTCTCACGCTCGCTAACGATGGCGGCGTGTCTAACGAGCCAGACTCCGAGCCCCTGGGGGGGGGGTCTGCCTCAGCCCCTGCCCAAAGGCTGCATGCAGGATTTACAAGGCCCAGAGCATGGAGCACAAACATGGGTCTATCCATTGTGGGTCAGTAGTTTCCTTTCACCCCAGAGAACTTGTGGACGTGGACTTTTAACGTGGCCCAAGGAAGAAAAAAGGCAGGACTAGAGAGGGCAAATTGAGAGGGTATCATTAACGTTGAGCCCGTGGGAGGCCGTAAGCAGAAATAACGCCAAGGCAGCTGCACCTGTCAGTGGGGGAGCACCATGTCAGCACCCGGCGGCGTAGCTTCCCCCTCGGTAAACCAGCCCACGTGTGCCAGGCAGGGCTCTCCCAGACTGCGGCAGGATGGGGGTTGCTTGGTTTGCCCCCTTTGGTCCAAGCTGAGCCCTTAGACATCTGCCCTCCTCCCAGGGCTCCGGTCCTCTCCCTGCAGCTCCAGTACCCTCAGGGCCTTTCTGCCAGCGCTCCCTTAGCGCCAAGGAGGCAAAGCGTGGTGGGTGGCACCTGCATGTGCCCTGAGGCAGCGCCAGGAGACAACTGGCGCCAGGACCCCTAGGCCAGGGGCACCTGTGGCTCAGCTCCTCCACCCCAGCGCCCGCTGCTGGCCCCTTGGCTCGGGGCTTTCCTGCAAACTCCCTTAGCTGCTGTCCCTGTGGCCACCTCGCTCCAGGCTTGCCAGCTCCCCCCCGTGCCCCTGCCAACCAAATTGCCCCCCACACACCCCTGCCAATCAAACACCCCCAGTGCATACAGCCCTCCAATCACATCCCCCCGCACAGCCCTGCCAGACACAGCCCCACCTACACGCACCTGCCAAAGCCCCTCACATGCACCTGCCAATCACGGCCCCTCCCCACACCC
>NW_017728991.1:8720938-8732762 GCF_001723915.1 Gavialis gangeticus | reverse complement strand
GCGGTTGCGGCCGTTGAGCCGCGATGGAGCCGGGCGGGCCTGCTCGGCTGCTGCGGCGGCGGCTCCGGGAGGTCTTCGACGCGTGCGACGAGGATGCGGACGGGCTGTTGCGCGTGGAGCGCTTCGTGGCGCTGGGGCTGCGCTTCGGCCAAGGCGACGAGGTGAGTGGGGCAGGGCAGGGCAGGGTGGGGTGCTCTCGGGGGGGCCGGGGCCACCCTGGGGCCTGGGAGCAGGTGGGATGTGCTGGGGGGCACCATGGTGTGGGTGTGTCGGGTGCTGAGCAGGTGAGATGCCCTGAGTGCGGACAAAGCTGTTTTGCGCCCACGAGCAGACAGCGATATGGCGTGCGCCCACGGGCAGACAGCGGGGCCCTGGCATCAGTGGCATAGGAAAGCCGTTCCCTTGGGTTGGCAAGAGCCGCGTGCCAGTCCGAGGGAAAGGGTGCGCATCCAGATGGAAGCGTGCACTTGTACGTGGGACAAAGGTCATGCCGTTCCCTGAAACAAACCAGCGGCGGAGAAGTGCTTGGTTTTGTGGGGGTCAGGTTGTCTGTCCAGTCTGCTGCACTGCAGCGAGCTCTGGCGCCGGGGAGGCAAAGGAGGTGGCCTGGAGCTGGTGTCAGGAGGAAAACTTCAGACCCCTTGAAAATGCAGTGAAACAAACAACCCTTGCAGTTTATGAAAAGAAGCAAGATCGTAGGAGTGCTCTGGGGAGGGTGAATTCGCTCTGCTTGTCAAACCAAATCACTCTTTTTTTTCTTTTTTTGGCTCAACCCTGGTAACAGAGCAAGGATGAATGAAAGCAGAGGAGCGGGATTCGGGAGGCTCTTTTTCTTGCGTAAATCTGATGTTGAACGTTTCCTGTATCAGAGACCATGGTGGTTGTTCAGTAGCCACCAAGATAAGCAGGGGAAGTTAGTGCACATAATGAGCAGTATTGATCTTGTTGGTTTGTTTTTGTTTTGATTTGTCTCCAAGTTGTATATTCCTATACAAGCAAATGACCTGAATTTCCAAGCCCTTGAGGTGAGAAGCATTTTCCTGTAGGTGGTTTTGTACTCTTCTCTTTTTGCCATGGGAGAAGGCTACCGATTTGGGTATTTAGGAAGGCTGGTGAAATCCTGCAGGCTGTGTTTTGTAGGAGGTAGGACTTAAATGTCTGTCAAGGTCCTTCTGGCTTTAATATCTAAGCAAGTGTATAAGGCTGTTGGGAGGGGACCTGGGGCCCATAAATGAGTAGATAAAGGAGGATTCAGGTGGTGTTGGATTTGGTTAGGTAGACTGTGTTCTTGGCAGGTGATCATCTTAATCAGCAAATATGTAATTTTGAGGGGTTTTTAAGTTTTAAAATGAGATTAAATTATGAATTCAAGGTCTGTAGTTGTGAAAATGATCAGTTCTGAATGGTGTATTCTAAATATTGGGAGGAGCCTAGATCATGAACAGGCAGCAGAGAAGAAACAAATATGCAAAGAAAGAGATTGAATTTTAGGCTGGGATGTGCACCCGGCTGAACAGATGTATGGCAATGAGATGGGTCCTCCACGTTTTCTTCACTTGTAACTGAAAATGTTTGAATAAGATATTTACACAGATAGGAAAGGGGGCCCTACCTGTATAGCTTTAAGTAATACAATTTGTCTCAGCTTTCATTTTACATAGCTAGTTTGCTCCCCTGCTAATTGAAATCATTGGAAAGACTCCCCTTGAGCTTTAATGAGCTTTGAAACAGTTGTAAGTTGTGCTGCTGTTACACATACACCATTTTGATTTGGGGATGCTCTGTGTTTAAGGATTATAATTCCCTGCCTCTACAGTTTGGCTTTGCAACAGAGTCAAACCCAGAAAGGTGATGCTTTTTTAGGGCTTTCGTTTGATGGGGTCTAAATATTGTCACTTGTGACTAAAAACTCATGAGAACAGCTTCTGTGATCTCGGTGCACCTGAATAAGAAGCCAGATGTAAACCAATTCAGTCTCAAACTACTACCCAAACCTGATCTGCATCTGAACACTGCGTCATGTCACATTCTTGTAAATGTTGGCAGGAAAAAACAACTCTGGGGAGATCAGAGAGTTCACAAGGAAGCAGTTAGGAAAGGGAAACCCATGTTGTGGTCCCTTTTGAAGTCATTCCTAACTTTAAGGAATCCTTGTTGTGTAGTCAGCAGTGTGGTTTTCCTAGTCTGTTCTTATCTAATTGAAGCATTTTGACTTGATGTGCCAAGATGGTGTTTTTCAGATATAGTCATGGGGCTGCAGTCATCAGATGTAGTGGACCAAGACTTCAAAGAATTGTAGCATCCTTCACTCCCAAAGCAAGTCATTGCGAATGACACTAATACACCGACGGAGGGTTTATCAGAAGGGAGTGCCGGGTGATGAGGAATGTGGGTAACTGGAGACAATAAGATGAGTGTGTGGGCAAGTTTGTAGGGGAAAAATTGCTAGAGAAGAAAGATGGTGGCCATAGGGGAACCTGTGAGCAAGTGGGTAAGATACAGAAGTGTGTGATGGAGACATATGGTGAATGTGGGGAAGGAAAGGAGGAGGAAGGGAGGCACAGGGTCATCCAAAAGCAGAGAACACATTGGGACCCTGACTATGGCAAGCAGTGATGTTGCAGTCCTTCTCCCACTCATCCCTGAGTACCAGCTTAGCTGTGGAATAGTGACTTGGATTCTAGTCTGTCCCGTGCTTCACCGGTGGATGTGCACGTGTATTGCTGGTGCTAACGAGAGGCACAGAAAACCCAGTGGCTGGGCCATGTGATATGGGCAGTTAGAAACATCATCTCTGGGGTTGTCAGATGAACACGTCTGATGCTCAGGATCACCAGCAGAGCCTTGCCGTGGGACCACTGCATCTGTTTTACTGTGAGCACCTCTCTGCAGGCAGATGGTGACTTTGCCATTCTGTTCAAAGGGCTGTTTAAAAATGAGCTGTTAACTCTGTGTCGTGGGTGACGCAGGCAGGCTGTGAGAATCTGCTTCCCAGAATAGAGCAGCAATTGCAGCTTCATGTCCAGAGGGTCCCAATAACTTCTGGGTGGAAATCTGCTGCAGTGTGTCTGATTAAATTAGACTGAAGAGACTGCTGATGAGCTCCCTGCCCCCTTTAATATGTTCCATTTCATTGTCTGCATGTGCCAGTGGGGACCAGCCCAGCTTCCACTTAAAGCCCATGGGGAATCTTTTCAGTGGAAGCTTAACCAGATTCCTCATCCGTTCCACTTCAAGTAAGTTGCACCTAACACGGAAGAGTGGACTTGGCCCTGGTGTGACTCTGGTATCCATGATGTTCACCATCAAAGTCCAATGGGCTGCACTAGTGTGAGAGGGCAAAAATTTGGCTCACTTGTTTTTTCTCTCCTTGTTCAGAAAAATCTTCCTTCTCCTCCCATCCTCATCTGGTCGTAGCCAGAATCAATCATCACTTCCATTTGACCCTGAGTTACCCACCAGAGCTGATGAGATTAATGCAGCACAGAGTTTTGCCCTCTCTGCCTTTTTTTTTTTTTTGCTTGTTTTTGGTCCACATGAGAGAATTTATCCTTCTGCAAAGATCCGCAGCTTTTTGAAAACTACCTCAAGGCAAAACGCTGCAGCAAAGCAGCAGCTCTTCTGCTTGAGCAAAGCAAGCCTTGTTTTTACCTGCAAAGTCAAAATCATGGAAGGGGAGCTTTAAAATATTTGTGGCTGACCTCTTTTGAGGGCTTTTATTGTCCCTAGTTGTGAGAAATGCATTTCTACTGCACTATTGAAGACTCACTCTAAGCAAAAAAAAAAAGAAAAAAAAAAAAGTCACTCTGCTCCTTCCACCTCTTCGTTATCTCCACTGAGGGAAGTCTTGGCCCCATTGAGGCCAGTGGGAGTTTTGCCTGGATTACAGTATTATCAAATACAAATTGTGTGTTACAAACAACTGTGTTGATTTCCTATGGTGCCTGTAGCAGGGGGGGCAGATTTTTCAGCAGTACAAATTGGAGATAAACGCCTCTCTCAGATTATCACAAGTAAAAGCATTTTCAGATTCCAACTTGCCACTATTTTTTCATCTTTTCCTGTGGGTACAGATGCTGGAAAGCAACAAAGTCAGGTTTACTTCTGCTTATGATCAGTTTTTCCCTTTCTTGTCACTCTGCAGTCCTTAAGATTTCAAACAACAGAGAGTGACAATTATTGGTTTTAAAGCAGCTGTTTTCATCAGGGTTTTTTTTTAAGTGCAGAAACCTTTCTGCTAAGGTTTGGTTTTACAAAAACAGTCTTACAGCATGGAAATGTTGGGTCAATTTAGCTGTTATAAAACAGCACCATGTCAACACTGCACCAATGCAAACAGCTTCATCCGTTCAGTAGGGGATTCTTAGTATTTGTACTGCAGTGTCACTTGGAGAGGCTTTGGTTAAGCATTTAAAGAGAGATAGTCAGAGGCAGTCCTTGTCCCAAGAGCAAACCGTCCAATCGGGCGGAGGTGGGGAAAGGTGAAATGATTTGACCCAGGTATTGGAGCCAGTCGGTTACAAAGCCCGGAGCTCCAGAGTGCCTGCATCATGCCTGTGCTGGGCACCAGACAACGGTGGCTTTTGGCTGTCACCAGCAAAACACCCTGCATGTGCAGCTGCTATTGAAGTTTCTGTTTTGCTGAGTGCTTGGGCATTTCTAGTCCTTATTTAACAATCTGCCAAATGTGCACAGGCTCAATGGGAAATGCAAGGAAGGATGCAGAGCGGCGTTTGTAGATGCTCTGGTGAGATCATGTGCAGCCAGTACTTGGGGAAGCACTTCCTGTAGTGCTGACAAAGCCAGGAGTTGCTTGCCATCTGGTTTTTCAGTACTTGGAAAATAGTCACGCTTGATGTACCTGGGAGCCTTGTAAATTCCATATTAAATGAATGCAGATTCCTAGCAATGGCTTATGTGAATGTATACTTCAGAAAGGTATTGCCACTTCATGTTTTACAATGCTGGATTCCATTTAAACCCTACATTCAATTTTCAGCAACAAGTGGAACATGCTGATCGCATTAACTAGCTTATTTGGAGGGAAGTAATTACCTTTTGGAAGCATTAAAAATACAGGTCTTCCTGCTTGCGCAGCAGTGTAGGAAAGGTTAGGATCAGCAAATGTTTGTTGGGACTGAAGTAAAGTAGCACTTAAAGCTGTTGGGTTAATAGTAATTGTGTGTGCTGGTAGTAACTCAACTGAAGCCAAAGGTATTTGAGGAGGGTAGAATGGGTGCGATAATGGCAAATGCTGTTGCCTCACCTGGGTTATGGGCCAAAAGAAGCAGAAAAATATAGTAAGGGGGATTATTATTTTAATTTCCTTTCCTCAAGTGAGCTTCACATCTTTAACTCTTGCTGAAGCTGGTGCAAGTAGATATTTTGGGGGTGAAATGCACAGATTTCCAGAGCATGGGAGAATGTGGCCCTCAGTCTGCAGGTTAGGCATAGGCAGCTGCTTGTCTTCTCCAGTTGGGCTATTATCCCAATGTCTAGGCTAGGATTGGAGCCATAATCCTGGCACATGTGCTAGTTGACAGTCTGCAGCCACTGGATCAATGTAGTTGCTCTCCCAGTGGTCGTGCTGTGCCTTTCCGACCTACCCGCATTCACCCCTTAGGAACAGAGAAGTCATGCTGTGAATGCAGAAGTTCCAGTGTGACTGCTCCTTATTTGACTGCTTCTTGCAAAAAAACAAGTCTATTGCATAAGTGAGTTGACATAGTTTGTACTCTACTGAGTAAATGACACCCTTTGGCCTAGACCCTTCCCTTAGTGATGCTGGCATCTATCTGGAGGGACACCACAGAGGTAAATGGAGTGACTCCTGCTTCCAGTGATGCTGGAGTAAACCTCATTTCAGTCCTGCATCTCTAAATAGCTTGAAGTTTGTAGCCTTACAGAAAGCACCTGCCAAAATGGGATGCCGAACTTGTAACAATGGAACTTGAAATGTATTAGAGCGTGATCAAACAATATTATTGTTTCTGTGACAGACATGGAAAAGAATTACCACTTTCCTCTTGCTCTGCTTTTCATAGCAATAATTATTTAGTGAACAAATAAAATATCCACCCAGCCAGGAAGAGGACAGAAAAAGTGTTCTTTTGCGGGGATATTCTCTTCTAAACATTGTGGCTGCTGCACATTTTGACTCGTTAAAATAATTTGATAATAACCTGTTGTTTAATATCATTTCAAATGGGTAGGAAAAACGTTCAGTTGGAAATGGTAGGTTAGGATGCTTAATGGATTATGGATTAGTCAAGGTACAGTTGCTGTAGCCTTTCTAATTCAAAGCAAACTAGTACTGCAGCGTGCTTTAACGTAACCTGCTGACACATCCCACAATCCAGCAGGTATTTCCAAACAGCTGCCGTGAAGCAGGCTTAATACTTGGTTATCATACCTTTCCCACAATGACATAATGAAGAAAAATGTTGTGGGCTCACCATGCACTCACACATTTAATTTATGTGATCTGTGCGCGTTTCTCAGATGCAAGCCCAGAGAACGGGGTTCACGTACGTGGGAGTCGGCTGCTGCTGCATTTTGAAATACACTCCAGTGATTGGAATTAGTAAGCTCTTGTTAAAGGCCAAAGCAAGGACAAATTACTTCAGTAGTTATTCTGAAATTTCAACTGAAACGCATGTGCTGCCTTGGGAGTTTACCTTCCATAGAGTTCCACTGTGCTGTGAGATTTTTCCACATGCAAAAGCCACTTGAGGTAAACATCAGCATCTAGATCCTGCGTATCAAATGCAATGCTGCTTCCATTTTGTATGCTGGGGAGGCTGAACATGAAATTAGAGAGGTTAAACATCCAGTCACTTAGCAGGGCTGGATACTTTATTATGTAAATCTTTCTTTCTTTTTTTTTTTTTTTCCTACTTATTCGCCATGCCTTCTACAACCTAACGGCGTGGACTGAAGCATCGGTATTCTTCAGCACCGACATGCCTGGGTGTCCTCCAGACATTTCCTCTTGCAAATCATGAGAGTGTTCAGATTTACAGTGCATGCAGATTTTCTCCCTCTGGAATGTAATTAAGCCCTGAAATGCGAGTTTTATGCAAAATTGCTACAAGGAAACCTGCTGCATTTGGAGATGCAGGACAGCTGCTGATACTAATGTTTGTTTGTTTGTTTGTTCGTTCTCCTAACAAATGCATGCGAACAGAGGTTAACCTGATCTCAGGGCTATGTTGCCATCTCCAGCTTAGCACAACCAAGTGATAATCTGCAACAGACCTTTTATAATAACAAAGTGGACACAAAATTTAATTCCCTTACCATGTTCAACTCAGTAAAATGCTGTCCCTCTGCTCTGTGCAATCATCAGTACTGAGCTAATGGTATTTGATTCCTATATTAAATGAGTTAACGGCATCTGCCTCCAATGCTGTGTGTTCCTGAGCACATTATAATCCTGGGGGGGTGGAGTTTTTTTATAAAGGTAGACTATTTTCATAAGACGTGCTTAGAGATGTTCATCGATGTAAGAACTATACATGAAATAGTAACAGTGTTTAAAATTTCCAGAGAAATGAGATGCATGATCTTTGGCTTGGATATCTGAAGGTGTTGCTGAATAAAGAGCCACTGGGTGCAGAACCTTAGTTAGCTCAGTCCAGGGTGTGATTAAGTAGATAAATGATAACGGGGAAGTGTCAGACACAATCGCTGGTGCTCTAACATATGGGTTTACAACAGCAGTGTGACTGTAAATAAAAGCACTGTATAATACATCTCAATTACTTCCCATTCAAAATGTAATTAAAGGGCCTCACTTGGAGGAAATGAGAGTGTTTCCCTATGATTATAAATGTTTTCCACATTTGGATGCAATTAAAACTAAAAAGAAATGAGGGCTCCATCCTCAGTCCTGATTCTAGCTTAAGTTTTGGAGCATTTTTTTTTTTTTTGCTTGCAGACAAGTGACAGTAATTAAATGTAAATGTGGACAAAATACCTAGCCAAAGCACCTAGGAGGCAGCAGGGCTTCAGAGAGAAGGCACCAGGCTGAGATGAATGACACAATATTTTAGTATCATCCAAATGTTTGTGATTTACCACTTCTTTGATAACTTGCCATGTATATTACCACCATAGACCCATGATGAAATGCAAATGTACTGCAGGTGAACATTATGGAGACTTCCTTAATTGAACTCCCTTCAATAGGTAGGTAGGTAGATATCTATCTATCTACACACATGGAGGGGGTGGGGTCCGGCTTGTGGCAATTCAGTGTACCAGGTGGGCAAGTAGTGTGTTATAGCCAAATCGGGTAGTCCATCCTGAGAACTATGGATCCAATTTTACGTTAAGCTCCTAAGTCAGATTGCCCTGTTCCATGTTTTGAGTGGACCAGTTTGCACTGGTTCTACAAAATCCTCAGAAACTTTCCCATAGAGGCTTAACTTCTGTCTGACACCACAAATTTCAGCAAGAGCAAAGTCACTCTAAACCTTGGGTGTTTCAAACATTTGAGGCTACCTCATTTACTTAATGTGCCTGAATGTTCCACAACGTGAACACTTCTTTTTCAAGCTTTTTTTTTTTAATCTATTTGGAAGTGCTTTTAGGATAGCGGGGACTTTCCCACAGGAGAAGACAAGAGGTGGAGCCTTCCGAGCTCTGAGCCAGGATGGTGCAGTGCTGACTATCGTGATTATATTAACAGCCCTGCAAACATACCCTTGGGATGGAAGCCTGCATGAAAACCTCTCTCATGGGTTGTTTAGCATGTGGCTGTGTCTTGTGCCATTCCAGGGCACAGGTGATTTTTTTTTTGGAGTACATCAACAGTTCTCCTGATGTATCTTGGCTAAAAGCTGTTCCTGGATTTGGGATCTGGATCTCTTAACTCAGGACCAGGCAACCCCCTCTGCCTTCAATATTCTGATTGTCCATTTTTATTGTCTTTTTCGTTCAGAGAATCCCACAGCTCCTTGTAAAGACTTATTCAACTATGTACAGAGGTCACTTCTTCCACCATAACAGAAGAAAGGCAGCATGAAATGCAGCCACCTCTGGGATTGAAATGCATAATCCAGCACTGTGGAACAGTTTGGGGAGTATGGGGAAGAAAACACAGCAGTGGATTAGGGTATTATCCATTTAGATAGTATGTGAGCCCCTTAGTGATGCTATAACTGGGTTTGGCCTTCTGGAAACCACCAGGAACCAATCAGACCTATGCTGCTGTGGTTTCTTTATATCTGTCTTCTGTGAATGGACGAAAAGGCACAACAATTTCTGGCAGCTTTTATAAAACCCTGAACATGGAGAGCATCTTTTGGACTCCCAAGCTATTTCTGTTTTCCCTGTATAATGCTTATATATGTATGCATGCATATATGTATCCAAATGAAAGTGCAGGAAAATTTAGGTTGGTAGAGTGTATGCAGTTGAAGTGAAATGTGGTCAGGACATGGAATCAACATTTCTGCTTGGGAGGAAACCGCCATGGGAACTTTTGGTCAGTAATTGGGACCTGAATTTTATGTCTTATCTGAAGAAAATATTGATGATGACAAATACTTGAAAGCAGTTCTTCCATATGCAGAGCAGCTGTCCAGCAGCAATATACAGAGCCATGGGGCTGCTGACATCTACCTGACACCCAATTGAAAAGGTGCAGAGAGGCTTTCCCTTTAAAATTTCACTAGAACACAGCAATGTGCCTTGCGAGGCGTACATTTTCTAGTGGCAGGTAGGTCATTTCAGATTCGCTGCATCAGGGTAAATGTGTGTGCTGTTCACGCTTTACAGAACACAGTTCAGGTGCTGCTGTTTTGGATTCTCTGCTATATGGGATTACAGTGAAATAGTCATTGCCCTGCAGCCCGAATAGCATGCCATGTTATTTCTATATGATTAAAACGCCACTGCTACCTTCATAGACTCTAAGGCATGGCTCTAGTTTCCTAGTTATCCAATGGTATGAAACAACTTGAACAGTTCAGGAACTTTTATTTCAACAGAAGATTTCAGAATACATAGTGAAAGTGCACCACTATTTGGTTTCTGTTGCTGTGACATCTTCTGCAGTTGTGCAGGTCCCATGTCTGCAGCCCCTGTGGTCAGTCTGAGCATCAGCAGTCACTGGTTTGTTGGGAAGTTTTTGCCATGAGCCAGTGGAAGCATACAAATCATTTTTCTTTTTCAGATCCTGGTGCTGTTCCACACACATCACTTAGTGAAATGACCTTTACTTGATGCAATCCAGATGGCATATGGAACAAGGAATTTTTCCCCCCAATTATACTTCCGCTGTTATGACTTAAAAAAATGCATCTACAAACAGCTTTGCTAATTTGCTTGCATGTTATTAATAGATTTGAGAAACTCCATCCCCAAATATTGTTGATTTCACTGTTTGTGTTGAGTGGTTAAATGCTGGATTGTAGACCATATTTTACCTAATTAAACCAGATGGCAATGGGTAGTGTGTAGTAGCTAATCTCTGCAGCAAATGTGAGTTTAGGTCCCTTTCTATCAGAAAATGATGGCAAGAGGGTGTCTAGACAGCGACATGCAGTCTTTAATCATCAGTATTTCCTCTAAGATCCTAGTTCAATAGTGTATTCTGTCACTGGAAAATATGGTGGTATCTCATGGTACTGGCACTAGTACTATGTTTCCCAACATTATTACCCTGTTGGGACCTGTAATGTGGTAGAATGTTTGCACTGCTCCTGTTGAAAGAGTTTCCTTGTTAGAACCTTCTTGCGGGCTGGACACTGCATACCATGGAGTCTATTCAGGCTGGCAAAAGACATGCTCCTGTGAAAAGAAATACTCGTGAGGAGGACAGCATCTTGTGAAAGGAATAGGTTTCATGGTAAGGGGCAGGCCTTGTGATTGGTACTTGAAGAGACTGCTAGTGGCAGCAGTGATGGAAAGGGTGGCACAGTTTGGCCCATTAGGAAGTCCTAGTCCTACTAGAATTGATTCTGAAACTCTCGTGCTTCAATGGGATCTAGGTTTGACCCCAGGATTTTGCCACTTTCCCATCAGTCATTCTTACCCTCTGTATGCATGCCAGGTAGCCCCACTGCAGTTGGCACTTCCACGTGGCTGGGAGCCTTTGACACCTCGAAGAGGGCATGGCAGACCAGGACAGGTCCGTATCTGTTAGTTCTGTCTTGGGGCAGGTACATGAGTCATTTCTGTGGCTGGTTCAATCCTCACTCCCTCTGAATTCTCCCATAAATCAGGCTTTCCTGAAATATGGGAATGATGTTCCTGGTCCCCTTTACCAATAACTTTCTCTGCAGTTAATTTTTAACTTTGACTTCATTTATCAATTTTAATTTTTTTTTTTAATGTTTGGATTGAATTGTTTGCTGTTCCTTTGCAGTGCTGCAGGCAATGCAACAGACCAAATGTGACCCACCTCTCTGGCATATAACCCCACTCCCCCTCTGTGCTCAGGCTTCGGAGGAGTGAAGCCCAGCCTGCCTCTGACTCTTTCCCTCAGCCTGCAGCAGCGTAGGCACTTAGCTGAGGAGGTCCCTAGTTTAATCAATGATGTATTGGACAAGATGGCAGCTGTCAGAGAAGCGGGGACACGTCTGGTGATGTAATACAGTAGGAAGCTTGCCGACAGCCCTGTCAGCTCTTGCAGCATCAGGATGTTTTACTGGGCTGGCCCATGCAAGCGTGAAGGCAGGGAGCTGGAGCCAGGCAGCATTGTGTTGTGGGAAATTTTGTTTCATGGCAGCTTTAATTTCTGTGCTGGGCTACATCAGGCTTCCTGCAGTTAACCCTGCATTCTCCTCGCACGCCGCCACCCCCCCCCCCCCCCCCC
>NW_017728991.1:8710384-8720761 GCF_001723915.1 Gavialis gangeticus | reverse complement strand
CCCCCCCCCCCCCCCCCCCCCCCCCCCCCCCATCAGACTCGACTGGGCCTGTGCAAAGCCTGTTTCTTTGCTAGGCCAATCCTATATTAATGAGAAGGGCCTTTGTTGAATGGTGGCATAATTGCTGAGCTGTGCTTCCGAGGAGGCAGCTCAGCTGCACTGGGCTCAACGAATGTGATGTTGAAGAAAGCACCATGGATAACAAGAGAATCGACTCTAATTCACTGTTTAGCCTGCATGTAATGACAATTGGATTCTGGACTTAAAGCACTCCTCATGTGTGTACACAGCAGCTTGAAGTAAATACAGATGCTTGGAGGTGTGCAGTAAATGAATATTCGTCTGTGGTCGGCAACTTAAAGAGCTTTGCAGAACAGAGGCAGAGGAGCGTCTCACTTGTTAGCCAAGGGAGCAGTGCTGGAGCGCTACAGCACTGCTTGCTTGTGTGGGACTGTATGGCCTGACAGAGCCCAAGGCCACTCACTGCCCCATGTAGATTGAAAGTTATTGTATCCATGGGTGCTGGTGGGGCAATTCCTGTTGTGGGCCAGGACCAAGCTGGGGAATCAGAGAGCTCTTTGCCATCTCAGCATGCCTGATGCTTAAGCTTTCTTAAGTGTCCAAAGCTTTAAGCATTCTTTGGCTGTGAATCTCTTGAGCGCATTGGACTGGCTTCTGTTCCAGATCCAGCCATTGCTGTTGCATATACTGAGCTTCTGTGTCCCCTCCTATCCTTTGTCTGTGTACGCAGGAAAGTCTCTGGATGTGCAGTGTCTTTCAGTATGTGTACAGAGCCTAGAACCCCAAGCCCTCCTCTCATTTGGGGGAGGGGGGTGTTACTATGACACTCGTTACAATACCAATCAAGCTGAAGGTGTGTGATTTAAAAAATATATATTATTGCTTTAAGATTTGTTTTTTGCATACTGTATATTCAGCAGCAGGACCCGGCTGCTTGGCAGCTTGCATCAGATTCAGAAATAATTTTGGCTGTATGGGGGGAGGGGAGGGAAGCAAAATTATTTCAAAATTATTGAAAGAGAATTCCTCTATTTTTTTTAGTTTG
This sequence comes from Gavialis gangeticus, assembly GCF_001723915.1. Classification (NCBI taxonomy): domain Eukaryota; kingdom Metazoa; phylum Chordata; order Crocodylia; family Gavialidae; genus Gavialis; species Gavialis gangeticus. The sequence continues at coordinate 8,719,695 of NW_017728991.1, read as the reverse complement.
AAATTCAGTTTCCCTATAGAAAGAGTTGGCAAGAGTTAACAACCTTAAAGGCAAAATAAGAATTTGGCTCATTATTATAAAATCTTCAGCTTATCATTTTCAAAGCCCAGGGTCATGGCTGCCTCCTCCCTCCCTTTGGTTGTCCTTGCTGTAAATTCAGGCTCTGGTCTTAAGCAAACGAGCTATCTGGCTGCATATTGGAGCTGGTGTGGCCTCTCTAGGTGTCAGCCTGTCTTTTGAAGAAGTAATCATAGGGTTATTGAATGGCTTGTATCCTGAAAAGGAAGGTCGTGGGAGCTGAGGGAATCTGACTGGGCTGTGCCCTGAGATGGCAACAGAGACAAAAGAGCTGAGATCTTTCAGAGATTAGGAAACTTGCTCCTGTTTTTGCAGATTACCACCCCCCTCTTTCCAATTTATTTCCATTTCACTAGATTGCATTGTGTATCCAAGAGCCCTCTCCTCACCTTGGGGCCTGCCAACACTTCCGCTTCAGAATCCAGTACTTTGAAAAGGAGCTCTTCCTGGGGCAGGGAGATGATATGCAGGTAGCAAATCTGAACCCTGCTCCCTCCTTGAAAAATGAATGGGTGCAGTGTTTCAGCACGGAGACTGATTGATTAATTTTCGTTGAGCAAGATCCAAGTTTTTAAGAAGGGGGATCTCTGGGAAATGGGGGGTGACATGTTCTCTCTGGTCATATTCTGATTTGGAGGCTCACAGTAAAACTTCAGAGGTGGTCCAAACTGTCCCAGGATGGGGTTAAAATGGGTTTTGCTACTTAACTGGCCGGTGCTGGTCTTGTCTGGGATGAATATGGGGTTCTACTGAGTCCTCTTCCTTACTTTGCTCTTTGTCATCTTTCTTTTCTATCTCCATAATTTTCCACACTGGGGGAAAGGGAGAGGATTTCAGAGAGATTAGAGCCCACAGAGTGGATGAATCTGTTATGCGTGACTAGTGTTTCCCAGAGAAAAGCAAGTGAAGTGGTCTGTGTGCATGAGATTTTTGAGCACACTAAGTACAGGATTGATGAGCTGGAGTTCTCCAGTATAGTATGCAGCGTTCTTTGTCTCCCCAGTATCCAAATCTCCCCAGGGCGGTTTTGGAGAGCAAGGCCAGACACAAAGCCTTGACTACAATCACTTTGTGCCCCCAAGAGGAAATTAGAGTGATTCCTTCCCTCCCCCCACCCCAACCTCGTGTGAAGGATCCTTGGCCTGGGAAAGCTGGCTTTCCTGCCTTTGTGGGTGCAGTATTTTTCTGTGGACTATCTTGGGGTAAAGGAAAGTATTCTGAGGTCTGAAAGGAGTGGAGTTATGGGCTCCACTAATCCCTGGTGCAGTGGATTCATTTTTAGGAGACTCTTTAAGGAACCAGGTCAGTGTGGTTTGTTTTTTTTGTTTTTTTTTTTGTGCTCTCAAATCTCTTGCGTGGTAAAGGGAATGACCCTCATGCTCCCTAAGCTATGGCTGTGTGGGTTACCAAACAGCAAAGAAATGGGTGCATGTGTTGCAGCTTGGGTGGCCAGTGCATAACAGAATGGCCCTGTCTCCGGGACGAGCATCCCAATGGGAGATACAGTGATCTGTCAGAAAATGAAGAACTCCTGGTGAGTCAGAGGCCTGAAGGGGGCTGGGTTATACTGCAAGATCCAGCAGCTCGCTCCCTGTTAACTCAAAATGACAAATCCTTTTAATCCACACAGTTTTGCTGTTCTCATCGAGTAATTACCAGCACTGAAAGCTTCCTTGGAGGAAAATTGCACCTTGAAAAGCTGCTGCCTCCTTGCCTCAGACTTGCATCTTCATCATCCAGTCTGAGCGATGGTCCCATTCTCTAGATTTACCAGGGAGAGGATGGGTTTTCTGGCTGTCAGCCAGATGGTATAATGTGCCTCATTCGGAGAATGAAATCGGCTAGCATAGCCTGATGTCAACAACTGTTAGATATTTTTTGTATTTTTTAAAGAACTAAGCTTGATTCCTTCCTGTTACCAGTGCTGGTGTGTGAAGCAGATGAATGTCATCTTTCTTCTAATATGCCTGTCAAGAGCTGAGAGGTGAAAAGTAAACCACCTCTTATGGCCAAGGTGCTGTGGCCAGGAAAATCATTAAAGAAAGTTAAATGTAGATAATGGTTTCCCTTAAAAGGACAGACTCTCAAGAAGGGATTTAAAGAAGTAAATATGGTCCTTTCTAGCTGAGTAAGACAGTAGGTAATACAATAACTTAACATAACCCCAATGGAAGTTTGCCGGCATTTTATCATCCTAAACCCATGTGTACTCTGCTCCTGAGAGCCCTGGCTTTCCCTTCCTGCAAGTTCCTCCCTTGTTCCCATTTGTGTTACAGAGCCTTTAAGAAATCAGCTAATTGGTGATGGCTGAGTTAAAGGATAGATGTGTGACTGACTTGCAACAAGTTATGTACTAGGGCAATAAATCATGAAGAAAGTGAGCGATTTAGGTAGCCTCACCCAGATGACTATCTTCCCTGAAAATTTTCATGAGCAGTATCCAGTCTGTTGTGCTAGGCACAAGCCTGCTTTCCTTCCAAATGAAGTCCACCTAACTTGCGTCCTTCCTATTTTATTTTTCCTATTACCTGAAGGATATTCCATTTGTCTCATGGATTTTATTTCTCTAAACTCTACTCAGGACCTCCCAGGAGGCTTTGCAGTCATGTCTTGCAGAAACATCTTGTGATCTCTGATGGCTCCTGGTCTATGCAAATGAATGGTGTTCATTTGTGTGGTTGTGCTAGTGCCTTCTAGCACTATGGAACAGCTGGAGTGCTTAGCTTAGTGATCTTCCACACTAGCCACTTCTGGGGTACTCAGTTTGGGGGTTTTTTTGTTTGTTAGTTTGTTTGGGTTTTTTTTTTTTTTTTGCATGCTGGCATGCACCCATTGCCTACAGGGAACAGATGATGGAGAGGTGCTATACAACAGCAACAGTTTGAATATCAGAAGTGATGACTGTCTTAAGGACATAGACATGAATACAGAGCTGGGGCAGCTTACCTACCAGCTGCTGTCCCTGACCACAAACAGCTCCCTGGCTCTGGATGGGCTGCCCTTATAGTGGTGCATGTTACTCGGCTTTCGCTGCATGCCTGGGCATCGCTGTGCATTTGTTTTATGTTAAACCTTCCTTATTTCTTTCACCCTTCCATGCTCTTCCAGGCCCCTTGATATACTTCCCCATGTGTTTGCATCTGAAAAACGGTGGGTGAAAATCCTGTCTTGCCATCTTACTGCCTCTCTATCCAGGCTTCCCCACCAAGCCAGGAAACTAATGGTACTCAAGAGTGAATTGTCCCTGGGCTGGAGGATGGGAGGGAGATGGGAATTAAATTGGCCACTCAGTGTAAACAGGAACATAAAATATGAATCCTGTCCTTCAGATGCGTGTGTACAGCACCTCCACCTTGCGCTAGGGACTTGGTGCTGAACTCAGAAGGGGGTTAAGTAAAAAACATACCACATCAAGAAGACAGCAGTACCCAGTCAGGAGAAGGATGGTATTAGGTTACTGCTGTTAGATAGTTGTACTGGTCAGTCTGAGGAGACCAGTTGACCTAAGTCCCTCATACACATACTGGGTGGCAGCTTATCCTTAATTAGAACACACAGCATGGTCCATTGGTCCCTGACCATCCTTTGAGAGGTGACCTGTTATTTCCAGCCCCCCAGTTTGGCCTGCTCCTGCTCAAGAGGTCTTTAAGTCCACTGGTGCTCTATTTTGGGCTTATTATTCTCTAAGGGATAATGGTAAGTGACTGTCATTAATTTAAACTTGCATGGTCCATTCTTTCTACCACTTAGCTCTAGTAATTATACAGCAAATTGGCTCCTTTTAGGATGAGAATAAAACTTTGGAGGAGTGTGTTTGTGGATATAAACATGAATGATTTACACAACATTTCAGATGGCCTGCTTGATTGAGTTGAGTGGTAGAATAATGTGGCTATAAATTACCTGTGGGATTCTTGCAGCTTTTCTATTCCTTTTATTAACACCATCAGCTCTTTAGCAGTATGTTTTGTTCAGTGTCACTTCTCCTAATTTAGTACTTACCATTGTTTGCATTTTTTTCAGAAGACTCTGTACTGTTTCCTAGCAGGGTTTCCCTGGATTTACAGTCAGGTGGCTGAGGGTGTTGGGTAAGGATTTTAGACCAATCACTCAAAAAAGCATGCTTTTTGCATTTTTAGTAGTAAAAGAAGAGAACTTTGGTGTCTTCCATTTACTTGCGTGGCAGGTGGTAGCTCTGAAATGTCTCTGTTACCCTGGGATAACTGATTGGTATGAAGTAAAAACCAGGGCCTATTACAAGGCTGAGCACTTGTAACTTCCACTGATGTCAGCTGAGTGACGAGTGCTCTGTACTTCTAAATGCTAGATCCCTAACCACTTTGTGCCTCAGTTTCCCCATTATCAAATAAAATAAAAAACTTGCCCTTTCCTGAACTTAGGAATATTGTAAAGTTCAAAGTATTTGAGATGCAGATTCCAGTCTTCAGTACCAAACGCTCTCATAATGGGAGATATTTATCATAATTACCAAACTTCCACTTCTCTATGTTCTCTTCCATCTTTGGTGTTGATAGATGCTCTTTCCCTTTTACATTAAGACTTGCTCATTGTGTCCGCTTTGTTTCAGCGGTACTGCGATCAATAACATCCATTATGCATTGTCACCAACACTAAATTTTGACATTCCTAAATGATTCAGGCTGAACTTGCTGGCAGAGAGTAAAAGGGATCAAAATCTTCTCTTGGCAAGCAGTGTATCGGTCATCAGTCCTGAATTCAAAAGTAGCACAGGGACTGTGTGTGTGTGTGTATGTATGAGGCAAGCTAGCACTTCAGCATGTATATAGTATTGTTTTAAATGCATTTGCTTGAATGCAAGGGCTTCCCTTCAACAGCAAATTGCCACGGTCAAATGGAAATTGCAATGGGATCTTTCTGGGGTGGACTCCATGCTCATGCATAGTCCCAGTGATGTAGGTGGGTCCCACATGCAGGTCCTGGTAACAATGATGTAGTTGGAGATTCAGATGCTTGGATAAGAAGGATTCTTACAAAAATGGGAGTCAAGACATGGGTTCTTGTCCCAGGTCTAGTGCAGACCCCCAGATTTTGAGACTGGTTTTAAAAAATTAGACCTTTTCTGTTCTTGACTTATTTTAAAATTTGCTGCCTTGGTATTCAGACCTTTTTATGGTTTCCAGTTTTCTCTTTGCAGCCATAAAGTCTAGAAACAGTTTTCTTGAAAAAAGGAAAAAAAAAATTTTCAGTCTCACGGGACTTCAGTTGCGAGAACTGTAAGACAAAAACACCGACATGTTTTATAGACCAGGCAGAAGTCACAGAAATAAATGAGCAAAATTTTCCCCTAACAAAATCTTGAGCATTTGCACTGTATAACTTGCAGATTTTGCCAATATCACTTAGTTACTACAATTGTACAGCTTGTGTAGTCCTATGAGAATAGGTGCTATAAAATCCCTACATTTGTTTGACGGTTTTTTTATTTTTAAACATTTACTTAACAATACTCACAGGTCCCAGTCAAAATCAATGCACTGACCAAGAGCCCAATTATGATCCTTACTTATTTGCACAAAGGTAGACCTGTCCTCCCCTACCATCACAGTAGTCTTGTGAAAAGGAGTATTGTTATCTTCATTCCACAGGGTAGCTGAGGTCAAGATCTTTGATTCAGAGCTGGAATAGTTGGCCACAAAGGACCAACTGACAGGATCATCATAAAATTCTTGTTTATTGGACAGATGCAAAAGTCAGACCATAAACCTTTGTGCTGATCCCCTCAAACACACATTCACATACATGCACGCAGTAGCTAGCTATGAACACTAAGCACCGGTGTCAAGATATACCTGTCACCAGGCACTGGAGTCCGCTGTTGATGGCCAGTTGAGGCTTCTTTCAGTGCAATGTTGCTTCAGAAGGGGTCGCTGGCTGGTCCTTCTGGCTGGATAGGCAGAGTGCTGGTCAGGTCAAAGAGGGCACCATTGGGGGTCATTCTTCGCTGCCTTTTATCCTTCTCTGGCAGACTTTGGTGACTCCCCAATTCTCAGGCTTACCCAATCCAGGGGTCATTGACCTCAAGGGATGTCCTTCTTGGTAGTTGCTGGATGGCAGCTGTCAGCACCCGGGGTCACGTCCACAGGTACATGCAGTCTCAGGAATCCGTTGATGAATTTTGATTGATTCACTGCTGAATAGAGCTCTGGAAGTGGTTGATCAAGGGGTATTTCAGCCCCAAGGGTCTGTTTTCCAGCATTGATTAGTTCAAAGCAGGGCTTCTGTACCTTTTAACAGTGAAGTTTCAGGGGTTCCTGGCTCTGTATTGATTCTTTCCTCTTCTTGGTCTGTAGTTTTTGTAGGTGTTAATTGTCCCTGGTTAAGTTGTTTATCCAGACTAGCTACTGTGTTCCACAGTCGACCATGATTCATACAGGGACCCTCTCCATACACAGAATCCTGCCCTTGCTAACATTGTTACATGGTACAACTTACTTTTAAACTTTAAAGTACATTTGTAAAAGCATCTACAAGCTCTATTTTCACTATAAGTACACCTTTTATATAAAAATAATAATAATATTATAATAAAAGAAAGAGAGAGGAAGGTAGAAAAGATAAATTTGCCCCCTTTTGGGGATGCTACTGCAAAAGGGGCTTTTGCCATGTGGAGGAGCTTCACACTTAAAGGGGGGGGACAGGCAAAAAGGTTTCTTGCTACAGAACTTCCAAATATCTCAGGGTGAGGGTTTGGATGCAAGAAGCTGTAGAGTTGCCTAATAGCATCTTCAGAATCCCCTACATCTCTCTGGCCTCTATGGGAGTTGGGTACTTTAGGAACATTTTACTAGGCAACATTTGCCCCGCAGGTGTGTAAATACCTTTAGACAATTGTCCTCAAGCTGCTTGAGAGTCTCCATCTCATTCTCAAAGTGATTTGGGCAGCTGGAAACCTAGAGGTCACCAACTTTTCCATAGAATCTATGTGGCCAACTCACTGTTGAAAATGGGATTTGGATGTAAGCAACTTGAGTGCTTGTGGAAATTTTTACCTAGATCTGCATGAGAGCTCTGTTCCCCCACTTCTTAGTATTATCTGTCTGTGCCTTGTGCTGTTTATTAATGAAAGATCTATTGTTCCACTGAGGTGACGTTTAGGCCATATGTGCTGCTTAGCACATCGTAGACTTTGTGAAGAGCTACTGTGATTTCCCCCCCCCCTTGAAGATCTGTGAAATCTGTTAAATGGGCCATTGGAAAGCAGAGGCCATAAACAAGCCCTGCACCCCTCTTTGGAGGCAGCCAAGATAAAAGGGTTAGCATGATACAGATCCGTGTGTTTGGCTGCTATTTGCAATAGCTACATATGATTTTTTTTTAATGGCTGGATCTATTCAACTAATATTCCTCCTCCAAACAAAGCAAAATCACCAGCCTTTTTGATACCGGGCTAATAGATTTAGGTCACAGACTGTAAATTAATGTGACTCGGCTGTGAGAATAGAGGAGCGCACTTGATCGTGGTGTGAATTTTACACTTCCAAAGGTTTTAAGAGTTAATGAATATGCAGGGTCTGTTGCATGCTAGGAAGTCTGAAATAGCAATTTAGCTTCCTGCAGGCCCGGCTGTGTCTTGGCAAATGTTGCAGCAGCGCTGGCTCATGGCGTGGGATGACAGCATTGGCAATAATCATTTTTTAAATGTTCCTGGCAGGAACATAGCAGTGTCTGATACCTGAAGTGCTGACTTCAGTGCAGCAGGGTGAAACCTGACTTTTAATGTGGAGGGGCAGAGCCTCTTCTCGGCAACACACCCTAGACTGAAACTGGAATTGGGCAGGTGTAACAAAGGAGACTTTTAGCCTGCAATTGTGTAGCCAACAGGGGAATCTGGGGTGGGGGAATCGCACCTGGACCATGAGGCAAATAGGCAGCCTAGGATGGATACTCGGCACTCCCTGAAATAAAGTTATTGAGCTGGGTGCCCCAAAGTCTGGCTCACTAGGAATACTCCCATCTCCTGAGTTGAGAGAGATTTGATCTCCTCTGTCTGGTTAATTCAAGTGTGAGCATTTTGGGGCAGGGGATGCCTTTTCGCTGTGCCAGTACTGCGTCTCACACTATGGGGGATCCTGCCCCATGGCTGGGGAGCCTTGGAACTGCTAGAATACAGCAACAAAGGAGAGGGATTGCTTCAAGAGAACAAACAGGAGCACAAGGGATGCCCAGAAGCAATGTCAGATTATTAATCTAATACACAATTCCTATAAATCTCTGAGTTAAATTAGCACGTTGCAAGGTGTTGCTACATACTGTATGTCCTTATGTTTTTAATTTTCCTGGGGTGGGAGAGATTCTACCTTTTTCAGTGGAAGCAGTTACCTTTAAGACCCAATTATGGCCATGTTTGTGGTGGTTTTTGGATATGGAAATTGAACGTTTGGTGGAACCCATCAGTAAAATGTTTACTGCCCAGATTCTTCACAGATCTCAAAGGGTACACCTTGGATGGCTTCAGATGATCACTTTGGGTGAGCTCTGTAAATATAGGGTAAAATTCTGCTCTATTCAAGTCAGTGAGTTTTGCTCTTTACTTAAATGTAGCTTAGATCTCAACCAGACTCTCTGCTGGTTCAGAGATCCCTGAACTAGGCGTTCTGTGCTTTGAACTAAGCATTCTTACTATACTTTGCAGCTGACAGTGTGCATTGGGGGAAGGGGATGTATTTATTGCTTGAAGCAAACAAAGCGGCTCCTTGTCGGAGGTCTTGGATAATCATCTCAAAGGTTTGATATCAAGGTAGCTGGATAAAAGAGAACTTGATTCCTCTGAGAGCCTTAAATCTGAAAGAAAAAATGACTGGAATGGCCAGATAGAGCTCTCCATAGAGAGCTCCTTTCATTGCCTTGCATGGGGTGGGACTGAGCTCCAGTTGATGATAAAGTCAAAGAGGTGAAAGGGATAAACTGAAATGTATATGGGCAAGCCGTAAAGTTGTATTGAGCCTGTCATTGCACCCTAATACGTGGCCCGGGGAATGCTGCTGATGGTCAACATTTCCTGGTTTGGTGGGGGGGGAAAAAAGAAAAATGTGTTGTTTGTTATCTAAGCGGAACAGATGATGAATGTGCTAACAGAAGTTTCAGACATTTCACCGATACTGCAGTGCTGTAGTTCCCGAGTCCCTCACACCAGAGAGCACATTAAGGAGTCATGTTGTGCAGAAATAGTGTTTAAAAAAAAAAAAAAAAAA
>NW_017728991.1:8703376-8710274 GCF_001723915.1 Gavialis gangeticus | reverse complement strand
AAAAAAAAAAAAAAAAATGGCAGGTTAGTTTCTAGAAAGAAAGGAGGAAGAACTTTACTTACAGCAACCCGTTTCAAGGAAGTTGGATGCAGCATGTAGAGCCATGCGTTATGCAGACAGGTGTGACCAGATAGTGAAAAATAGCTTAGTAGCCATAGGCAGATCGCGTCCAGCTGATTTTTTTTTTAAGGCAATGACTCTAGGCCCAAGTTCAGCAAAGTTCTTATGCCTGTACTTGCATCTCATTCAAGTCAGCAAAACCTATGAGAAACATATATTTAAGTGGTTTGCTAAATTGGTTCCTTAAGTCTCATGAAAAAGTCCTATATGATTCAGTGGTGCTCTACAGAAATTACTCTTTTCCTTCTTGGGTCTCTGTACCACATTTGACCATTTTGTTACACATGCTTGTGCTCGTTTATTGTACTTTGCCTAGACTTTTTTCACTGTACGTATGTCTTCAAGCGGTAGACGTTGCAGCAGGCAGTGTATCGTCTGAGGCCCTCTGCCTCGGTCGCAGGTGGTCAAAACAATGGTATAGCCCCACTTTTTTTCCTTAGTTCCTTGGAGCATCTGTCTCTGGTGTGTAGGTGGTTGAGATATCACCACCTTTCCCATGGTTCATCAGCCCCTGGGGGTAAGGACCTGACTACTGAAATGTCCATTTTTTCCACTGTCGGGTATCTTTTTTTCCAGTCTCTCATTCCACATCTGTAGTAGTCATGTCTCCTTGGATGTGGCATTGAGAGGTTGGTTGCTGGTGAGGAAGCTACTGTGTGGGTTCAGTCACATGTACAACCATCCCACTGTACACAGCAAGTGCCTCACGTCTTCAGCTTCTCAGTCGTTCTATCCTGCTGGTCACCGCTCTTCTGATGTCAGGTGGAGCAGTGCCCGCCAGCAAGTACACACTGTTTATGCTGGACAGCTTCAGACATCCTGCAATGCATCAGCAGCTATCATTCAGGATGGGGTCAAGGCATTTAGGATGCACTGATCTTTCCTATACAGGGCGTGCATACTTGGCAGAAGAGAAGCTGAGAGCCAGAGCTGTGGTTTGGATGGTTGAGGGTCTAGCTCCCCATTTTGAGTTGATGAGCTTTATATAAAATGTTGTGGTGAGTGCTCGCCTCTTTGCTTATGTCTTTCTGATGTGTTCTTTGTAATGAGAGGGTTTGATGGAGAATGACTCCAAGGTAGGCTGGGTTTGGACAGCTGGGTAGTGGAGTCCCAGACCATGTAACGTTGAGCTGGTGGTTGGCCTTCTGATTTTATTTTTTTCCCAGATAAAAGGTGCATGCTTGTTTTGCTGGCCTGGCACGTAATTGGGACAGCAATTGCTTTAAAATGCACAGAATTTTAATAGAAATGATGACCTTTAAATATCTAAATGAATAAACATTTTTATTTTACGTGTGCGCGCGCATGCACGTCATATGTAGGACCTTTACATATACTCATTTGTAGAACTCTGCAGCAGAAATCTGCTCCTTTTTATTAAATTCTGTGAAGTGTTTCCTAAGCTGGCCTTTCTGTTGTGCTGTAATGCTTTTCCATAAAGGAGGTTATTTTTATTATTTGTTCCAGTTTCTTCATCTGTAAGAAGAGCCAAGCAAATGGAAGAAGCTGTTGAGGGAGGATAGGAAATCATCTTTGAAGATGTTCTGCACTAGTTTAGATGCTGTGTGTAAAGAATGCTGGGGAGATGATGAAATCAATCTTTTTCAGGGCATGCCAGAGTGTGACCAGGAATATGGCAGGCTAGAATATAAAATATGAAGAAGCATATCACTATAAGGAGAAGTATGGGTTTTGAGTCTGCAAAGGTCAGGTCAGTGCAGCCTGGAAAACACTTGAGCATATACTTGTCTCTAAGTGCAGGAGTAATTCCATAAACTTCAGTGGTCCAGATTCAGAAAATCATCCTAATCGCTTAGTCATACACACCAATGCTTTTTGTTGGGTTGGGACCAGAGGTGCCAAGTCCTTCAAATCTTTGAACTACAGAGTGATGTTGGTAAGGAAAAGCAATTGTTTATCAAGGTGTTCTAAAATGATTTAACCTATAAACTTTGCAGCAGAGTCTGAATAAGAGACGCTTGCAGTAAATGCAAGTGTAGGTGGTAACTTAGTCTTCATCAGATTACTTGAGAGATTAAAATGCCATTTGCTGTAATAAAAACCTTTTAAAATCACCTTTAATCTTCTGGAAAAAACTGAGATGGAACTCCTGCACATGCTGCAACATAAAAGCTGTAAAAAGAATTGACTGGTGATACAGATACCTTCCATTTATGCATTTAAATTAAATCTGTTTTATTAAAATGGCACCATCACAGGCAGGATACTTTTTCTGTATTTATTATAGTTGTTAGATCTATAATTGGCTTGGAGTATGCCGCACATAACATCAGCTTTGTATGTGCTGTATGATTTCTTCAGAACTGAATTTGTATAAGGCAATTTGCAATCAGTGTAATAAAATAACCAAGAAATTTAACCTATGCTGAAAGTAGCATACAGTTGTTTGCTGTCTATTTAAAGCTTTACACGAAACCTGTCCCCGCAGATCTATAGACAAATTGCAAAAAATCAGCAAAAGCCCTTCAGTGTCATGCGAATATGTACATAAGCTACTTAATGCCATTACAAACGTTCAGAAGAAAAAGTGGATCAGGTTTACCGCCCTCTAAATTGCTTGTGAATCATATGGATGAAGCTTCATTGCTCTGGTATCATATTTTAATAACCAATTCATTACACACAGATGTTTTCAGACTTAATGAAGTTGGACAGGGAAGTGATGAATATCTGCAAAAGAGATGCTTGGAGTCTTCTATCACAGCTCTGCCTATCAAATATGAGCTCCTAGGCAAATGTTTGTTTTTCTCTGTAATAGCAGTTCTAACTAGAAGTATGTGCACCTTATTGTTGCAGTTCTTTTGAATTCCAGTTCTTGCTTTAGCACTAATACATACAATGGGTGAAATCCCAGCCCCATTCAAGTCGGTTGCAAAATTTCATATTGTGTCAGTAGAAAAGAGATTTCACCCAGTGAGAATAATGGATAATAACCATGCAACTTCCAGGAATAGATTCAGCTCTAGTATGAATAAACGCAACTTTGTAGAAACCAGGGAAGTTGAATGAACTGACAAATGGCATGAATTTAATGCCCCCAGGGTTCTGGGTGGGGATTTTTGGCGGCATTCTTGGATTTGGTAGTGTTACAAGAAGGAAGGTGGTGATGTTGCATATCCTCCAAATAGAACCAAGCAATAGTGTATGGATGCCTTCTTGACTGTCATACTGGCACCTGTAGGACTTCTAGAAGAACTAGCAGAAATAGCATACCAATGTAATTTGTTTGTTAATATGGGTCACCCAGATGTCTGAAAAGCCAAAAGTCTGTCTTCCCCTTTAAACACACATTTAAGGTATGTAAGGCTAGTTACTGCTTTGCAAAATTGAATGCTTTTCTCTGAAACACCTGCATAAGGGATCTGATCCCAAGCCTATTGAAGTTAATGAGACTCAATTTAATTTCAGTGAGCTCTGGATCTGGCCTTGAAGTACAAAGTACTTGAGTGTGTTATCAGCCTGCATCCAAAAACTTGTCTAGCTTTGTTCCAACCATGCATAAAAGGTATCGCTTTCCTACCCCATCCAAAAAATTCCAGTTATGAACTCCAAATGCTTAAGGTTACATATTTTGCTCAATGGCAAAAAAACAACTTGAAGGCACAGGAGCAGGATAATCGGAGCAAATGCTTCAAGTTGAGCACATGCTTAGGCATGCTATTGATCTTTCTCCTCTTGTATTTTTTCTGTTATCCATTTCCTCTACCTCTGCACTTTTTTTTCCTTTGGTACCCCTTTTTCTCCAGTCCCTTTGCAAGGACTGCACGTTACTGTCCTTTTTTGCTCCTTGCCCCAGGGCAAAGTACGCTTCCACTGGCTATTTACGTTGCTGTTTTCTGTCCTGCCTCTAGTAGTTGCTTTAATTTCATCCTGTTGTTCTCTTTATTTCTTCCACTTCTAATTTCCTAGAAGTATGTCCTGTTCCCTTTTGGCAGCTTTACAGACAAATTGCAGGAGAATAAGTAGCAGTAAGCTTCCTACAGCAATATCGTAGCTATATTTTATTGTGTAGTAGTTGCAGGGGCTCTTTTATTAGTATTGCATAAGGGTTGTATTAAAATAAAAATGATCGTGTGTGAAAATGCTGCAGTAGCATATTAGAGCCTTTTTTCATACGTGATTAACATTTTATGGGTTTAGTCTGGGATCGGAAACTGCCCCAAAGAAGCTGTAATGCAATAACAGCTGTGCTTTACATGAAAATCAGGCTGGAGAAAAGTTAATAATAAATAGGATGTTAAAGAGTCTCTCAACCAAAAAAAAAAATTCCCATCGTGATCCGAGTTGTAGGAAGTTAGTTTCAAGGGGCTGGATCCCCCGCTCCTCTAAACCAAGAAGACTTGGCCAAGAGCAGTGAGTATTGCTGGGGACTGTTTGCACCCTCTATGGATTTACCCCATCACACTTACTTTCCTGCTAGCTTCTTTTTTTATTCCTGGAATCATTATGGCCGGTAACAAGCCAGGCTGCTATGAAGTTTACTCTGTTGGTCTTGACTAGGAGTTGCTAGAGCTAAAAGCATTGTGATCTTGTCCAGCTGGGGCTAAAACTCTAGAGCCCTAACTTAAAGCTAAATGTGTGCTGAGGGAATTGGAGTTTAAGGTCTGTAGCTGAGGCTCAGATCCTCTGGGTACAGAGGGGTGCATGTAGCACCCACTAAACAATGAGTTACACCATTCTGTGCTTGACAGTCTCCCCGTGAGTTGTGGCACCTTGTTGCCAGGAGCCATTGCTTGGTGTGACGATATGTGCTACGAGGAAGTGTCAGGTCTTGAGAGCTGCTTAATTACCTCCAAATATTCAGTGGTTTCATGACCCTGCTTGGAGCACGTCTACACGTTCAATTAATGTGCATTAAATCCAGCACCTTCATTGTGAAGTACTAGAAGAATGTGCATTAGCCTATTTTAATGTGCACTAGCTAAAGAACATGTTTTAATGCACATTAAAATAAGCAAATATTCCTTTAAAGTGTACGTGTAAGTACACCCTTGGATTTTAAATAGCTTTTTTGATGAGCCCTTTTCTCCCTCGGTCTTTTACTGCCCCTCCCCCCCCCCCCATTAGAAAGAAACAAATTTAAAAAAAAAATGTTGTTATCTTGTGCTGAAAACCAACTCCAGAGAGGGGATGGGGACTGACTATGCACTCCTGACATTCTGAAGAACAGTGGGAATGTGAATAAGGGATTTAATGACCCAGTAGAAAAACAAGTGGAAAATGAAGGGTTTCCCTTGTGGGTGGTGTTAGCTGAGCACATTTTACTTAGGATTTTTATTCCTTTTATATTTGTCCTTCAAGGGCCTGACTAATTTTTGCTTCTATTAGTAGAGCACCAATGCAACTATTCCTGCCTCGGTGAAGTCACTGCCGATTTTTAGCACCAGAAGAAGCGCGAGTAGAATCAGGCCTGCAGTGTTTCCATTAAGATGGAAAGAGCTGCGCCAGTGATGCTTAAGATTCCAAAGCCCTATTCCCAAAGCAGCTATGTAAGAGCAGAAATGAGGAGGAGATTAATAAATGTTCCCTTTTCATATTTACACGGCTATTAAACCTGCTTTATGGGGGCAATAAACAGGCATTGCATTCAGAACATGCCCAGGTAAAGCATTTGGCTCCTTCTGTGCACCAGAGCAGCTCGTAGGGGATGGAGAGAGTAGGCGTCTTCCCCTCTGCCAAGGATTCTGTTACGATGCTGGAGCCCCTAGCAAATGTAGATCCGCAGCAGCGGAGTCCTCTGCTATATCCCTGCCTCAGCCCCAGCATGTCTGAGGCAAGAGGCATGCAGCTGAAGCTGGCTGCATCAATCGCCCTGTTGCAACCATTGGCAACTAGTGTAAATCAGAGCAGTCCCCAGGCTGCTTCCTAACTGAGCATGAAACCTCATAGCAAGCGCCACACCGACAGCGCCTGGACCCACGGCTGGATATAGCAGGAGCCGGAGCCAAGGGGTAGCTGCGTTACATGCCATCTTCTCCATACAGACATAGGGATGTCCTGAGCTGTTTTCTCAGCTCGACTCCAGCTGCGCATTGCTAGATATCTGAGGGCTGGGCTGGTTATAGACGGGGAGATGCTCAGATAAGCCATCCAAATAACTGACTTAGCCAGAGGAGCCAGTTTGCTATAGGGGTTGGGTGGTCCTTGCAAGGCTCTAGGCCTCTACACAGATGCCTTGAAAGCTGTGGGGATTGGTGCTCCATTCCCCAGGAGTGAGGTTTTCTATGAAACTATAGCACAAACAGGCGATTGGCAGCAGTACAGGCTCTGCCAGACCATCCTGACCCTGCTTTGAGGACACTATTTATAAGGGTGAGGGGACAGTTCTCTTCCCCCTCCTTGCTGTGATGGAGAGCCCTGATTTCTTCCTCCAGCCTCTCTTCTGGGCTCTGCATGCTCCATGATTAGGAATTCACTGAATTTCCCAACATTAATCAGGATGGCACACAGCTGTCTCCTAGCTTCTCCGCTAGAAGCTTGTGGACAGAATATGTGCTATAAGTAGGTTGGTATGTACCAGAATAGTGCACGGTGTGAAGAGTAAAGTAGCTCCTCCAGGTCCCGATGCACTCTTCTTTGTCATCTCGCTAAGAGGAGGCTATTTTACAGGCGTGATGTCAGCCTGGTGTCAGTGAGTTGCCTCTGCAGAAGTGCTCACTGAACCCAGGGCTGGATTAACCCTCTAATGGGCCCTAGGCAAAGAAACTCATGGGCCCTGGGCCAGCCAAGACCCATTTCCCCCCCCCCCCCCCCCCCC
>NW_017728991.1:8700579-8703222 GCF_001723915.1 Gavialis gangeticus | reverse complement strand
CCCCGAAAGCAGCCTCTACTGGCAGAAAGGAGAAGGGAAGGGAAGGGAGGCAGATGGGGCCACTTGCACTGCCACCACTACCAGGGAGGAAGGGACTGGCCTCCCTGCAGCTCGGGGCCCTAGGCATGTGCCTAGTCTGCCTATGTGTTAATTTGCCCTGACTAAACCCTCTTCCAGCACAGTCTTTTCTCCCATGCCCTATACCTGTAGCTGTGCCATTTGCATAGTTCTTGCTTTATCCGTTGTCTCCGCTGGCAGATTGAGGATGCATTGGTTGCTTGATATGTGCTGCCTTTGCTTGTGTATTTATTTATTTTTTTTTCCTCCCTTTTTCCAGAAGAACCTGAATTTGGCCCACTGCATTTATGAAGTAAAAAGAAATCCCAGGCCCATTTAATTGTTGTGTGAAGGCAAGCAGCTGCCTTTGCAGTGTTCTTTCTTCATCGGTGCCATATCACAGAATTGTCCTGTGTATATTCAGTCTGTTCAAAGGGAAGGAGCGATTTTTGAGGCACCTCTGCACTCTCACTTGGGCTACAATAGCTTCAGATATATATCAGCCCAGCAATGGTGTGACGGGACATTTGAAAGCATGCATCTTGAGTAGAAGAGCAAAAGGTGTATTATCTTCAGAGCTTCTCTGGTGAAAGGCTCCATACAACATGAGTGTAAAGAATTACTAACACTTATTCAGAAGCTCATGCGCTAGTAGTATTCGGTTTGTGTTCTCTTGCGTCATTAAAGCATCTGAATAATCCCTGTGTTTGTATGTCTTGTGCATTTCTCTCTGTCATATCTAAATGCAGTTAGGGGTGAACTCTGGATCGATTCTGCCCCCCTGCCGGTGCCACATGACTTCCCCGTGCGGTAAAAACCCATAAATGCAGTTGCTTAGCATCTCTGTAGATATTGTTCCAAACCCTGGGGCCAATATGCCTGGGTATGGGATGTAATCATAAAGGTACCTACCTGAAAAAAACAACTGAGAGAGGTCCTTGGACTTTCTCATGAGCCGGATGGAAAATAGCACAGATGTGATCCACTATAAGAGCAGTAGCATCACTGGCTGCTTCATATCCATCCCTTGTTACCACATGGCTTATTGCAAGTCACGTCAATGCAAAATAGGATCTGTTGTCTGCAGTGCCAACACTTGTGAGTCGCAATACAAATGAGGCATGTTCTAAGGCTGCTGCTTGTAGTCTGAAATACTTTCTTGAGAGCAAGATGGATCAGACCTGTAGATCAGAACAGGTCTGTCACTCAGCACAGATGTCGGGTCAAAAGGGACAGTTCCCCAGCACAGGCCTAAGTACAGCCTAAAGCTAACCCAAACAGGTTTGACTCCCACTGGCTTGCAAGGAGCCTCAGTCGCTTACTCCAGAGCTGGCTCCATCCTGATTTATTTATTTATTTATTTTGACTTGGCAACTTAGCTGGGACTATGCACTGAAGTGACGACTAAATCTGTGTCTAAGACCAAAACTAAAAATAAGACTACAAAGGACTTGCATGGATCTGAGATGACAGCAGAGATTTCAGTATTTTGGGCAGAATAAAAAGGAAACACTTCACCCTTTCAATGCCCCTTGTTCCAGTAGCATTTAATTGCACCTTAGACTCAGCAGGGGCTTTTTGAGTTGTCTCTCAGATAAGATGATGGCTAATAATTATATGAAGTGCCACTGTGTGTCTGCCTCTTATTACTCCAGTGCAGCACATACAGTGCTCCTGCTAGTGGAGAAATAACACAGAGTGTTGGCAAAAGGCTTTGATTATAGGGATGAAATAAATTTGGTTTTCCTGCTCTTTCTGTTCCTAACTACCTACCCACTAACCCTGCATTTGATATAATTGGACTCAGTGTTGTGAGTTGGGCTGTCATGTTCTAGGCTACCAATCAAGTGAGTAGTTTGTGAAGCTGGATGCACTAATCCACACAACTTAAACTTGTCAACCAGAGCTAGGCATTACCAGCAAAAGATCCTGTGTTTTGCAAGGAGGGATTTGGGTAATTTAGTCCATCTTGCTTTGCTCTATGTAATCTTTATCTCTGCCACCTCTCTACATGGATCTGTAGACTGAAGTTGTTGCTATGCTACACTAGATTCTTTAAACATCAGAGATTGAATTTTTGGTTCAAGTGCTCTGGTACAGGGATCACAGGAACGTCGTTCTGTAATTTTGAGCATGACCCCCCCCCCACATCTGCAGCAGATGGGCTTATTAGTCACATTTTGAAGTTCAGTGCTTTATCCTAAAACTTTGCCCTCATAGTGCCTGCACCCAGGGATCTGAAAGTGGTGCCACGAAAGGGAAGGAGCAGCATGAATAGTATTGCATATATATGTAATGGCTTCGCGCAGCATAAAACACAGATTCACATGTAAAAATATGCTGTGTTCATCAACATATCAATAGCCTCTCTGCACATAACAGCTCGGGGCTGGCTGACTCTTACTTCCCCTCCAGAGCTTTACCCTGCCACATGTTCTTTCTGATTCTAAATTTTGACTGCCTTAAATCAAGTACTGGCTGGTGCTAATTGCATGCTGAGATGCTGACTGGCACTTCACAGGACATCACAAGCTGGGAGGAGAAACCCCGGAGGTAGGACTGCCAAAATCCTCACCTCGCTTACAC
>NW_017728991.1:8695354-8695579 GCF_001723915.1 Gavialis gangeticus | reverse complement strand
GGTTGTGGCTTAATCCCTGAAAGGTGGGGGTTGGATTTGGGGCACTTCTGGCAACAAGACTTGGGTGTGTGATTGGTTCCAGTCAGAATTGGGGGAAGAAGAAAACTTATGTACCCAGGGAGAGTATGACTTTTTTGTGTTTGCTTCAGTAGACTTGTTTGCCCTGAAGAAACAAAGAGAAGAAAAACAGATGGGGATGATGCCTGAGTTTTTTTTTTTTTTTTT
>NW_017728991.1:8689505-8695136 GCF_001723915.1 Gavialis gangeticus | reverse complement strand
GGCATGTAGGAGATGCCCAGGCCTAGTTAATGGCTGGGCAGCTGTTTTGGACCCTTCCTTTTCCACCCTTGTACTGACCAATCCCTCCTGGGCTTGCAGGGTGAACAGAGCTTCTTGGGAGGCTTGCATGGAAATGAATGGGCTGCCTCCAATCACCTGGAAAGAAAGGGCTGTTAATGAAGCAAGGCAACTACCAAGCCCCTCCTGAACAGTTCCAAGGTACTCACCAGCCTCTTGGTTGGGCTGAAGGACGACTTTCTCTCAACCTTCTTCCCCCTTCCCCTTGGCTGTGCTGTGTATTTCTAGAAGCTCTCCATCACTGCCTGCCTGTTTTATAGCTGCCAGTGTTGCTGGTAACTGGAGAGCATGCCAGACAGGTACAAATCGGCTGGCTTGGCTTTTATATAACACTGCATAATGCACTCTGTTCTGTTTGGGAGTCAGTGATATGTGCCAAAAGCCTGATGTAGTTCTGCTGCCTAATGTGCTCATTTTTAAAATGGAACCAGGAACAGAAGCAATTCCTTGGGCTTGGGTGGTTCTTAGATTGCAGGATTTTCCAAATATCTGCCTGGCCCCATTACTAGAAGCTGGAGGCATGGGATGACTAAGTGAGTTGTCCAGGGTCATGGAGGAAGTTAGTGGCAGAGCAAGAGATAGAAGCCATGTCCCCTGAGCCCCTATCTCCTGTTCTTCCTTTCCCCATGAGGTATTTGTCTGATATGTAAGCTGTTTTAAGAAATCCATGTTGTTCAAATTAAAATCAAATCCAAATTCTTGCTAAGAACTTAGAATCTGATTTTGGAGCTTTTTACTCAGGCAAAATGTACACGTATGTAGCAACACCAGCTCCATGGTGTGGCATCTTTGTGGGTTTAAGCCATGGCTTGTTGTACAAGAATTAAATAGTTCAGCTTGTGCCGCACGGTTCATGCAGTGCATTCAGTTTTCCGGTTTTGCTCAAGTGCAGCTGGAGGGGGAAGGCTTCTGTGGAATACGCCAGCTCAGAAGTGAATGCATAGCAATGAAATAGGCACGTGGCTCGGAAATAGCCTTCTCTCCCCCAGCCAGCATGAGTAGCCAGGGGCCCAACCAAAGCCTGCCTGTTTTGCTCTTTGTTGTTTTCAGCTGGGACTAGGAGAAGTGCTGGAAATCTTACTACAAATCCCATTCTGATGAGATTCCCAGTCCAGTGGTACAGATTTCACACACTTGGATACTTTAAAATAAACACTCAGATTCAGGAATGCTTCTGTGTTGCAAATTGATGCCAATACAGATGAGATCTGAATGTACTCTGCATTTCTGCACTCCTTTAGAGAGACCCTGCTCTGCAGTCTTGACTCTTCTGTTCCCTCCAGTATGCAAGGCTTGATGGTATTATGTAAGCCACTCAGTGGTTGCTTTCTGTAATGTATTCCTGGCGGGATTGCTGCATCCTGAATGATTAACAAGGACGAAGCAGCCACAAGGAGTGCCTAAACCCTGTTTGCCAGCATCTGCAGATGAGCAGCCAGCATTATGTTGACAGGGAAGGGCAGCAGGGGAGCAATGGCTCTTGCAGAACAGGATCTTGTAGTCTCTTCCAGGCAGATAATTTATTCTGGGAGTGATGGATTGTCTTGTGGCTGAGAGACGGACCTGAGCGTCAGACCTCGGTTCTGAGCCTGTCGCAGCACCAGGCTTCCCGTGCTATCAGCATGAGCAGAGTAATCAAGGACAGGACATGCTGTGGAGATAGACGTTTCCTCCCAGCCCCTCAGGCTGGCACAGGCCACTGTCAGCAACCGTGCACCATCACTGTCTAGATAAACTAAAGGCTTCAGTTTCCAGAGTTGCTGATTCCCCATCTTCCATTAACACTACATTTATGTAAAAAAACAAACAAACGTAGGCAGGAGATGCGGCAAGAGACTGCTGGCCACAACCGAGTGGGTATGAAACAAGGTAGCTGCATTGAAGCCAGCGATGCTTCTCCTCTAATTCAAACATCCAGCGATGTTTGAATTAGCCAAGGATTTGTCCCTCTGTGTAAATGCAAGTGTGGAAAATGCTAGAAAGTAAGATGGGAAAAGCTTGAGTTTATGCCAAGATGTTGAGCATGTGAATAAGTTAAAATGGGCTTTGGACAGTAATGCAGAAAAGCATAAACACCAGCCCCATCTCAGCTGGTCAGACTGATCTGTGTCAGGAGGACGGGCTCTCTCAGCTTCTATAGGAGTAACAGAAAGGTGCACGTGCTGCAGGGCTATTTTTTTCTAAGAGTTTGACACCTAAAGAAGGGCCCAGACAGACGAGAAGTTCCTCTTTGTACATGGCGCAGACTCTGAAAAGGCCCAGGGAGCTTCCGATGAAATCCTTCCTTAGGCCATGTCTTTCCTGCGGCACTGGCTAAACGCTGAGAGCTGCTCGGAGGGGAAGGAGAGATTATTATCGAGTCACTTATCACACCCCTGGATCCTACTGGCAGCCAAAATCCATTTGGGTCAAGGAAAAGGCTGATTTTATTTATTTTTCCTTGAGCTATGGATCAGGACTGCCAGTGCCCTATGCAAAGATATATTCAAGTTAGCGTGACTCTGACTTTTTTCTCTCTGCCCCTGCTCATTGTTTGTCATGTTCTTAACTAGCATCAGAGCTCCTAGGATTAGGGAGCATGTCTGTACAGTACCTAGTACACGAGAATTGGGAAGTGGCGGGGGCCTGTAAGCACTACTGCAATGCAGATAACTCCTGATGGGCTGGACTTTCTCACTGACACAAGTGGAAATGGGAAGTGACCCCTGATATTTTAGGATTAGCTCTTAGCTCTTCAGAATACCAGCCAAGCAAGGATTGTCACCATAATCCACAATCTCAGGGATGAGTATGGCAGATACAGCCCTTCCTCACTTTTCTAAATTCCACAGGCTAAAATACTGCCCCAATTATGTTGATACAGACAGCGCAGATCCCAAATTGCATCTCTCAGGGCCTATATCAGTTCTTCTTAATGTTTGTTGTAGGGATTATCAATGAATTCAGAACACTGCATTTGTGTATGGGTAACACATGAAAGAATGGTGATGAAAAGGTTAATATTTTAAATGTGTGTACTATTTCTTTTAATTAAGGACCAAACAATTTAGTTGCACTCTGGTGATGCACACCAGCATAGTGCCTTTTAAAGTACATGGAGCTGTGCTGATTTTTTTTTTTTTTTTTTCCCACCACCTAAAGACCTCTCTCTTTTTTCATATCTCATGCTTTTCTGCCAGCCCAGGCCATGTTTATATTGAGGCAAAACACCCTTTATATCCAACTGAGAGAGCTCTGTGCTTTAAGGTATTGTTCTGTTTTGCCATTAGATTTAGGACTGTGGGGAAGCTGGGATGCTTTGGAGAGACAAGACTTTGCTGGGCTGGTTCTGCTTCCTGGTCTTGCTCTGCTTTGTGCTTTGCAAAACCAAACCAGTGTGAGACAGGGCTGTTCACAGTGGCTCAGGAGAGATGCTAACTTCTGGTGGGCGCCTAATTCTGCTGGAAAATGTCCTGCCCTTCGTTTCTAAGGCTGGAATCTCCTGTGTTACTGTAGACAAAGTCACTTGGAATAGGGAGGCAATTCAAAGGTCATAAAGCAACAGCAGGGTATAAAGAACCTTAATTTTCTCCAACTGCTGTCAGACAGCAATGCACCACCACTGCTGCTGGCTGTGCCCTTTTGAGTACCTTGAGACGAGACAAGTGTGTGTCGTTGCCCACATATGGGGATAGAGAACAAAGGCCCAGAGAGACCCAGAGCCAGATTCTGCCCTGCTTTCCTTGAGTCAAGTGCTCCCTTGATTACCCGCACCCTGGACTGTGGGTTCCTCTTGCTCTGTACAGTATATCCTATCCCCATTCTGGTCCCCCATTGAGAGGACTAGGATGCAGTTACATATGTGGCCCTGTAGCAAAGCTGGAATTCAGACTCAGTTCACTGGAGCCATGGGTCAGTTCCTTCACCCCAAGACCATCTCTCTCTCTCTGAACAGGCCTGCAAAGATCTTTGGATTTTTATCTTGAGCTGTCTGCTGTATAGCCTCTGGTTTTCTTGTTGAAAGGAACCACTCTGCCCTTTCCTATGAGAATGTTTCAGCTTGTCCCTAACTGTTTTAGTGCTCACTATCCGTGATTCATTCCCATCAACCCTTCGTTCCCCCAGTTCTGCAGAATTTGTGTGATTAGGGATATAAATATCCTTTTAAAGGTCGCTTCCCTTTCTCTGACTCTTTCTCCTGGTCTTTACTTTGCCCCTCAAGACAATTCCATCACCTGGTATAAAATGGAAAACCCATTCCCCAGGCTGCTCTTGGGCTGCATTATTAATGTTTCTGGTATTTGTGGGGGAGAGGGAGGGGTCTGGCTTGCTTATGTTCCAGATCAAATAACTGCTCAGGCAGAAGCCCTTGGAAGATTGTAACCTTGCCAACAACATCTGTAAATGTGGCAGTAATTTAGTTATTTCAGCCTTCTCTAATTCTGTGCCATGCAGCCGTGTGAATAAACAGTGACTGGTGACATGCGTATAGGGAGCCAGCAGCAATTTGGACACGAGAGTCAATCATCAGATAGCAACTGTGCTGGATCGAGGGGCTTGGTTTTATTTGCCAGTCTGTCTCACTGAGCACTAGCCGGGAGAGATGGTGAAAGAGCTATGCAAGAGGCTTTCTTGTTCCCTCCACACTGCTCCTCTGGTCATTGGAGTCACGTTGCTGGATCCCAAGTGAGCTGACCCATGACCTCCCCGTGTGCTTTTCAGTAGGTGCCAGCCTTACCCATGTGCTTCTGCTCTGAGGTCTCTTAGACCATCTCTTAAGGCAAGACCTTAAGTTGCTTCCATATTACTGGCATGGAACATTTGGATCCTTATCTTGCTGGGACCCTTTGACCCTAGCTGACTTCCTGCCTTTTGGGCGGGGGGCTGGACCCAATGATCTTACAAGGTCCCTTCCAGCCCTAATGTCTATGAAACTCGAGCAGCCTCTGGAAGCGGCAAGGGAAGAAGCGCTCAGCAAGATCCCCTTCATGGAGCTTATCTCGCATTGTTGATTTGTGCACAGGCTTTTCTCCCATGGAACAGGCTGCAGGGCAAGCCCACAAAGCTGGAAGGATCAGCAGGAGACCCAAGCCACCACATAAATTCAAGGCTGGTTTTGTGTCCCAGATGTTGCCCTGGTCCACTGAACCCTGGCCAGGTGGCTTCATTGGTGCTGGATTGTCACAGCTTCCCCAAACAGGAGCTGCTTCTGAGGATCTCCTTTCAAAGGATCCCAATCTACCAGATGCCCTGGTGGAAAAGTAAAAGTGCCTGGGACAGCTGTGACTTCCATGAAAGCACAATGGGGCAAAAGGAACCTGCAGGTGATGTGTCCATCCTTGGCCTCCTCTCCTTCTTACCTACCTGCTGTTTTTCTTTGCACAGCTTCACATCAGTGGAGAGACCTTTGTGGTCCAGTGGAAAAATGACACTACAGAGAAAAAGCACCACCATTTCATAAGAGAAGAGGCCCCTTCTCATGCTCTCTGGGACAGATGATGGACCCCACTGTTAGCAGAACCTAAGAGAACAGCAAACCAGAGGGACATCATGCTGAACAAAATTACAAAGCTA